>NC_090444.1:559242401-559545254 GCF_031143425.1 Pleurodeles waltl
CCTCTTTGGAACTGCCACTGAGTGATACACCCTAAGCGCAGGTCCTCGCATCTCTCGTCAACAGCATTCCTCGATGTTGTACTTTGCCTCACAGTTCATTGGAACAGAAGCATCGTCCCGAATGCTCAATGCTTCCTCAATGTCAGACTTTGCATTACAACTTCAAAGAAGCTGCGCAATCTCACACCGCAGCCATACAGCATCATGGAACCGACACATCACTTTGGTTGTACTAGGGGGTTCCTTGCAACACTCTGCAAACCTGGATTTACGGTACTTTGTTGAGCGGGCCTCACCACGTAGCCAGCCTGACCTACATTGCGGTCAGTAGGAATTCTGGTTTGGCATGACCATTTATCCACAGTTGGCTCTTTTTGTCTTTCGGTGCGATTTCTACTGAAATCTTTAAAATTGAATATGTCAGGTTCTACTCATTGGATTTTTAATATTCTGCTCTTGTTTTATTGAATAAAAATGACTCCATTCTTCTAGGGTAAGGACACTATTTGTGTCATGTTGTTACTGTATATTACTGTTTAAAATATTACACAAATACTTCACATTTTGCCTCTGAGCTAAGCCTGGTTGCCCTGTGCCAAGCAACCCAGGGATTGAGCACAGGTTAATTTAGTGTTTGCTTGTGGCTTCACCTTGAGGAGAATTGCGGTTGCTGCTTGAGAAAGACTGTTTTGCTAATTTGGTTGACTGGGTTGTCTACACAGAAAAAAAACACTAATCCCAAAAGAGAAAAGACCTGACCAGTTACTTCTCGCATACAACACACCCATGTATAAAACATGAGAAATGGCAGATGTTACACAAACAGGATTTCATTAATACTGCTCAATGAACTGCATACAGTGATAACAATGTTTAGCCCAACTCCAACATGCATGATACAAACAAAAGAACCCACAAAAATGCCAATGATATCAACTTTCTTATCTGCTGTCCCCAACAGTTCCTTAGCATTCTCAATAAGTGTAGGTGGTGGTGCAAGTCCTTATACTCACTGGCCCATATTTACAATGCCCTTGCACCGCAGTTGCGTCACTTTTTCCCTGAATCATATTTATAAAGCCATGCAAAGCCACTTTGTGTGGCTTTGAATGGCCTCATGAACAAGGTGCAAGGCAAGGCAGCGCAAATCACTTTATTGCCTTACAGTAGTCCAACACCATATCATCCGTGATATTCACAAGAACATTTGCAGGTACTGCAGGCAATCGCATAGCTCGACTCATTAGAATCTCGTGTGGAGATAGTCCTGTTTTCTTGTCAGGTGTGTTTCTCATTGACATCAGTACTAAGGGCAATGCATCTGGCCACTTGGTAGCTAAGCACATTTTGGCCATTCTCGACTTCAAGGTACCATTCATCTGTTCCACTAGTCCTGATGCTTAGGGGCGATAGATACAATGCAGCTTCTGCTCTATGTTCAATGCGGCACACAAGAGCTTAATCACCTCATTGTCGAAGTGTCTGCCCATATCTGATTCTAAAGAGATCAGGAATCCGAACCGTGGTATTAACTCCCTAAGCAACAGCTTTGCTACTGTGAGGCTGTCATTTCTACGTGTAGGGTAAGCTTCAATCCAGTGACTGAAAACACATACAATCACCAACACATACCTCAAGCCTCCACACACAGGCATCTCAATAAAATCCAACTGCATCTTGCTAAACGGACCTCCAGCTCTCACTATGTGGCTCAAAGTCACCACGGTCCCTTTCCCCGCATTCATCTATTGACAGATGATGCACCTGTGACAGATAACCTCTGCAGCTTGTCTGAATTTCGGATTGAACCAATCGATTGTAAACAACCTGATCATTGCGTCTCTCCCAAGATGTACTTGACCATGGTAAAACCTTGCAAACTGTGACAAAAGACTGTTTGGCAAAACCATTTTCCCCTCCTCTGAGACCCACAAGTCATCAGACCTTTGTATACATTGCATTCTTTGCCAGGAGCGTTTTTCCTCTCTGCTAGCACGTCCCTGCAGTGATCTTAGCTCATCTAATGTATAAACCACTCTTAATGCAAAATTTAAGCATGTTTCATTTTCAGTTTCAGGTAACAAATCCCATTGATCTCGAAACAATATACAGTTCAATGCGCAAAACCTTGCGACTTGATCTGCATAGCCGTTTCCCATTGACACAAAGTCTTGTGACTTAACATGAACATTGCATTTCACCATGGCAATTTCAAGAGATAACTGAATCGCATGCAACAAATCCTTAATCTTTTCACCATTTTTCACTGGTGAACCAGAAGAGGTCATAAAACCCGTCTGTGACCATAGTTGGACAAATCATGTACCATTCTGAATCCGTATCTGCTGTCAGTATAGATAGTGACTTTCAGGTTCTCAGCTGCGTGGCATGCCTTAGTAAGGGCAATTAATTCAGCCACTTGTGCAGAGTACACTCTTTCGAGCCAGGAAGCTTCAAGAATACCGGTGATTGTACACACAGCATATCCAGCTCTCAGTACTCCTACTGAGTCTCGTAAGCATGAACCATCAACAAACATAGGGGGTGATTCTGACCCCGGCGGTTCACTACCGCCGGGGCCAGGGTCGGCGGGAGCACCGCCATCAGGCTGGCGGTGCCCCGCAGGGCATTCTGACCACGGCGGTTTGGCCGCGGTCAAAAAGGGAAAACCGGCGGTCTCCCGCCGGTTTTCCGCTGCCCTGGGAATCCCCCATGGCGGCGCAGCTTGCTGCGCCGCCATGGGGGATTCTGACAGCCCATAACGCCATCCTGTTCCTGGCGGTTCTCCCGCCAGGAACAGGATGGCGGTATGGGTTGTCGTGGGTCCCCTGGGGGCCCCTGCAGTGCCCATGCCAATGGCATGGGCACTGCAGGGGCCCCCGTAAGAGGGCCCTACATTGTATTTCAGTGTCTGCATTGCAGACACTGAAATACGCGACGGGTGCCACTGCACCCGTCGCACCTTCCCACTCCGCCGGCTCAATTCTGAGCCGGCGTCCTCGTGGGAAGGCTCTTTTGCACTGGGCTGGCGGGCGGCCTTTTGACGGCCGCCCGCCAGCCCAGTGCAAAAGCCAGAATCACTGCAGCGGTCTTATGACCGCGGAGCGGTGTTCTGGAGGGGGGAACTCTGGCGGGCGGCCTCCGCCACCCGTCAGGGTCACAATGACCCCCATAATGTAGTCATTCTCTTCTAATTGGGTATCTTTGATGTCAGGTCTTGGTTTGGAGCATAGTTCTGTTACCTCAAGACAATCATGTTCTACTTCCTCAGCATCATTAATGTCTGCATTTTTAATAGGAAGTAAAGTTGCCGGGTTCAATACAGTACATCTCTTGAGGGACACATTTGGTGACCCTAGTATGATTGTCTCATACTTAGTCAACCTAGCATTTGTCATGTGCTGCGTCTTGGTTCGGGTTAACAGAATTTCAATGGAATGTGGAACCATTACTGTTAAGGAATGTCTCATCACTATGTCTTCACACTGTGTGAGGTTTTGACCAACTCCTGCAACTGCATGCAAACAACCCGGTAAGGCTGCTGCGACTGGGTCCAAAGTAGCTGAAAAATATGCTACTGGGCGGTTTGCACCTCCATGGACCTGTGTTAAGACAGACAAAGAACAAGCATTGTGTTCATGGCAAAACAGTAAAAAAGGCTTTGTGTAATCAGGCATCCCTAAAGCTGGTGCCCTGCATGTGCTTTCCCTCAATTCCATGGATGCCTCTTCTCTTTCCCGGACATGATTATGGTACCCGGGTCATCCTGAACTTCCTTACCTGTCAACTTCACCAATGGTTTAGAGATAATCGAGAAGTTGGGAATCCACTGACGACAGTAGCCCACCATTCCCCAAAACATTCTGACATCTCTCTTAGTTGTCGGGGGATTCATCTGTAATATGGCTGTCACTTGTTCTTTGGATATTTTTCTTGACCCTTTCTCAATCAAGTGACCTAAGTACTTCACCTCTTTCTGACAGTATTGCAGCTTCTTTGGGGACACTTTATGTCCGTTCTTTCCCAAATGGTTCAGTAATGCAATTGTGTCATACCTGCAGTCGTCTTTTGTTCTGGACGCAATCAACAAATCATCAATGTACTGCACTAGATTCGACCTGAAAGGCAGTTCTAACAACTCCAAATCCTTCTTCAATATCTGATTGAAGATGGAAGGTAACTCAGAAAACCCTTGAGAAATTCTGCACCAACTTTTCACACTATCCAGGAATTTGAAACTGAAAAGAAATTGGCTGTCCTCATGAAGAGGCACCGAAAAGAATGCTTGAGACAGGTCCACAACTGTGAACCATTCCGCATCACACGGAACCTGAAACATAATCACTGCTGGATTTGGCACTATGGGAAAGCATTTTACCTCACTCTCATTTATTTTTCTCAGGTCTTGAAAAATTCGAACTTTCCCACAAGGCTTTTTCAGACTCATTATTGGTGAATTACACTGGCTACTCAGTGCCTCTTTCAGAACCCCTTGCTTTACAAAGTCCGCAATTATCTGCGCTACCTGAATGAGGACTTCTTGTGCCATGTGGTACTGCGGTACCTGGGAAAACACTGCATTTGGCTTTACCTGTATTCTAACCGGTTCTACTCCTTTTATTAGCCCTACTTCTTTTCCTGTCAGGTCCCACACTTTCTCTGTCACTGTTCCCTGCAACTCAGGTGGTAAGTCAGTCACTGTAAGCATTGGGAATAAGGTTATCAAAGGGTATTCCTCATTTACGGTCTCCGTCTCTAACTCTAGAAACTGGCCATCGTCCCCTTCATCATCACTGTTTGTCTGCACTTCAATCCCTTCATTGGAACACCTCGTCTTGCACAGCAAGTCTCTTCCCAGTAGGGACACGGGACTTGAATCACAGACTACAAATTTATGTAATCCCTGGAAGTTGTCAATTTCAACTTGGACCGGGTCTGTTATCGGATTTGTCAGGAACTGATTTGCTACTCCTACCACCCTTATGGTACGTCATGAAAGTGGCAACTTCGGAACTTCTACACTTCTGACTGTAGAGCGTCTAGCTCCTGTATCAACTAGGAATGAAACCTTGTGTCCCATCACCTTTCCCTCTACATAGGGACCCCTCTGATCTACCTCTAGGGACGCTGCAAGCCTGCACTCCTAACTGTCTGAACAATCATCCGACCATTCATCGTTTATTCCATCCTCACCACGCAATGGGAACTACTGTACTGTGTTATTTTGACTCATCATTTGGCCTGTGACCTGTTGAGGAAGCATCACCTGTTGCTGTCCCATTGAGGCCAATGGCATTTGCATTTGCTGTCTAGGTACCATGGGGACCTGCTGTTGTACCTGTTGCATTTGTGATGGTTGAACACGCAGAATTTGCATTTGCAGCACGGGCTGTAACCCCTGCATCTGAACCATGTTATTCTGGAAGTTTTGATTTTGGCCCCTCATCTTTGGACCCCTCACATTTTGAAATGTGCTGACATCATTGCTTTGTTGAACAACACCATCCTGCACCACCATTGGGCATTCACGCTTCCAATGACCCACGCCCCCGCACGTGTGACATGGTGACACCTTTTTCATTCCCTACACATCGTTTTGAACCACAACAGTATTCAGGTCTGGACCCTGGTTCACAAAACCTCGACCTTGACTTCACGGTTGTGCCTGAAACATGCGATTCCCTTGCGGTTGCTGTTGTACCACCTGCTGTATTCCGTTCCCCTGCATTCCTGCTTGCGCTGCCTTAATCAGCATCACCATCACTTTCTCTTTCAACTTTCTCTGCTTCAACTCATTCTCGTCACTACAGTATTTTGCATACTGCAACATCTCATCAATCGGCTTCGCTTGCCAACAGATCAAATGATTCTTAATCATCTGACTAATCTCTGGCCTTAGCCCTTCAACAAACCTGAACACAAGATGATTCATGTCTTTCGGCTCAATGACTTCAGTGCCACTGTAATGTTTGAATGCTTTCAACAATCTCTCATAGTAGGCATGAATCGACTCTTTGGCCTCCTGTGAGGTTCGATCGATTTTCTGCCAATCAGTCACTTTCGGCAACACTTTCTGCTTCAAAAACTCAATCACTTTATGATAAAACTTCATCACCTCCTCAGAGAGTGCTCCAGTCACCTTATCCCTTGCTGGTTCCTGCGTCGGCCAATCCACACCTCTCTTGCATTCAAGCCATAAGTCAGCTGGAACTATAATCTCAAACAGGGTATTCAAGTCCTCCCAAAGACATTTCACAAGTTTTACAAACCTATCCATCTGTTGGTACCACTCTATTGGTTTCTCCCTCAACCTGGGATAGTCATTCGTGAAGGACAAAATATCACCCCTAGATCACGGTACATGGACCAGCACCCCTCCGGCTGTTTCTCTCATTGGTAAAATGTTTATTGTCCCTGTGTCCGGTGCGGCTTTAGGCTGTTTTGTTTCCGGACCATCTCCCTTTTCTTTATCTTTTTTCTTTGCCCATCTACCTTCCCATTTCTCTAAGGCTCCCCAAATTTGCGCACTTTGCAGTATTTCTTTAAGATGCGCTTTCATTCCCATAGACCTCATGTGTTCAAAATCTTTAGAATCGAAGTCTAATCTGTAGTTTCTTTTCAAATGTTTAGTATTCTCAATGTCTATGCCGTATTTGTCTGCCAGGTTTGCCAACCTCTGATGCACCTTGCCCACTTCTTTAGTGATTTTGGGGCACAGATACCTCAATTTTGCCTGTGTATGACTCTAATCTGTTCACCCCCATTGTTCCTTCCGCTAGTTCTGCAGCTTCCACACCTAGTCTCACAAAATGTAAGTATTCATCCCTCTCTGACCTCTCTGCGGTTGCCCCAGTAGTTTGTGAAGCGTTGAGCTTTTCTAACCACTAATTTAGCTGTTGCGCGGAAAAGCCTTGCAATAAAATGTTTCCTGACTGCATCAATGGTGTCTGTGTCGTATTTGTACTCATTATCTGTGGGGCTAGCACACTTAACCCTGCTTGCATCATTGCCTCCAAAGGAGCCCCAATCGGACTGAGGTCTAACAAAGACCTGAGTCCTTCTGCTGCTTGTTCTCTTGGTGTCATTACTTGGGGAGTTCCTGTGAACCCTCCTCTCATTGCCTCTTGGGTCATTATTCCCTGATCACACATGCCAGGTTTACCTTGCGCATACAGCGGCACTGGTGGACCAACAGTAATTGGTAATGATACAGCAGCTGGGGACTGACCAACCCCCAAACCCTGTGGAGCATTAACTCCTGTAGCTTGATTCATCATTGGTGCTGTAGCTACTGATTACGGTCCTGCAACTGCATTGTAACTTGGAACGAGCTGTTGCTGCGGCTGGGGCAGCAATTGTGGAGTTGGCTCTATCTGCACTAGCTTTGATCTCGTGTATATCGGATCAGGTGGCACCATCAGACTCGTAGTTGTTTCTAGTACTGGGACGTCTGGATAAATCCTTTGAATCTGTGGTGGATGCAACTGTATCTGTGTGTCTGGTGCAGTGGGTACACTGACACCATTCTGTATCAAAACTGTATCACTTGTCTGCACTGTATTTGTAATTCCCTTACTCTGTGTTGGATCCTCAGGACGCGCACTTGTGCTCAAAGCAGTGTCATTTATAGCATATGGTGGCGGGCGATCATGTAACAACTGATTAAGAAGTTCTTCATCGTCTGAATCATCTTCATCTACCCAAAACCTCTGAGTCTCCTTGGACTTGCTAGAGCCCTTGTCTGTCTTACAGGTGGCTTTCTTTCCCTGTGTCTCATCTTTATGGGTTATTGCCGGAAACAATTTAAGTTTGTCAACTATTCCTCTTCTCCACATTCTGCTCTCATTGTCCCATCTAGCCTCCGCTAGAGTTTTTTTCTGCCCTTTTGATTCTCCTTTCAAATGTTTGCTGTCTTTGTCGTATGGCCATTAAATCCCAGACTGCTAATGCCTCATACTGAGCTGGTCTCGGAGGCGGCTTCTGTACCCTTAACATCCACCTTATGTTTTCCAAAATACTTGTATTGAACGTTCCATGCTCTGGAAACGCTAAACATCCCTCCTTCTCTGTTAATTTGCGCCACTGCTTCATCCAAAGACATGGCGCGACTCCCTTTTCCTCCATTACAATACAAGCTGGAGTACCCTCAGGCGGTGTAGGCTCCCCTTCACTTGCCATAATATATGTATCTCCCTTCAAAGCACTCTTTAGCACCTTGAAAAACATCATTTTTGTGTCTTTTATTTTGTTCAAAATGTAATCAGAAAGTGACTTTAATTCCCAGAACGCTCTTCACCCACCTTTTTCAACCAATTGCCTCTCACGGATGGCTGCCAATCCGTGCGCAACCCTTCTCAGCAACTGACCTATCCCAGCGCGGCACCACTGACGTCACACTTACACACACTACAGCTGACAAAGTCTTGCGGCTAGTCCTCCTCACACAAAATTAAAGCAATACATTGCAAGCAACTTTAACAAAACAAAAAAAAAATTGCCGGTTTACTACAGGAAGGGTAACACAATCGCTTTAGAACTTTACAGAGATTTCACTTGAAGCCTCGGCCGCTACTCTCTCCTTCTCAGCTCCCGCACACGCAAGCAAAATTCGACCCGCAAATCCTACTCTCGACTTGTCAATGGTTCGTCCTAGTGCACTTTAGAACTTGCCAAATCTCCATTGAAGGTTTCACTTACACAATATGACTCAAACCCGACTAGTCAACCACGCCCGATTGACCTATTAAACCGCACGAATTACAACATAAACCCAAATGTCTCCTACACTTGTCAATATACTCCGGAGTCTTAGACCACGATGGGTCCGTACATCACCAACAATCATGTGGATAATTTTTGTGCACAAAGCGCCACACTCAAATGAAGTTCGCCGACTTCCCTACTCTCATACTGCGGAGTATGCCCTCTCCTACTAAAACAACATTACCTGGCCTAAATTCACACAAACTTCACAAAACACCTGCAATATGCATAAGCTGAGCAAGCTCAAATTACACACCACACATGCTAAAATGACGAGAACATACCGATTCACTTAGGCAGGCTCAGAGATTCCGGGAAAGTCATGGGGAATTTAGAAACACATCATATCTACAATTTGCATTATCTCGAAAAACAATTTAAACAATAGTCCTCCGTCCTAGGGCCCCAAAGGGCCTAAACCATCGATCTGCTACAAGAACTGGTAACGCGTCCCTTTATGACTAATTTACTCACTTTGGGACTCGTTTTAGGCCAATGAATCTTTTGACCCTGATTGAAAACACCTTAGGAGGAAATAGCTAATCATCATATCAATCAATATCTCAATAATGACATCAATATTTAATATAACAATGCAATTCACCTTAGTCAAAGATATTTAATGAAACTCAGGACACCACCATGACCTTTCAGTCATGAATAACCACACCAGTTTAGTATGAATTTTGTGATATTCTTTCCCTATTGATTACAATTCTACTAGTAAGTTTATTAATCTCAAAACCAAGAAGCACATTAGCATGGTCACAATATGGCAACTCTGATAAGATTTCATCAAAGCAAGAATCACGAATATTAGAACATAGCACAGCGTCAACATAGGTTATCCTTAGCAGAGTAACATTAGCACATTATTCAACAAAGCATAGATTCAGTCATTTGTCTATTTGCATCAGTTTAGTGAACCCCTGTACTATCCTCAAATTAGCATTGGCATGTTGGGCTTCATGCAAAACAATTTAGTAACACCAATTTGGAAAACATCTAGCTATGGTCCCTGTCAAAAGAAGCAGTTGGTACCTAGAAAGGAAAAGCAAACAGGCAATTACAATTTCATTGTCATATAGTTACCCTCCGTTTTGGGTCAGCACTCAGGTTCGGTCTTCGTCCTCAGGACATCACTTGGTTCGCCATCAGCCAGGAACTCAGCTCAGACAGGAAGGGCAACGGGGGTACTTCCCTCATAAGGAGGTAAAGTATAAACTGACAATATAAGGGCAAGGATGGTTCTAAGTAAAATTAGCAAGACACTAAGCAAAGTGACAAAGTGTCTGGATCATAGCAAATCACATCAGCATCTCCCTAACTATTCTCTCCTGTTCACTCTAGTCTCCAGTCTAATCTACTTTCTGGTGTCAAGGTTTTTTTTATCCCATTTTCGTTGTACATTCCCCTAAAATGTTTGACGTCTTTAGCGGGTGGAATGTCCGTTATGATTTCATACTCTCATGGTCCTTTGCACATCTTCAGTCAGTGGCTCCATTGTCTGTACCGGTTCAGGCGACCTTGTACCTGCTACTGGTCTACAGTGTTGCATTCAGCTAAAATGTTTCTACAAGCAAGTTGAATTTCATGAGAACGGATCTACTAAAGTTACATTCAGCTTCTAGTTTGGAGAAAACAAGAGTTCCTGCCCTTCAGCAAGTCAGCATACTGCACGTTAGAAAAACACATTTAATATGATAGTCAGGCAGCTAGGCGTCAACTCATGCTAACTAAGGTCTAATGATTTATTAGCAAAACTTTAGCATATAGGTGTTCAATATTAATGCAAAATCACATTTTAATAAAGCATTTCATAATTATTAGTCAGTTTCATTAGTCCCGTGTATATTGAAGGCCACTCCCCGTGGGCACATTTCAAGCGCACGTTTTAGCAAAACATATTTAATACATTTTCTATGCGGCATTATTATACATTAGTTCATAAACATTTCGTGCTAATATTGATTATATATGCTACGCTCTCTCACTTGTTTACCCAGGAAAGCACAAGATGAACTTCTGTCCAGGCTTAGCCAATGTAGAATTATACTTTGGTGTAGCTTTCACCCACAGTGGAAAAACAGTTAAGCACTACAGCCTTACCATGTGGTAAAAAAAAACGTTTTTGAATGCACAGTTAAATTACAAGGCCTGCTGGGCCAGAATTTTTTTTATCAAAGGTTTTATCTTTGATAGGCTCTTTTTATGTGAATACTCAGTTGATTTAGACAGGGGCCCACTCACTCAGCCACATGCCTTTGCCCATATTATCACATTCAACCCCAGCTATACAGATGTTAATTTAAAATATGGGCACTGGCGACTAGCACTCAAGTCCATTTTACCAGAGCTTAAGGTAAAGAGACTCAGTTAGTGAAACTTAGTTCCAACAAGGGTCCACAAAACATGTGTTCTTAACAGCAAAACCAATGAGTCAAAACCTATTCCATAAGGACAGCTGGATGTCAGCTACAAAACCATAATATTTGAAAGTCATAGTGGCAAGATATTCACCTTATTTAGCAGTTTGAGACAGGATGACTACGAAATCTGAGTTAAAGAGTTACAAATCAAAAGATGACAGTGGTGTCTGACACAAAATATGTCAATACAGAGAGATATACATAAATGGCAAGCAATATTGTGTAACAAATATGTAAAAACAAAACAGTAGACATTTTAAACTACATTGGTAAAAGATAATAGGAAAATACAAATGATGGAAAATAGTAGTAGATATCAGATGCTATCAGAAATCAGGCATATAAAAGTTTCTAAGCAGGTCTAACCTTGTTTACTTGTCTAACTAGGGCACTCTCTAGGTCAAATGACTTGGTCTCTGTCCTCCAGAGGTCTGGAAGCCCAAAACGTGAAGAGATTTCAGAATACGTCCTTCTGGATATAAGTAAGCCTCCCACAGTCTCAAGGACAGCACTTAGGGATCAGGATTCACTCCAGCAGAGGCAACTACTATAGTCCAGTCCTCTTCCAGTTGTAACTAGTTAATCTAGGAAAAAAACCTTCTTTCAGGCATCAACAAACTTCCATGAATGCAGACAACAGTCTGTCACCTAGAGAAGGAGCTCAATGTTGATTGGCTCCAGTGTCATGATGAAGCCTCAGCAAAGCAATTTTGTCAAAATACAATTACCTTGTGCACACCGATGATCGCCATCTTGGAAGGTCAACGGTCTAGGGTCAAAGACTCCTACCAGCATGGACGTGTGAGCAGTATTTCACATAAATACTGGACCCCAACGGGGATCGCGTTGATTTCGGACCCCGCGGAGATGAAAATTAGGCTGTAAGTGGGAGTGTCGCTTTAGCAAAGTAAGTGCGTGCAATGCCTCCGACCACTCACAATGGTGGCGGCATGCTCGGTGAGTCTAACATTGCTGCATATGTATTTTTCAGTGTGTGACTACAAGCACACTCACCCTCCCGAAGGATCTAACAGGCTAATAGTGTAGACACTAAAAGTAGGTCAAGCATGCACCACATGTGTTTTCTTAGTGTAGTATGTTTCATATTTGTCTTTCTATGTGATTCACAAGTGCCATTGTTCCACGAGCAGGGTGGTGGTGGCAATAGCCCCACACCCCTAAATGATACAAGTAGCAACCTTTATCCTTTCATCTTTCCACAGGTTTTCCAGCAGAACATCAATATTAATGGGTATTACTTTATTTTAGATGTATATACTGTACCATACCACAGAGCATGTAATATTAGTGCTTTCACTAGTGGTAGTGTATAGGAAGTAACACTAGGGAGTCCACCTTGGCCCTGATGAGGAGTCTAAGGGTAGACTCCAAAACTTATAGACCGCTTAGGAGGCAAGGTACACAAATTACACCCAATATATAATCACCTGAGAAGGTCTGCCAGATACTAGTGGCATGCTGCATGTTGCACAACCTGGCCCTCAGACGTCATGTACCTTTTCTGCAGGAGAAGGAGACTGGAGAAGCCCCTGTAGCAGCTGTAGACCCTGAGGACAGTGAGGATGAAGAGGCTCAGGATGAGGACAACAGAACATTAGTTATCCGTCAGGACTTGACACATAGGTGAGACAGTGCACATGTATAGGACTATTGGGGTATTCTGTGTGGCTGTAGCATGATGGCATTATCTTCCTTTTATCTCAACTTACTGTCACCTATGGTTTTTCATTTTACAGATGTTGGTGATATAACAACTGTGCACTGATGTGATGACTACAGCCAGCTACAGGTCATTATTTCTATGCTCTCACAGTGTACAGTTAATTTCCAATGGATGTGACTGTTTCCATGTATACACATTTTCAACACATAAAATACTAGTAGTCATGTTGTGTTCAATGGTGTTTATTGTAGTGCTAATAAATTGAGGGGAAGTGCAATAGAATAGGGTGATGATGGAGGAAAGTCCAGGGTATTGTTCCAGTTTGTTTGTAGCACAGGTCCAGCGTCCAAGGGGCCATAGGTAGGGGAGCAATGGCAGTTCAAAGTGGACAAGGTGACTGAGTGGGACACAAGGGGGACAATCAGGAGAGTCTCATTTCCTGGCGGGGGTCTTGGCAAGTGTCTCTGGCTTCTGTCTGGGTCGCAGGGAACATTTGTGGGGTGGATCACCTTCTACAGGAGATGGGATGCTGATGGCCTGTGGGTCCTGTGGTGGGTCCTCCTGCCCACTAGTGGCAGCGGAAGTGGAGGGCTGGTCAATGGACTTGCTAGTGGTAGGGGCCCACTGCTGTGCTGTTGCCTCCCTCATGATGTTGGCCATGTCTGCCAGCACCTCTGCTATGGAGATCAGGGTGGTGTTAATGGCCTGCAAGTCCTCCCTGATCCCCTGATACTGTCCCTCCTGCAGTCGCCTGTTCTCCTGCACGTTGTCAAAGATCTGGCCCACTGTGTCCTGGGAATGTTGGTAGGCTCCCAGGAACTTGGAGAGTGCCTCTTGGAAAGTCGGTTCCCTGGTCCTGTCCTCCCTCTGCTGTACAGCAGTCCTCCCAGTGTCCCTTTTGGCATGTGCCTCTGTTCCCTGAACGGTGTGCCCACTGCTACTGACTCCAGGTCCCTGATTGTTTTGGGGGTGAGGTGTGGCCTGGGGTCCCTGTACAGGAGGGCACACTGCTGATTGACGTCTCCTGGGAACAGAGGTGTGGGTACTCTGGGTGGGTGCTGTGGTGTTGGATACTGAAGGGGGAGGCTCTGTGGTGGGCTGTGATTAGGCTTGGGTGACCGTCTGTCCAGGGGTCCCTGATGAGCCAGGTAGGTCATCCAGATCCAGAAGTCCAGAGTTACTGTTATCACTGGGGGCATCTTCTGTTGGGGGACTGTATAGTCATGGCACCTCCTCTCTGCTGACAGTGTCTGGGGTACCTGTGGGGATGTAAGTGATGTATTATGCTTCATGTGTATGACATAGTGTACTTCCCTGGCTTGCCGTCTATCGTTGATGTTGCCCTGTCTCTTTTTTTGCTTGTGTATGGTGATGTATTGTGGGATTGTTAGTTTCCCTATGCTGTGCATGCTTTTGTGATGGCTGTCCATGAAGGGCTGGCAGGGCTGTCCATGCATTTGCATAGCATGCAGGGCTTGGCATTGGATTTAGTCATATGTGTAGGTGCAGCATGTGGGATGGGTTGGAGTAATAGGGGTAAGGATGAGGTTGTGAGGCTGTTGTTTTGATTAGCACGGTCATTCGGTTTAGATTATCATTGTTTCACTTTTCTCTCTGTTGTGATCCAAATTAAGGAACTAAGAAGACTATAAACGCTTTTTCTGATGAATTTCGATTACTAATTCTTGGAAATTGCTGAAATGGGCAAGTGATAGTTTTGACACGCATGATATAGTAGGCACTTATAACCAATAGAGGTCACTATATGGTGATTGAATTGGACACTTATTTTTATATGGCATCAACACAAATGGGGCTTTTCTTTTTTCTTCTTGAATAGTGTTCCTCTTTACAAGACACCAATGTCATGTAGCCACCATTTTTTAATATGGGGAGAGCACCATTTGGATGATTGAGCATGTGATTATATATCACGGATATACGATTAACTCTGACATGGAGATGGGTTATATATTGTATGGAACTTCATTACAAACTAGGATTACAATGGTGGTAATATATGTTACATTACAGCCTTGTTGAAGTCATAGTGATTCATTTTTGCAAGATGAAACACATGTTGACTGGCTGGAGTGTTAACAGAAAATTGGCTGAAATGTCAAAAGACATCTTGAGGAAACTGAAATGTTGACAAAGTTGTGAAGAACCATGATCTCTGTCAGAAGAAGACTTCAAAGGCATGAAATAAAAACAAGTTGAATTGGAGAACACACAGGATGTTGATATTAACTTTTAATTGACTTGAGACGAGTGGCGTGGATTGTTCTCCATGAGGGTGTGAGATGGCATGCAGTTAGGGGGTGATAAGTAGTAAATGTTGACTTACCAGTGTCCAGTCCTCTGGCTACTCCTGCGAGTCCCTCAGGATGCAGTATTGCCAAGACATGGTACCCCCATGCTGTGAGCTGTGAGCTGTGGGGGGGAGGTGGGGGTTCACTGCTAGTCCTCTGTATTGCGAGCTGGTGCCTTGCTGCTATGGAACGTACCTTCCCCGTAGGGCATTTCACCTCTTCCTGATGTCGTTCCTTGTACTTGGGTGCTGTCCCACAGCGTTCACCCTGTCCACGATTCTCCGCCATAGCTCCATCTTCCTTGTTGTACCTGTGCTCCAAACAGCTGTGGCTCTAGCATGACCCTTTCCTCCACCATGACCCTTAACTCCTCATTAGTGAAACAGGGGTGCCTTTGTGGGGACATGGGTGTTGTGTAGTGTGTTTTGGTGAGAGTGTGTTGAGTAATGTGGTGGGGTGTGTGAAGTGGGGTGCGTGAGAGATGTATGGGTGTAAGTGGTGTGTTTCTAGTTGTGGTCTTGGGGTCAGTCTGGTGGCAATGATTTGTATTTGTAAAAGGTTGTGTGTTTTATAGTGGTGTGGTTATGTGGTTGTGGTGTGTGTATGAGTGTTAGGTGTGTGTTTTTTGTATTGGCCAATGTAGTGTTGTTTTGTATGTGGGTGTCCACTCTGAGCGCAGAGGTATGTACTGCCAAAGGTTTACTGCTTTTGAATGTCCACCGTGGTGATTCGTGGGTCATAATGTGATGGGCGTTGTTTTGTTAGCGTAACGATATGGGTGCTGGTACAGCCACTTTATCACTGACCTTTGGGCTGGCAAATTTGTGTATGTAGCTGTATTCTGTCAAATTGGTGTGTGTGTGTCATAATATGGCGAATGGATATTCGCCACCGCAGCAGTATGGTGGCGGCCGTCAGCGTGGCTGTAGGCAGGATTTCCCTCCAATGTCATAATGAGGGCCTATGTATCTTCAGGAAGAAAACCAGGGTATAACACTGACTCTGACTCATCTGACTCAGGCTCTAGCAACTCCAACTCCAATATGAGATCGTAATATCTGAGTAGAGGGAACAATAGAAAAAACAGGAGGACAGGTTTCAGATCTGGGAGAGGATGGCCTATGTACCCCATGTACCCACCCCACTTCACACCTGCCCTTTTACACAAGGCCCTTTTACACAAGGTCCCATATCACCTCAGGTGTATCCTCCACCTTTTGATCATTTGAGTCCCCAGGGAGACCATTATTCATAGTACTGTCCTATTTTAGGGACAGGCCAAGGACGCCTGAGGGGCAAAACAAAGATTCAGTCTCAGGCCCAATGGGCTTCTAAACCAGAGCAGGGGAGAATGCTGACTCGGAGCATGACAGTGAAGAACTCACAGGGTCGGGACATCCAAGTGGGCCCAAGCAACCACATAGTCTAGTGGTAAATTTAATTGAATTAACACCTACCCCCAGACAAAAAAGTATCCTGGAGAAGGGTTTAGCTTTTCTTCCAACTGCCCCCTTGGATAAATTCAAATTATGTATGGAAGTCAATGAATTCATTAAGAGGATTAAGCTTAGATCCTACTTTGGGGACTGCCCATCTACTGTGGGTTCTACTATGGGTTCTACAATGTGTGACACAGGCCTACATAATAAATCTTTTTTTACACCACCATGTGCATCCATCCCAGTGGAAATACTGGCTTTTGAACAAGCAGTCCTAAAAGACATCAATGAGATTGATCTCGGTTCTCTGAGGGTATTCCATAACACGACAAGGGAGAAAAGGAAGAGCTACAAGAACTAGCCAACAATACAGACATAGGGGGTCATTATGACCCTGGCGGTCCTGCACCGCCATGGTAGCATTGGCAGCCTGACCGCCGACAGTGTGGCAGTGCAGGACAGACAAATTTTGACAATGGCAGTGAACTAGCTATATTGCAGCCAGTTCACAACCTGTACCGCCTGGGTGGTAGGACTGCCTGGCCAAAGGTAGACCACCTTTGACCTGGCGGTCCACCTAACACCACCTGCTGTATTTTGTGCATCCTTCCCGCCTGGGATTCTGTGGCGGGAATCCCATGCGGTAATGATACTGGTAACAGGAATGCTCATTCCTGTCACCAATGCAGGACTCCCCAACCCCCCTCCATGACCCCATGTGAAGCCCCTCACCCCTCAAGCCATGACACCCCCAATCCCCATTCCGAAACCCCCACCCCCTCAAACCCCATTCCAACCCCGCCACCCTGATCCCCATTCTAAACCCCTCCATCCCCCACCCCTGTACATCCATGCAGGCACACATACATACATACATACAGGCACACATACACGCACACTTATTTACACGCACATGCACACATGGCCACAACACCCCCCACCCCGGCATACACACATTCACACACGCACATGTACACTTGCATACACACATACACAAACACACACAACACCCCCCACCCCCTCCATTCACAGAAGCACACATCCCCATTCACGTACACAACACTCGACACCCCCTCTCCCCCTCCTCTGTCAGTGGATCACCTTACCTAGTGGTCTCAGTGGTCGTCTTGGAGGGAATAGGGTCCATGGTGCTTGCTCTGCTGCCAGCGCCCCACCTACACAACACCGACACGCCTACTACTAAGTCATAATAGGTGTGTTGACGAGGCGGTGCCAGCGGAGCAACCTCCACTGCACCGCCAGAATGGCTGCTGGCGGTTCTCTGCCCAAAATATGGCAGAGAGCCGCCGTCAGTCATAATATGACAGTCGTTGTAGACCGCCAAAGTCATAATGAGAGCCATAGTCATTAAGCCAGGAGATAAAGGGGGCTCCCTTATCATTCAGACCAAAGATAACTATAGGAATGAATATTTGAGACTACTATGCGATACACATAATTATGAGAAGTTAGAGGACGACCCCACTGATTTCCTGAAATATAGGATCAGCAGTATGGTAGAGCAAGCACTGGCACATGACTGGATTTCCCAGGAAGAGGGTGACTTTTTACGTAACAAGAATCCAGTGACCCCATATTTTTATACTATTCCCAAGATCCATGAAAACCTTGAAGCACTGCCAGGCAGACCCATTGTGTCTGGCATCTATTCAGTGTTGGAACCTTTGTCCCTTTTTTCTGATTCTTTCCTGAGACCCATAGTCCAGAACACAGACTCATACCTGAAGGACACGAAAGATGTACTGCGTCTAATAAAAGATAGGCTATTCAACCCTACCAATGAAACACTGTTAGGTTTGGATGTGGAAAGCCTGTACACCAGTCTCCCTCACTCCGACACTTTACGCATAATAGAGGAGGTCATCTTTGATATAGACTGGGAATACCACACACCACATAATGTGGGTATAGAATAATGCTTCTGGGCTTTAACCAAGACCTTTTGTGGCTTTGAAGGCAATCCGTATCTTCAAAAACATGGGACCAGCATGGGAAGTTCCTTTGTTCCCAGTCTAGCCGGTCTCTACATTCACCATCTAGAAAAGGAGACTATTCTGAAAACAACCAACCCATATAGAGAAAACATTGCACTATGGAAAAGATACATTGATGATATTCTGGTCATCTGGAAAGGGGAAGAAACACAATTGGGCCCTTTTTTGGAGTGGCTCAACATTCAAGATCAGTTCCTGAGATTCACTCTGACAAAGAGTAAGGAACAGCAGCTGTTTCTGATCTTAACATTATAGCAAATAATGGCACCCTAAAAACTACCACCCATGAGAAACCAACAGCAAATAACTGTTTGTTACTTTTCAACAGCATCCAGCCCTACCATTTGAAGGAGAATCTCTCCCTGTGGACAGTTCCTCAGACTTAGGAGGAAGTGTTATGAGGTGTATGACTATGAACAGCAAGCCCAGAGCCTTGCATTAAAATTGGAGGCTAGGAAATACTCACCCAGAATCATCAATTGTGCCATGAAATGGCACGCAACAATAACAGAGAGGCTCTCTTGGATACCCTTCCCCAAAAGAGAAAGAATAAAGACTGATCTGCCTTACGACATTCAATGTAGCCTCTAACCAAGTGAAAAAAATTATAATGAAGCATTGGCGTATTTTGAATAGCAGCCGTTTGGTCTTTCCCAAACCTATGTTTTCCCACAAGCGTGGCAAAAGTATAAAAGACATGCTAGTACACACCTGGCCACACTCATCCAAGAGAAGATTGGACACTACCAACTTCCTACCACCACCCAAAGGATACTACTCATGTGGGAATTGCAGGGTGTGCCATTTGACAAACGCAACCAAGAGGGTCATTTTCAATGACAATAACACATGGGAAATCAAGGATTTCACCAACTGCAACACACAAAGAGTAGTCTATATGATTACATGCCCATGTAATCTACATTACATAGGAATGACTACCCGCAAAGTGAAAACTTGCATTGGTGAACATCGTAGCAATTTGAGATGTGGCCATGCCACCACTTAAATGTCCTCTCACTACATTAACAGCGCACATACAGTGGATGATTACCAATGGGTCATCCTTGAGCACCACAAGGAGGTTAGGAGTGAATACTTCCTACTCGAACAAGAACAATGTTAGTTTTTTAAATTATGTACCCATCAATGTGGCCTTAATGACAGTATCCCCAGGGGCCAGCTAATGCAACACTAATGGCTGGTTCATCTTAACATGTGTGAGACCAACACATTCAGCAGGTCACCACTCCGTATGTTAATACACTTCCCACGAGTCTTTCAGAGCCTCCTGTCACCACTTATTCGTCCACACTAAGGAGTGCCATTTTTCCTACAGCCTTGACACATTTGAGCTAATTGCCCTTTTGTATGTTCATTTCCTTTCTTCCTGTCCTTTCCCCTCTCTCTCTCTCTCCCCTTTCCCTCCTACCCCGCCCCTTGCATTCTAGTGCCCTTGTCTATTCAGGCACCCTGAGGGACACCCATGATCTGGGGCCCTTGCAGCCCCCCTTGTGCACACTGATGACCTCCATTTTGGAAGGTCATCAGTCTAGTGCCAGACGTGCCCACCAGCAGGGACGCGTGAGCAGCATTTCACATAAATACCGGATCCCATTGGGGACCTCTGTGTTTTCGGTCCCCAGGGAGGTGAGAATCAAGCTGAAAGCCGCAGTGTTGCTTTGACGAAGTAAGTGCGCGCAATGCCTCCGACCACTCGCAATGATGGTGGCATGCTCAATGAGTATAACATTGCTGCATATGTATTTTTCAGTGTGTGACTACAAGCACACCACCCCTTTCGGAGGATCTAAGAGGCTAATAGCGTAGACACTAAAAGTAGGTCATGCATGCACCACATGTGTTTTCTTAGAGGTGCCTCACGTGTTGAAGTGTGATGCAGTGTTTTTCTATATGTAATATGTCTGGTATTTGTCTTTCTGTATGATTCACAAGTGCCATTGTTCCACAAGCAGGGTGATGGTGGCTATAGCCCCACCCCCATAAATGAAACAAGTAGCAACCTTTATCCATTCATCTTTCCACAGGTTTTTCAGCAGAACATCACTATTAATGGGTATTACTTTGTTTTAGTTGTATGTACCATACCATATCACAGAGCATGTAGTATTAGTGCTTTCACTAGTGGTAGGTGTACCAGAAGTGACACAGGGGAGTTCATCTTGGTCCTGACGAGGAGTCTAGGGGTAGACTTCGAAACATGTAGACCACTTAGGAGGCAAGGTACATAATATACCCCCATCCAACACCCCTTTTTAACCATACCACCCCTGTGAGACATATTAAATTAGTAATATCATCCAGAGGCAGGTATTTTTAACTCACCTAAGACCCCACCACTCCTATCCCTTTTAGCATTCACATTGATGAAACTATAAGTGCTCCCACGTATTCCATCGGTCGCAGCATGCCTTGTTCTGCACCAGAACTTCAGGAAACCTGATGATAAAGCATGCCATCAAGGGGTAACCCTGGTGAGTGAGGGTTTCTCGTACAAATTTTGTTTTTTTCACCCTGTGGAACTTCCTTTGAACTGGGCCTTTTTTGTATGATTACCTAGGTTCTAAGGAAGACAGACCCAGCCCTATCAAATCCTCATTCTCCCTTTTTGTTAGCACTTCCTGTCAGAGGAACAGAACACCTCCTCACACCTAAGGGTTTTGCCTCAGTTCTAAAAGCAAGCTCATACCTCATCATGGAGGTATGCTGCTCCTGCTTTACAGTTGGAGGCACAAAAAAAGGGCTTC
Source organism: Pleurodeles waltl (assembly GCF_031143425.1). Taxonomy (NCBI): domain Eukaryota; kingdom Metazoa; phylum Chordata; class Amphibia; order Caudata; family Salamandridae; genus Pleurodeles; species Pleurodeles waltl. The sequence continues at coordinate 559,263,812 of NC_090444.1, forward strand.
TGAAGGCTTTAGGCAAGTTAAAGGTGACCTTTTAAAGGTACTTTTTGTAAAACAGTAATTACAAATCGGAATATACCAATGAATTGGGAAAAGGTCCAAGAATGACATTTTTAGATATTTCCTAGGCAGAAATAACTTTAATAACTTTAATAATGTATCTCATTGCTTATTATGGAACAGCTAATCGTGCTATAGTGAAAACAGCAAAGAGCTTTTAGGTTATTGTCACTGTAAGAACAGGTGTAACATTAAATGTTTCCATGTCCTACTCTTAAGTACTATACACCCTAAATTATTGGGCATTTGAAGTTTATATAAGTGTGGTTTATTCAATCAATTGTTCAATCAGTCAGGGATTTGTAAAGCGCACTACTCACCTGTGAGGGTCTCAAGGTGCTGGGGAGGGGAGGGGGGAGTAGGAGTGGGGAAGTGCTGCTACTGCTCGAACAGCCAGGCCTTGAGAAGTTTCCTGAAGGTAAGGAGGTCTTTGGTCTGGCGCAGGTGGGCAGGAAGAGTGTTCCACGTTTTGGCGGCGAGGTGCAAGAATGATCTACCACCGGTTGTAGTTCTGCGGATGTGTGGGACTGTTGCACAGGTGATGCGGAGGAGAGGAGATGCCAGTTTGGGGTGTAGAAGGAGAGTCGTCTATTGAGGTATTCTGGTCCGGTGTGGTGCAGTGCTTTGTGAGAGTGGGTGAGGAGTTTGAAGGTGATTCTCTTGTTGACTGGAAGCCAGTGCAGGTTTTTCAGGTGGTCTGTGATGTGGCAGTGGCGGGGGATGTCCAGGATGAGGCATGCAGAGGCGTTCTGGATGCATTGCAGCCTCTTCTGGAGTTTGGCCGTGGTTCCTGGGCAGAGGGCATTGGCGTAGTCCAGTTTGCTGCTTACGAGGGCTTGGGTGACTGTTTTTCTGGTTTCAGTGGGTATCCATTTGTAGATCTTTCAGAGCATGCGGAGGGTGTTGAAGCAGGAGGAGGAGATGGCATTGACTTGCTGGGTCATGGATAGTGAGGGGTCTAGGATGAATCCTAGGTTGCGTGTGAGGTCGGTGGGAACTGGAGCGGTTCGGAGAGTGGCAGGCCACCAGGAGTCATCCCATGCAGAGGGGGTGGAGCTGAAGATGAGGACTTCCGTCTTGTCAGAATTGAGTTTGAGTTAGCTGCTCTTCATCCATTCGGCGACGGCCTTCATTCCTTCGTGGAGGTAGGTCTTGGTGGAGTCCTTGGTGAAGGAGAGGATCAGCTGGGTGTCGTCGGAGTATGAGATGATGTTGAGGATGTGGGATCGGATGATGTTAGCGAGCGGGCCATGTAGATGTTGTAGAGGGTCAGGCTGAGGGACGACCCCTGGGGTTTGCCGCAGATCATTTGGGCGGCCTCCTAGCGGAATGGGGGGAGGCGGACTCTCTGGGTTCTGCCGGTGAGAAAGGAGGTGACCCAGTCCAGGGCTCTGTCGCGGATTCCAGCACTGCTGAGACATGAGCGTAGGGTGTGGTGGCAGACAGTGTTGAACGCGGCCAAGAGGTCCAGGAGGATGAGGGCCGCGGTTTTGCTGCTGTCTAGTATGGTTCTGATGTAGTTGGTGGCGATGATGAGGGTGGTTTCGGTGCTGTGGTTGCTGCGGAATCCGGATTGGGAAGGGTCCAGGGTGACGTTCTTCTCCAGGAAGAGGGTTAGTTGTCTGTTGATGGCCTTCTCAATGACTTTTGCGGGAAGAGGAGTAGGGAGATAGGCAGGAAGTTCTTGAGGTCGTTTGGGTCCGCCTTGTGTTTTTTGAGGAGGGCATTGATCTTGCAGTGTTTCCAGCTCTCCGGGAAGGTGGCGTACTCAAAGGAGCTGTCGATGATCTTCAGTAGTTTGGGTGCGATGACGGAGTTTGCTTTGTTTGAGGATTCGGTGAGGGCAGGGGTTAGATGGGGAGCTGGAGTGGATGGTGTTATGATTTCAATGGTGTCATTGTCATTGATGGGGGCCCAGGAGAGCTGAAGGTTGGTCAGAGGTGAATCTGTGGTGTTTGTGATTGCCGGGGGAGGGCTGGGTGCTGAAGCTATCGTGGATCGTGCGGTGGAAGTAGGAGGCTAAGGAGTCGCAGAGGTCTTGGGATGGCAGGATGTCGTTGGCATTGGAGCTGGGGTTGGAGAGTTGCTTCACGATGTTGAAGAGCTCCTTGTGGCTGTGTGCGTTGTTGTTGATTCGGTCTTTGAAGGCGGTTCCTTTGGCGGCTCAGATGAGTTGGTGGTGTCTATGGATGGCGTTTTTGAAGGCTGTGTGGTTGTCTGATCTTGGTGCCACTTTCTTTTGAGTCTTAGGCAGCTTTGCTTAGATTCATGGAGGTCAGCGGTAAACCAGAAGGCCTTTCTGTCGGTGCGTCTATTGGAGGGATTCTTGATTGGGGCAAGAGTATTGGCACAGGTGTCTGAATTTAGGGGCAGTTGGATCAGTGTTGGTGGTGTCGATGGGTGGGTTCTGGAAGAGGGTCACAATAAGTTGGTCTTTGGTGACCTTCTTTCATCTGCGGTGGGGGATCCGTTGTGGGTGATGGTGTGCTGGGGGTTTCTTGAAGGAGAGGTGGATGCAGCAGTGGTCTGTCCAGTAGAGTTCAGTGGTGTGGCTGAAAGAGACGTGATTGCTGGCACAGAAATTAGGGTTGAGTGTGTGTCATGCGGAGTGGGTTGGTGTTGTGACGAGCTGTTTGAGGCTGAGGTTGGAGAGGTTTTCGAGCAAAGTGGCGGTGTTGTTGTCATTAGTGTTCTCGAGGTGGAAGTTTAAGTCTCCGAGTAGTATGTAGTCAGTGGATGTGAGAACGTGTGCGCTGGTGATGTCAGTAATAGAGTCACTAAACTGCTGTCGTGGGCCAGGGGCCTGTAGACGGGGGTCCCTCGGAGGGTGGTGTTTGGGTCCGTGTGGATTTGGAAGTGCAGGAGTTCGCCGGTGCTGAGGGTGTCTTGGGTGTTGGTCGTGATCCTGAGGGTGTTCTTGTGGATGATGGCGATACCTCCACCTGGTTAGTTGCAGCGGTCCCTGCGGGTAATCATGTAGCCGTCTGGGATGGCTATGGCAATGTCAAGTGCTGAGGAAGGGTTCATCCAGGTCTTGGTCAGGAAGGCAACATCTGGGGAGGCTGAGTCGAGTACCTTCCATAGCTCTACTGCGTGCTTGTGGATGGAGCAGGTGTTGAGGAGGATACATCTGAGGTGGTTGTGTCCTACCTTGATGGGAGGGTTGTTGGCGTGGATGCTGGTGAAGGTGCAGTTCTGGCAGGAGAAGGGTCCATGGGTGGTCTGCAGGGAGGCTAGAATGCAGGTGGGAAAGCGGACGGTTTTGAGGGCGCGTAGGCTGGCGGCTTTGTAGTGAAGATGTGCATGGCGGTGGGGGGGATGGAAGCCAGGGGTTCTGGCACTGGGCATGTACAGGCGCTGACGGGTGCAGACGGGCTTGCGTTTGGCACATCTGCCATTTAGTAGGGAGGTGGGGGAGGAGAGGACAGCTGAGAGGGGGACAAAAAACAGTGCGAAAAGGGGGTGGAGCTGAAAAAAGGGGGTGGGCCGCGGGGGCAGCAGCGGCGGGAGAGAGAGAGAGGGAGAAAGTGAAAGTGAGAGAGAGAGAGAGCAGAGTGAGAGAGAAATGAGAAAAAGGAGCACTAAGGGACAGCAGTGGAGCAGAGAGCAAAGCAGAGCAAAGCGAAAGGAGGAGAGAGGCAGTAGGTAGCCTAGTAGGAAAACAGAGCTCTCCCACTAGACACCAGGTGGAGGAGAGCCTTGAACTCCTGGCAGGGGTCAGGAGTTCAGAGGAGCCAGGGAGGCAGAGCAATGCACTGACCAGGTTTATTAATATTTCTTCAGACAGTTTAGGCCTCTCAAAGGGGTAATCAGGACAGGTACAATGTGTAGTTTTAAAGCTGTCCAGACAGGCTATACTAGTAGACCTGCAGTCAGGTTTTCCACTGTCACTCTGTTGGTGGCACGGTGTGTGCTGTAGTCCACTAGTGACATTTAACTCACTGGCCCTGGGAATACCATGTAGCATTTACTAGGGACTTATTGGTAAGGTAAATAAATATGCCAATGAACAGTTTAGCCAATTCTACATATTTTAGGGTTCAGAGCACATGCATTGGGAACTGGATAGCAAAGTCTCAGTGTATAAGGTAAAACAAAAAACAACAAAATCAGTTAAAAAAAATAGGTATGGTCAGGAAAAAAGAAAAAATTTCCTATGAATAAATAGCAGTGGAACTTGTTCTCCAGCTTTTCCCAAGCCCAAAATACCATTATTAATAGCACTTCAGTTTTTCTTTTTAGGGCAGCCAGAGCCTTACACAGTGAAAATAGATTTTGGGGGCTTGTCACTATAAGGACATTCCAGTATTACATTTCTACATGTTCCACTTTTAATACTAAGAACTCTACCTTGTGGGATACAAGACCTATTTATGGATGACCTATTAATATTTAAAAGGAATGTTATTCCCCTATCAAAAGGGTTATTTTTGCAAGTCAGATGTCAGCTTTAACGTGCATCATTCACCCTACATTAGTAGGCCTGAAGTGTTTCTGGTCACACTATTGGCTGGCACAAAAAGTGCTGCAGTCCACATTTAACTTTCCATGCAATGAAAGCAGTTTCTTCACCATATACTATAGCATTAGAGGAGAGTTAACTATGCCAATCAGGGATCAGCTAAGTTGTAAATGTTTTACGGTTCAGAGCATATATACTGGGTGTGAGAAAACAGGGCTGATTGCAGAGGCCCCATAACTTTTTGCCCCCATTTTCCTCTTTTTGCTGGTGTTTTCCTGACTTTGATGGTGCCCTGGGTACTGCTAACCAGTCCCAGGGCCTGTGCTCTGTGTAAAATGGATATGCAAATTAGGCTAATTATAATTGGCTAAGTTAACCTACCTATAAGTCCCTAGTATATGGTAGGGCATGTAGGTTTAGGGACCACAGCATAGGTGGTGCACACCTAGGTGCACTGCTGAGGTGCCCAGTGTCATTTTAAAAGCAAGCCTGCCTTGCTGGCTGCTTTTAAATTAAAGTTATATGCAAATTCGACTTTGGAATTAAAGGTACTTCCAAAGTCTTAAACTACCTTATTTTTACATATAAGTCACCCCTAAGGTGTGCCCTATGTGCCCCTAGGGCTGGGTGCCATGTAACTATAAGCAGGGACTTTATAAAAATAGATTTATAAGCCCTGGTGAGGTAAAAACAGCCAAATTAGTTTTTCCCTCATTGAAGTAAATGGCCTTCATAGGCTAGAATGGGCAGACTTTATTTTAAATTTTAAAGTCTCCTTAAATGTTGCATACCAAGAATTTGGTATCAAATTAATTGTTGTAATAAATCCTACAACTTCCAGTTGTTGGATTTAATATAACTAGTTCAGGTAAAAAGTTTAGACTTTACCTAAAAAGTTGCCAATTTCAGCTCTGCATTGTTTTTGCTGCTGTGCTCTGATTGGCCAGCCTGCAGCAGCTTCTGCCAGGCTGCCTTGATGAGGTGTGAAGTGGCCAGGCTTCACACAAAGGAATGTGCTTGGGGGAGAGAATCTCCCCTCAGCAGATAGTGAGGCAGGAAGGGGGAGGGCTGCCAAACTGGTCTTCAAAGGCAGAGAAGGACATTTGCAGCACCCAGCAACACCCCCACATCCTGCAACCCCAGACAATTAGGTGCCCCCTTGATTAGATTAGGAGAGGGCAGGAGAGGGGTGTGTTTATGATTTTTAGCCACACCAGTGGGTGGGCTCAGCCAGATGTAACCTCCAAAAATCAGATTCATCCATGTTGGATTTTTAGAGACTGTTGCCTTCTGGATTTTTGCCACACTTCCCAGGAAGTGGTCATCACTGGGGGAAGACCCTGTCCCTGATTGGAGAACCAGGGCCCCCCTGCTTTTCACCCAGGAGCAAGGATAAAACTGGCAGACCTGCACCCACGCCTCAGATCCCCTCCAGAATTCAACAAGAAAGGAACTAAAGAAGAAGAAGGACTGCCCTGCTGGACCCCTGGCCTGCACCTGGACCCTGCACTCAGAAGGACTGCACCAGCTGCACACTTGGGCTTCACCACAAGAAGGACTTTGCCTGGCTTCAACTGGTTCAAGGAGGGACTCCCTGTTTGCTACAGGTGAAAAATTGCTAACCAGAGTCCCCTGCACCAACTCCTGAAGAAAGCGACCAGCTGACCACTGTCCAGTGGCCAAAAAGGAGTTTGCGCCAGGTGCATTCTGGGAGTTGAAGTCCGCACTCCCCAAGGACCATCACAGAACTTCTGGACCCTTGGGGTGAGCTGTGGACCCCAAAAGAACCTTAAAAGAACATCTGGGTGAAGCCCCAGATGTTTGGAAAAGATTTGAGAATTTTTGGAAAAAAGCTCCAGAGAGGGACCGATCCACCGCGGAAATTCTAGCCGGCTTGCCTCAACCGCGACCCGGCCTGACTTCGTGGTTCGTCCCGGTAAAGAAAAACATCCAAAAAATAGACTAAGTCCGAACGTAAAAAGTTGACCGGGACCTTCCAGCCATCGTATCCGAGAAGGGCTCCACGGACGTCGGATCAAGATCCAGGTTTACCCGGGTCGAAGGATTTTCATCTCGAAAAAACGACTAAGTCCGAAGGTAAAAATCACCACCGAGGAAACCGACTTCGCGTATCCGGACAAGGGCTCCAGGAGGTCGGATTCAACTGGCAGGTTCGTCCCGGGGAAGAAAAACATAAAAAAAAAGACTAAGTCAGAAGGTAACTTTTTAACCGAGGCCTCCCGCGACTTGTAGCCGAGCAGGGCTCCATCGCGGTCGGCCTGAAAGTTTGACTTTGCCCCGGTCCTGGTGCAACCAGATGACCCGATTGGCGCTTTTTGTTTCTAAGCGCTAGAAAATAATAATACTTTAAAAATTCATATCTCCGGTTCCCCTGAACCGATTTTAATCGTTTTTGTGTCATTTCAAAGATAAAAATATAAGCTATTTTTATAAATTGGTTTTGGATTTTTAAACTGTTTCCTGTGTTTTATTTAATTACTGTTTTGTGATATTAGAATGCTTTACACTTTGTCTCCTAAGTTAAGCCTTGACGCTCGTTGCCAAGCTACCAAGGGTTGAGCTGGGATTAATTTACTGAGACCTAACTGTACCTATGTGGAGGTTGGTGGCTTGTTGCTAGGTGTAGGTACCTACCTGCCCTACCAATAACCCATTTTCCAACACTGGGTAAAGGTCAGAAGTGTCACACTACTCAGAGTCTAAGGGGCATATTTATACTCTGTTTGCGCCGGAATTGCGTCGTTTTTTTGACGCAATTCCGACGCAAAACTAACTCCATATTTATACTTTGGCGTTAGACGCGTCTAGCGCCAAAGTCCATGGACTTTGCGTCATTTTTTAGCGTGGACACCTACTTTGCGTTAATGAAATGCAAGGTAGGCGTTTCCGTCTAAAAAATTGACTCCGTGGCATGTGCGCCGTATTTACACTCCCGGGCAAAATTCACGCCTGGGAGTGGGCGGGTCAAAAAAAATGACGTCCGCCCGCTTTTGCACCGTTTTTTAGCGCCTGGTCAGGGCAGGCGTTAAGGGACCTGTGGGCTCGGAAGTAGCCCAGAGGTGCCCTCCCAAGCCCCCAGGGACACCCCCTGCCACCCTTGCCCACCCCAGGAGGACACCCAAGGCTGGAGGGACCCATCCCAGGGACATTAAGGTAAGTTCAGGTAAGTTTTTTTTTTTTTTTGGTGGCATAGGGGGGCCTGATTTGTGCCCCCCTACATGCCACTATGCCCAATGACCATGCCCAGGGGACATAAGTCCCCTGGGCATGGCCATTGGGCAAGGGGGCATGACTCCTGTCTTTGCTAAGACAGGAGTCATTTCAATGGGGGTTGGGAGTCGAATAAAATGGCGCAAATCGGGTTGAGATGAAAAATTTGCCTCAGCCTGACTTGCCCCATTTTTTGGCGCCCAAGCTCCATATCCCCCAACGCCGGCGCTGCCTGGCCTGGTGTACGTCGTTTTTTTTCACGCACACCAGGCAGCGCCGGCGGCTAACGCCGGCTAACGTCATTGAATAAATACGGCGCCCGCATGGCGCTTCAGAATGGCGCTAGCCATCGCTAATTTTTTTTACGCAAAACTGCGTTAGAGCAGTTTTGCGTCAAAAAGTATAAATATGGCCCTAAACATCAACAATAAAAAGAAGCAAAGAAATTGAGATGACCATGTAAAAAGAGGCGTTTTCTCACACAAATGATTTTTAATATCACTTTTTGGGCCATTTTATTGTGACAAGCTAATAGTATTGTTTATTGTACATCAAACTTCTTTTTTGACATAACCTTTTTTGATTGTGTTACAAACAGCCAATGAAATAATTTTAAAATGGATGTTACATCCTATTTTTCATTTGTTTTAAAGTTGTTGCATGTTTCGCCATTGGAAAATGGATTATTGGTAAGGGAAGATAAGTACCTCCACTTAGGTCCAGTTAGGTCCCAATAAATTAAACCCAGCTCAACCCTTGGTAGCTTGGCAATGAGCAACAAGGCTTAACTTAGGAGACAAATGTGTAAAGCATTTAAAAATCACAAAACAGTAAATAAGTAAAACACAAAACTCAATAAAAATCCAAAACCAACTTATAAAAATATACTATATTTGTATCTTTAAAATAACACCAATATAATTAAAATCGGATAAGGGGAACCAGAGATATGAATTTTTTAAGAATCAATGCTTTCCAATGCATAGAATCAACTAGCACTCAACGGGTTAAAAGAAATTCACCCTGGAAAGGAGCAAAGTCCAGAATTCAGGCCACCCATGAGGTAACACTGTCACACTTACTTTCAGAAGTGTTCTTGATTCAGGAAAGTGGCCCACAGCACTAGCCAAGGGTTCAGAAGCTCTAGTTTGCCTCTTGGGGTCTGGGACTACAACTCCCACAATGCACCTCTTCAACGTATGGAGTTGCTCTGAACGCCTCCAAACTTCTGGATCTTCTTCCAGAGGTCCTTTTTGGGTCTTTGAAATGTCCCCAACTTGGTCCAAGGTTCCAGAAGCGCTGAGTTGCTCCTTGGGACTTAAGACTACAGTTCCCAGAATGCACCTAGTCAGAATCCTCACATGGCCACTGGATGCTGGTCAGCAGGGCTCTGCTTGCAGGACTTGATGCAGGGGACTCTGGGCAGCTCCTTTGTACTTGTAGCAAACAGGGAGTTCCTTCTTGAAGCAGTAGAAGACATACAAAGTCCTTTTAGTGGTGAAGCCTAAGTGCGCAGCTGGTGCCGTCATTCAGAGTGCAGTGTGCACGTGCAGGTCAGGGGTCCAGCAGGGCCGTCCTTCTTCTTCTGATGTTCTTCCTTGTAGAGATCTGGTAGGGATCTGAGTGCGGGTGCAGGTCTGCCAGTTTTATCCTTGTTCCTGGGTGAAAAACAATGGGGGGCTGGTTCTCCAATCAGGTGCAGGATCCTTCCCCCTGTGATGACCATTTCCTGAGAAGTGTGGAAAAGATCAATCCCAGGGATCAACATTCCTCAAAAATTAATCATGGCTGAAACTAATTTTTGGAGGTTACATCTGGCTGAGCCCACCAACTGGTGTGGCTAAAATGTTTTAACACACCCCTCTCCACTCCTAATCTCATCAAGAGATTCAGCCCAGGCTACTTCACACCTCATCAAGGCAGCCTGGCCAGGCTACCAGAGGGTGGCCAATCAGAGCAGAGCACCACAGGGGTGAAGTTGGCAACTTTTTAGGTAGAGTTCAAAACTGTTTTACTGAATAATTGTAAATTGTGGGATTTATTATAACATTTAATTTGATACCTAATTCAAGCTTTCTGACACTTAAGTGGACTTTATAAATTAAAATAAAGTCTCCCCATTGTAGCCTATGGAGGCCATTCACTACAATAAGGGGAAAACAAATTTGGCTGTTTTACCTCACCAGGGCTTATAAAACTACTTTTATAATATCCCTGCTTATAGTCACATGGCACCCAGACCGGGGGGCACATAGGGCACATCTTAGGGGTGACATATAAGTAAAAATTGGAAGTTTAATACTTTGGAAGTACTTTAAATTCCAAAGACGAATTTGCATATAACTTTAATTTAAAAGCAGCCAGCAAGGCAGGCCTGCCTTTAAAAAGACCCTGGGCAACTCAACTGTGCACCTATGGCTGCACTATCTATGCTGGGATTGATAAACTACATGCCCTACAATATACTAGTGACTTATAGGTATGCTGACATAACCAATTATAATTAGCCTAATTTGGATACTTATTGTCTACAGAGCACAGGCCCTGGCACTGGTTAGCAGTACCCAGGGCCCCATCAGAGTCATGAAAACACCAGCAAAAATGAAAAATGGTGGCAAAAAGTTAGGGTCCTCTGCAGTTTGTCCTGTTTTCTCACACTCGCTATATAATTAAACGTTGGTCATCGTGTGAGGAAAACCTCCATTATCCTTGTTGGTACCTCATTCTATCCAACATTGCCTTTTAAAGTTTTTTCTTTCTAATGAAATACCCATTTAGGTACACTTGCTGTGTGGTGATAATCCTTTACGCTTTTGCCTATCCTACAAATTACACATTGTTCGAAATGGGGTCTTTGGTTGGCAGTCAGGTTACCCCGGTCCAAACAAGGACCCTCACTGTAGTGAGAGTAAAGGAGAATCACCGTCAGTTAACCCCAGCTCACCTCCTTGGTAGCTTGGCATGAGCAAGCAGGCTTAAGAAACAATGTGTAAAGTATTTGTACCAACACACAGTAATTCAGTGAAAACACTACAAAATGAACCAACACACGTTTAGAAAAATAGAGATTATTTCTCTAAACAAAACAAGACCAAAATGACAAAACTCCAACATATATAAGTCAAGATTTGAATTTTCAAGAAGAAGAAGAGTCTTCATCCTTAGAAAACAGTGAGAACACTGTTCACAAACAAAAGTACCTGGGTAGCGTCAAACTAAAGGCGCACGGGAGAGTGTGTGTCGAAAAAGGCTGGAGATGTGTTGATTTCTCACTCGCAAGCGAGACCGTACGTCATTCCTCCTCTGGTTGGGTAGGCGTGCGTCGTTGCTTCTCTTCTGCAAGAGAGTGATGCATCGATCCGGACGGGAAACTGGGGTCCGGCCAGGCTTGGCATTGATTTTCTGCGCCCAGCAATGTTGCTTTGAAAATCCGGTCGTACGGTATCACAAAACCGTGCTGCGTGGGGTTAGCTTCATTATCAGCCTCCGTTAGCGGGTGTGGCACATTTTTTCTCCAGCCACGTTGCGTCAGCCTTGCGCTGGAGCGTTGATTTCAGCAGCGGAGCTGGTGGCGCGTCTTTTAGCAGCCACGTCACTGGAGGTGATACAACAGCAGGATGCAGCGGGCTCATACGATATGCACTAATCCCTATAGATTCCCAACTATTAAACAATGGAATATTCAGATATCTTTGTTAACAATTATCAAATCACATATAAAGAAAGTCCAATTCTCTTGTAGTATAAATACATCAAATCTTCTCTTTATTTTCTTCCATTTCCCTTAATTTCTTCCATATTGATCTTGGTAAAACATAATATGCATAATGATAACAGCAAACACGTTTTGCCCTTGAACATAGGGCTTCTTCAGGGCTGTAACATAATGTAATAAAAAAAAATAAACACACAGACGACACTTAAATACAAAATAAGAACAAAACAAAATCATAAGAGAAGACATAGAGGTGAGTAAAAATGAACATACAAATGTGTAAGCTTATGCTACCTCCAACAATAGTATGAGATGTGGGAAGCAGTGACATCTTCTTACCTGTGTCTCACTGGAAGTATTGCAAGATGATGTTGTTTCGGTTGTCAATATCCTCTTCTTCTGCCTCCTCTTCTTCACTATCCACAGGATCCACAGCTGCCACAAGACCACCATCTGGCCCATCCTCCTGCAGAAAAGGCACCTGGCGTCGCAAAGCCAGGTTGTGCAGCATACAGCAGGCCACGATTATCTGGCACAGCTTCTTCGGTGAGTAGTATAGGGATCCACCTCTCAGATGGAGGCACTGGAATCTGGCCTTCAGGAGGCCCAAGGTGCGTTCAATTATCCTCCTTGTTCGCCCATGTGCCTCATTGTAACGTTCCTCTGCCCTTGTCCTGGCATTCCTTACTGGGGTCAGTAGCCATGAGGGATTGGGGTAACCAGAGTCACCTGCAAATGTTGAGGGACAACTGTTAGACACACACTAACCCTTAAGGACAGCCCCATACCCAGACACCTATGTCAACTGTATTGGGACCTTGGCCTCACCTATTAGCCACACACAGTGCCTCAGGAGTTGCCCCATCACATAAGGGATGCTGCTATTCCTCAAAATGTAAGCGTCATGCACAGAGCCAAGATACTTGGCATTCACATGGGAGATGTACTGGTCTGCCAAACACACCATCTGCACACTCATCGAATGGTAGCTTTTCCGGTTTCTGTACACCTGTTAATTCCTGCGGGGGGGGACAAATGCCACATGTGTACGATCCATGGCACCAATGATGTTGGGGATATGTCCCAGGGCATAAAAGTCACCTTTCACTGTGGGCAAATCCTCCACCTGAGGGAAAATGATGTAGCTGCGCATGTGTTTCAGCAGGGCAGACAACACTCTGGACAACACGTTAGAGAACATTGGCTGGGACATCCCTGATGCCATGGCCACTGTTGTTTGAAAAGACCCACTGGCCAAGAAATGGAGTACAGACAGGACCTGCACTAGATGGGGTATGCCTGTGGGATGGCGGATAGCTGGCATCAGGTCTGGCTCCAACTGCGCACACAGTTCCAGGATTGTTGCGTGATCAAGTCTGTATGTGATTATGATGTGTCTCTTTTCCAAAGTTGACAGGTCCACCAGGGGTCTGTACACCGGAGGATGCCACCATCTCATCACCTGCCCCAGTAGACATACCCTATGCAGGAGAACAGCGAGCAGAGAGTCATCCAACACTGAGGTATCACAATGTGTTATTTGCAGAAACATTAGTAATCCGCAATGTGCTGGTATCTGTCTGTTTTCCCGGCCTAGATAGGTGTGACACAGTTTTCCTCCATCCCATGTGGCCCCCTGAAATGGCGGCTGACTGACCTGTAAGGTGGGACAAGGGGATATGAGGTAACTGTGCTGGCGTTGTACTCTGTCGCGGTTGTCAGTCGAAGACCGCGGCGCAATTCTGCATTGGTTAACATTGGGCCCTATGGGTCCCAGGAGCCAATGACGATGTATGCCGGCGGTGACGGTACGCACCGCCGCAGACGTGACCGCCATTTCTGTCTGCTCACTCACTTGATACCTGACCTTCAACAGAAGAGGACCCACACTGCAAGTGCTGCTGTGACCTGTGTCTGGAAGCGACAATGGCTACAGTGTCTGCGGAAAGGGCCCCTGCCTTCACTTCGGAGAAGTTGAAGAAACTAGTGGATGGGGTCCTCCCCCAGTACCCACAACTGTACGGTCCTCCAGACAAACAGGTGAGTAGACTGTGAGCATGCTGAATGGGCAATGCCTGGTTTGAGTGGTGTGGATAGAAGATACATGGGGGGGCTGAGGCCTGCATGTGCGGATGGTGAGTGTATGTGTGCCAGGGCATGGGTGGGAACTGGTGGGCAATGAGTAGGACGGGTGAGTAATTCCCTTTCCCCCTGTACCATTCCTCTAGGTCATCGCCCACCAGAAGAAGGGATTTGGCGTGCCATTGCCAAGGACGTCCGGAAACTCAGGGTCTACCACAGACGGAGCACCCACTGCCGCAAAAGATGGGAGAACCTGTGCCGCTGGAGCAAGAAGACGGTGGAGGCCCAGTTGGGGATGGCCTCCCAACGTGGAAGGGGTGTCCATCGCACTATGACCCCCCTGATGTACCGGATCCAGGCGGTGGCCTATCCGGAGTTGGATGGGTGCTTGAGGGCATCACAGCAGTCACAAGGGGGTGAGTACACTCTCATTCAGCTGACTCTGCGTGCATTACGAGGTGTCTGGGTGTGGGAGGTGAGCAGTGTGTTCCCCTAGGCCAGGGCGAACTTGATATGCAATGTCCCTTGTGAGGCAGGCTATGTGGCACCCCAACCCCACTAGTGGTAAGAGCCATCTACACCTAGCCAGGTGACTTCCAGGTGTGCAGCAATTGGGCTTAGGCCTCATACCCCATGGTCAGGCGAATTTTCCAGGAACTGTTAGTGCATGGCGTAGTGCTGAGGGATGCTCCCTGTGTGTTGTGTCTGCCAAAGGTAGTGGTGTTCCATGCACTGAACATGTTTTTCTTCTGTCTTCCCGCCCTTTTTTGTGGTCTCCCTGTTCTTGTGTGCAATAGCATCATCAGGCGGAGGAGCAGTGGCACCGGAGCAGGAGGGAGCGCAACCCACTTGGCCCTGGAGGGTGAAGCAACGGAGTCTGAAGCCACCAGTCGGACGGAGGGTGAGGGGAGCTCCACGGTAGGGACAGGAGCATACACCAGTGACAGCGACTCCTCCTCTGATGGGAGCTCCCTTGCGGTGGCGGCACCTCTGTGCCCACCGCATCAACAGGTGCAGCTGCCACCCCCCCTACCAGCACCCCCCTCCCAGCAGCCCCTCAGCGTGTGTCCCGTGCCCACTCACCCAGGAGGGTGGGCATCTCCTTTGCCCCAGGCACCTCAGGCCCTGCCCCAGTCAGCCCTGCTGCCCTCGGTGAGGAGGCTATTGACCTCCTGAGATCCCGCACTGTTGGGCAATCTACCATTTTGAATGCCATCCAGGCTGTTGAGAGGCATTTGCAACAAGCAAATGCATACCTGGAGGGCATTTATTCTGCGCAGGTGGCCCAAAAGAGAGCATTTCAGGCTCTGGCCTCGGCTCCTATGGCAGCCATTGTCCCTGTGTCCAGCCTCCCCCCTCCAACTTCCTCCACCCAGACCCAATGCCCCTGTACCTCAGCCTATCCCAAGCACACCATCAGACCAGCATGCACACACATCAACACACAAAAGTGGCTCCGGAAAACATAAGTTCCACACATGCCACAGGCACTCACACAAGCACCATCCCCATCCAGACACAGCAACATCCACTGCCTCCACTGTGTCCCCCTCCTCCACGTCCTCCTCCTCCATCCCTGTCTCATCTCCACTCACACCTGAATGCACTACATCCTCAGCCACTACCTCCATCACTAGCACGCCCATCACCACACACCTCTAATGTGCAATCACCACCCCCACTATCATTCACACATCCCCAGTGTACTCTCCCAGTGTGTCTGTGAGCCCTCCTCCCAAATACACTAGCGCAGGCACACACACACCCAACAGCCATCCACCTCAAAACAGCCTCCGGCCCATGCACCTTCACCCAAACTCAGCAGACGTACACCTCCTACACCTCCTCCCCCCATCCTTCCCCTAGGGCCAAGCTTTCGAGATCCCAGCCCAGCACCTCAGCCACCAAATCCCCAGGCACAGTGGTGCCAGCAACTGCGGGGTCATCGAGTGCGCCACCCATCAGGGCTGCCAGTGTGCCACGTAGCGAGGGCAAGGACATTCCGCCACCTGCCAAGGTGAAAAAGGTGCCCACATTCCAGAGGGAGGAGCCGCACCTACCAGCCACCAAGGGCTCAGTAAAAACAAAAGGGGATAGTGGCAAGGGAAAGGGACAAAAGCACAAGAGCAGGTCAGGAGAGGGCACGGTGGCACCGACTGAGGGACCAGTGTCACACCTTCTGTCCATGACCACCCCAACCTGTACGGCAGGCGAACACCACAAGCTGCCCCGCCACCACAACCGCCAGCTGCCCCACCACCTGCACCGCCACCTGCACCGCCACCTGCACTGCCGCCTGCACAGCCACCTGCACAGCCACCGGCACGTCTACAGCCTCAGCGACAGTCCCCAGCCTCTTCCCCAGTGGACAGCCATCCTAGACTGCAGGAGACGTCCTGCTGTGTCCCTCAGCAGGTGCTGACCTATGCACCAACGCCAGCACCGCCGCCACAGACGCCGCTGCAAGCACTGCCACCAGATCTGCAATGTGCTCCTACAGGGGCACCACTGCTGACATGGCTACCATCCCCAGTGGTCAGTCGTCCGAGGCTGGTGGAGACTTCCTGGACCCTGGCAGGATCCATGAGGCATGACTTCCATTACTGTTTGCACCTGCAGGTGGAATGCGAAGCTGCAGCAGTGTGGGGTATGTCGCTGCCTCCATGGCGTATCATGCTACCTGTACCTCTGCAATCTCGTGGCACACACACCCAGGTGAGGGAATTGTACCGGCCACACTGCACGTGGAGCACTCTGGGCACAATGCCCCCTCCAGAACCAGTGGGGAGATTACATCCACTACCACAGTTCTTGGCAGGATTAAGCACTCTGGGCACAAAGCCCCCTCCAGAACCAGTGGAGAATCACATCCACTACCTCAGTCCTTGGCAGGATGAAGCATTCTGGGCACCAGGCCCCCTCCAGAACCAGTGGAGAGATACATCTACTACCTCAGTCTTTGGCAGGATGAAGCACTCTAGGCACAAAGCCCCCTCCAGAACCAGTGGAGAATGACATCCACTACCTCAGTCCTTGGCAGAATGAAGCACTCTGGGCACCAGGCCCCCTCCAGAACCAGTGGAGAGATACATCCACTACCTCAGTCCTTGGCAGGATGAAGCACTCTGGGCACCAGACCCCTCCAGAACCAGTGGAGAATGACATCCACTACCTCAGTCCTTGGCAGGATGAAGCACTCTGGGCACCAGGCCCCCTTCAGAACCATTGGAGACTGTTATTCACTTGAGAGACTGTGGCTTTGCACTCCCCAGGATAAAGCAGTGGGAAACCCACCCACTGGAGAGACTTGAGAGACTGTGGCTTTGCACTCCCCAGGAGAAAGCAGTGGGCAAACCACCCACTTGAGAGAATTGAGAGACTGTGGCTTTGCACTCCCCAGGAGAAAGCAGTGGGCAAACCACCCACTGGGGAGACTTGTGACACTGTGGCTTTGCACTCCCCAGGAGAAAGCAGTGGGCAAACCACCCACTGGAGAGACTTGAGAGACTGTGGCTTTGCATCCCCAGGATAAAGAAGTGGGTAAACCACCCACTTGAGAGACTTGAGAGACTGTCGCTTTGCACTCCCCAGGTTACAGCAGTGGGCAAACCACCCACTTGAGAGAGTGGAGAGACTGTGGCTTTGCACTCCCCAGGATACAGCAATGGGCATGGAGCCCCCTCGTGCAGCAGTGACGTCGTGCGTTCATCCGGCTGAGGTGCCCCCCCTCCCCCTGAGGTGCCTGTATATTTTGGATCTGATGCCCCAGCAGTGTTCTCTCCGTTTCCAGTCAGGTATCTTGTGTGGGCTTCACCCATGCATTTTGGGCCAAGTGTTCCACGGACAATGATTGGTACACTATCCGGACTTGTGTATTTGGTGTACATATTTGTCTATACAGAATTTTGATTTTTGACTATCAGACTTTTCATGATTACACTTGTTACAATAATTTCCTTTTGTCCATGCGTTATTCCAGGGGGTGACGGGTGTATATGTAATGTTTCTGCAAATATGTGTGTGTAAGGTGTTGTGGGTGAGGGTGGGGGGTGGGGGTATTGCGTGTTGCATGTGTGTGTGTGTCACTCTCTTTTCCCTCCCCCTCCCCTGTGTTGTAGGTGCAGTACTCACTGTGGTCCTTGACGGTGTCTGTCCTGCTCCTGATAGAGCAGGAGGAAGAGCAACATTGGTAACACCTGTAGTTTGGGCTTTATGGCGTCCTGGTTACTCGTTGGGTGTCGAGAGGTGAGTGGTTTCCCTTCTGCGTACTGTTTCCGCCGTGCTTTTGATAGCGTTGGTTCCGCCCCACAAAAAAGTGGTGGATAGGAGTGTTGAAATACAGTGGGTGGTACTTTGTCTTCTGCCTGTCTGTTGGCAGTTACCGCCGCAGTGTTTGTTTCTACTGCTGTGGTGGTCGGAGTGTTAAAGTGGCTGTCTGTGTTGGCAGTTTCCGCCATGGTCATGATTCAATTTTTTTCTGCCTGCCTTTTGGCGGTATTACCGCCGCTTTAACACCGACCACCAGGGTTGTAATAAGGGCCTATGTTTCTGCCAGCCAGGTTACGAGGTTGCACACCGCCAAGGCATCCACTGCGGTCGTACTACCATGGAAACCCAGGCTGAAAGCAACTGCATAAAAGGAGACACTCACCTTCAGGAAGCCATACTCATCTGAAGCCACCACGGAACCAAAACTCCATGTCATTCCACTGCTCCTACCTTCCCAGAGACTCTGGAATCAACACCAAAAACGACGACAACAACCGTGAACATGCACACTTATCTGTCACTGTTGTAAATTGCCAACGTTTGTACGCTCATACCAATCGGGAACGGGGGCGAGGCAACACACACACACGTAACTTTACATTGACACTCACACTCACAGCAGCCACATACACACCCACTCATACACAGTACACACACTACGGCCATCACACATAGACACACACGTCAATAACACACACTGACTCCCAGAAACACAGCACCGGCCCAGTCACACACAATAACACACAATACCACACAACATGTGGGATGGGATGATCATCGGAAGGTGGTTTCGGAGTGGAGGGTAAGGGAGTGGTTGTCTGACATGTACGTGTGGGTGTCGTGGGTGCAGGTGTGTGGGAGGTATGCTTGTGGGTGGTAGATGTCTGCTGAGTGGGTGAGTGAGGGCATTTATGTGTATGGGACTGGGAGGGTAGAGGTGCTTGGGGATGCCGTGGTGGGTAGGTGACTGTCTGTGGGGTGATGACTACATGGATGACACAGACAAAATGAGAAAGATATGTTCACATGCACCATCCAAACACAAGTGGCCTGAACACTTATGTCACAGTAAAATTGGCAAAAAATACCCTTCATTTCAGTCCAAACTCATTCACAATTTACCATCTGCAGCCAGCCCATGTGTGGTGTGTACTCTACCATACAACATGCATGACCAGTACCTGGTATTGATCAGACACATATGACCAGGCCACATGATTATCCATAACATGGTATGTCTCTATGAACATTTCTCACACCATTATTGTTGTAAATGCTGCGTTCCATGATGTGTATAAAGAAAGTTAAATCACACACCAGCTACCATGTTACCATGTACCATGTATGTCTGCCTCTGCAAATGTACACATTCGCATACACCCAGACATTATTGCTAAATCCCTCACTACCTCACATTTCATGTACACCATCATACACTCCACCTTTCACACATTGCCATTTCATTGGACTTCCTGATCCTCTAGTGCACCACATAGCTATTAATACATGGGTAGAACCTCATCCATGATCTTGTCCAGCTCTTCTGGAGTGAAGGCTGGTATCCTATCACCTGCAGAACATGGCCTGATACCTCCCAGAGGCAGTACACAGAAGATCAGGTGGTGGAGGTCTTGATGGCAGCAGTGTCAGGAGTCAAGTGACAATTACAGCAGAAAATAGCTTTCACGTCCATCACATACATGACCATCACCGCCAGTGGACATCGCTATTGGCCCAGGTCCACCAATGGCAGCAATGTGTTCCAATGGCAATGTGCACAACAGTTAAGACCACCTTCCTCCATGACAACATCTGCTGGTGGAGTTAGGCCACTTCCTCATGTCCAGTACAGTAGGTCAGACAGCTGCCATTTGTGGCAGTTATATATATGTAAAAGTTATGGAATCTGTGTCATTGACGAATCTCTACATTGTGCGTGCTACTAGTAAGTTCTGCCTTCATATTTAGAAGTCTAATTGCGCATGTGAGTAGTAAAAGCTGGGTCACAGGGGAATTGGTGGTAATATAAATGACAACCTATTCTCAACATCCTATGTGTGGTGACAATGGAGTATAAGTGCAACAAATAAGTTTCAAATGTAAACTAGGTTGGACTATCAATCACTAACAGTCATAGATAAATATGCATGTATCGTACATCAGAGGATTCATGGAATGTAAACCAAGGAGACTGTCATAGGATACATAACAATATACTGTACTTCTAATGTCAGATCTTGTATCTGACATCATATGGAGATATGTGTTACTTCTATTTGAAAATATTCATGGTGTATACATTGTAAAAGTCACCTACAATCTGCATTTTTCCCACATAGTTACCCTGGCATGAGGAGAGGAAAACATCCTCCAGTGTCCCAACTACTTGTAGACCTGGACTCCATGAAGGAAAGGCATAATACAGATCAAATATCATTCATGCCAGATGAGGGGGAGCCAGCAGAACCTGTGGGTGGAGATGCAGATTTGCCAAGTAATGATGAGCCAGATGAAGGTGAAGCTCATGACTTCATGCCAGATCTAATCAATCAATTCTTCAACTGACTAAAGGTATGTGATGTCTTCTTAATAATGTGAGTTCATGTTTTAACCTACAATTGATGTCTAGCATGTCAACTCCTAGTTACCATCATCTGTGAGGTCTTAGTTGGATCCAAGGATAATGAGTCAGGTATGCATGCAGATTGTAGGTAAGTATTGTGTACAGTACATTGCAGTATGGTATACAGTGTCCTAAGATATTGCTGCACAAAATAAATCACACTTATTCAAATGGCTTGTCAGAATTGATGTTTATTTACATATATGTTCTGTCCCTTATCTCTGTCGTTCACAGATTTGCTGAGTTTCTGTTTGACTCTTCATCCTTGGCAAGTCACAGACAGTGTCAGAGGCACATAGCAATTGCAGGCAGACATGAGAAGTGAACATGGATGAAACCAGGTACAGATTGGCATTAATTTGTGGAGTGTTACTAATATGGCCAGACTGTCAAGAGGCTGGGCTAGAAGTGAGTTTTTCTACCAAGGAGACCTGTTTAGTACTGGAGGTGGTCAAATGGTGTCATGTGTGTGTTCCTATGTGTCTGACACACGTGAAAATTTTGAACCATAGCCTCAACCATCAAAATGTGTTCTGTTGTATGTGACCTACCTTGAGTGTGTTCCTACTTTGCAGACCAATGTGCATGTATCTGTGAACTGACATAGGTGAGTGACAAGCCTATAGGTATTGGATGATGGTAAATGAAAGGTTCAAGGACGTGGGACATCAACACTGATCTCTGTTCTATCATGGGGAATGAATATTAGTGAGCTAAGGTATGACATGTCAAAAGGCTTTTTCTGGTGATACAAAGGGCCAATCTGTATGGCCCCAGACTTATAGGAAGAGTGACTTGTCCCTAACTTCTTCATCCTGTGGGTTAGTAGTGTATGACATTTAAGCTAAAAATCTGATGTCACTAGCAGTACTACTCTATCTGCTGTTGGCAAATCTAGAATGAAATGGGTGGTGATGTCCAATACAGCTGTTTTGGCTTATATCAATGTAACAATTCCAATGTAATGAATCTCTTGGTGATACAGTACATGTGTGATATCCATAACAAAGGTTGCATAATACAGAGGGACATATTGATAATAGAGTTGTTATTCACGATAATAGTACATGGTTGATAAATGGCACTTACACAGAACCCATGTTTAAGTTGTATTTATTAGGGAGTGCAACAAAAATAAGTGTGAATTGAAACAGAAATACCAGTAAGTAAACAGTGAATGGTTCAGTCATAGTGGCTGAAATTATCAGGGTAACTGCTACACCTTTTGACAACACAATACCAGTGTACTTGTACCATAGGAACATGGATTTAGGTTTCAGAACAGTTAAAAGGGAGTATCTGTGGTACACAAGGGGAACCAATCATGAGAGTTTCACTTCCTGGCAGTAGGTTTGGTCTTGGCATCTGATCCTCCTGGATGTCTGGGTGGACGTCCAAGTTTGGGGGGTGTTCCTCTGCTAAGAGGGTAGGCTGTATGAGAAATGTCCTTCTACTGGCAGGGCTTCCATTCCACTAGTAGCTGCAGATGCAGAAGGGTCAGATGAGTCATTACTGGTGGAGAAGGCCTGATGTTGTTGGGAAGACCTACTCAGGGTAGTGTTGATGTCACTCAGCACCCGGGAAATGAAAGCCAGCATGGCATTTTGTGCCTGCCACTGCTGCATGACTTCCTGGTGGTTGTCCCTCTGCAGCTGTTGGAAATCCCCCACCATGATGACTAGCTGGCCCTTTATGGTTTGGGGGCACATGGTTGCCTGTGATGTGGATGCCACAGACCTGGGAGGAGAGGATGTGGGCAGAGTGAGGCTGACAGTTGTTGATTGACCAATGTGTCCCTTATGAGCCAGCTTCGTCATCAGTGTCAAAACACTCAGGGGTGTTGTTCTCAAAGGGGCCTTATCCAGAGGGGTAATAGCAGTCTATGGTATCCTCTGCATGATGTGAAGGGTAAGGTCACCTGTGGGAGAACTGGAACACAGTGTTTGCAGTAAGTGATACAACAAGTGATGTTTCAGTATGAGTTTTAGTGAAATTGTGTGACATGTACACAGTGCCTTAACATGATCTCCAAAAATGACAATGACAGCTGCCGGCAAATCTCACTTAGTACAACATGAGAAACTGACATTCCCATGCCGTACACCATACTCAAAGACGTTAAACTATATTGGCAGTTATTAGTTCACTGATACCCTCTTATGTGGTCTGACTATTGACATCGATGTTAATCTTTGTTGCCTTATGAAGTGTCTGGCATGATAAATGGCACAAATAGCTGTAAAATGCACAATAGTGTCAGAGTAGTGCCACAGCG
Organism: Pleurodeles waltl; assembly: GCF_031143425.1. Lineage (NCBI taxonomy): Eukaryota > Metazoa > Chordata > Amphibia > Caudata > Salamandridae > Pleurodeles > Pleurodeles waltl. The sequence goes on from NC_090444.1 coordinate 559,286,526, forward strand.
TGGGAGTAAGCAATTGACATTCACCACTATGTGGATGTAGTGCATGTGCATCCACTTTGGCATCAATATTTCTCCCCCAGGTGAGTCAATTCCATTCTTGGCATTGCTTTTCAAACGGCATTTTGATGGGGCACTAAGCCCTAGCTGTGTTTTGCTTGTAATGATAGGGGTAGTTAGTCATTGCATTTATGTCATTGTCATATACTGTTTCACAGTGGAACATTCAGGATGGGTTACATTGGTAGTTATTTTCACATGCATGACATCTCACATTTGGTGCGCTGTTCAGATTTTCATTATGGTGGAATATTACCTTCAAGGAGCTGTAGTGCTATCAGTTCCCAGCACTCCACATGCCATTCCCAGAGGCTGTGGAGCCAGGTGAGTTTAGTGGACATGTGCCATACCATGTGGACATTTGGACAGAGGGGTGGTGGGTGGTTTGTTTATTGAGGTGGGTAAGGTGTTGAGGGAGCATACAGGACAAAACAATTGGGTGACATGGATGTTGTGGGGACTTACCTGACTCCATTCCCCCAGGTATCCCTGTCAGGCCCTCTGCATGCAGGATGTTCAAGACCTTCTCCTCCCAAGATGTGAAAGTAGATGGAGGAGTTGGGGGTCCACGCCAGTCTTGAGGACAGCCATGGATCCTACCTTCCCCCTGAGGTCGTTCAACCTCTTCCTCATGTCCTCCCTTGTGCATGGATAGCTACAGAATTTACCCTGTCAACTATTCTTTGCCACAACTCAATTTTCCTGGCTAATGATGTTTGCTGGACCTGTGCTCTGAACAGGTGTGGGTCTGCCTGACAATTTCATCCACAATGACCCTCAACTCATCATCAGTGACATGTGAGTATTTGTGTGGGAGCATGGTAGTGGCGGTAAAGACGGTGAGGTAGTGTTAAAAAAGAGGACAATTGTGGCAAAATTAAGTGATGTGGTGTAGGTGCTGTGATGTGATTAGGTGGCGGTTGTTGTGTGTGAATGTTAATTGTGTGTTGTGTATGTTGTGCAGGTGTGTGATATATGCATGTTGAAATCTGTGTAGGTAGCAAGAGTTGTAAAAGTACATTTTTAATGGTTATTTCTTCGCTGTGGATATCTTTGGTTTTCTGTTGCAAAGGATTGTGGGTTGTCTAGGGGTGTGTTATATATTGGAGTGTGTTGGCGTGTTGAGTGTGTGGATGTGTGCCAGGTATTTGATATTCAAACTATCCAATGTGGTGTTGCGTTTAATGTGATGTGACTTGAGAACACCGCGGTTCACACCACCAATGGTTTTCCTCCATGGAAGAACCAATGTTGTGATTTGTTGATTGGCGGTGCTGGTGATGGGGCAGCCTCTTTTCCATCCTCCAGTGTCCTGGCAGTTTAAGAAATGTATTTTTTTTTTTTTACAAACTTCACAGTGTAACTCTTAATATAGCAATCAGATTATCACCAACATGGCGGTCTTTTGGTGGCTGCCACCACAGCGGTCTTCCCAAAAGACCACCAAACTCGTAATGACTTTCATATTCTCTTAACACATGGGCATCTACGATGAGAATAAAGGGTGAGCCATTTTTACTAAAATCAGTTTTTGGTAATTAGGTGTCTGAAATTTTAAAAAATACATTTTTCCCTTACTTCTGTAACTGTCAACATTTTGAGCCTTTGAAACATTTGGGACATTTGTTTAGAAAATACATCACATAATCAGTGCTGTTTATATACAAGACTGACATTATCAGAAATGTGGATAGGTCTTTGTTGAGTAACTGATCCTCCAGCCTACAATAACTGTACAGTTTCTTGTGTGCATAAGTCACCATGCATGAAGTGCTGGAGTTAGCATGATGGTGTCCATCAGATGCTACAACCTAAACAAAAAGCATAATGAAAATTGGCCATTCAGATGCAATGGATGTTTGCTGTACTTTGTTTTCTGGCTATAAAAAGGAGATAAGGTTGAAGAACTGATAGAAAGTGAGCCAGACTTTTGAAAGATTGAAGATGGTTGTCAGTATGTGCACATGGAAGATCTATATTTTTCAGAAGTATAGAATAAAGGTGGGATTAGTTTTAGCATTCATTCAATAGCAAACACTGAATATATTTTATGTGGTAGGGTTCTGGATTAGAGTTACATTCAGTGACGTGGACATGGAAATACCCAACCTTAATATAAACTCAAAAATATTGTTGGGCTAAAATATAATTTCCAAAATACTTTGACATCCAGTACATCATGGGACATAAAACTGAATGTGAGCATATAATTTTATGTACTTTGTGATAACTATTGATGATTATAATGTAGCATAATTTAATACCGTAATACCTAATACTTTTTCATTGGATTTATCTATCTTTTCATCGTATGTGTAATGTTAATTAGTTCTTTGTAGAGACATTTATATATTTTTTTGGTTGAATAATGTTGTAACCTGTTAGCGACCTGTTAGAATGTTTATTGCATGATATTTTACATTTTTAATTTTATGTTATCACTTTTAAATTATTTAATAATTTTTGTATTTCGTCATACAGATTGATATGTTATTTTCTAAAAGGTCTTGGGATTTTAGGGGAACATGGTGGGAATTGTAGATGTAATTATTTAGTTAATTGATTGCTGGATTCATTTAAACCACATTTATGTTAGTAATTAGGTTTGTAGTAGAAGGGCTATACATTTTAAATATTTCAAATATATGTTTTACTGATTAATGCATGAATTCTTATAGCTATTTTTAAATAAAGAAAAGTTAATTGGATTGCTTTGCTTGCAAAGGTAGTATACTTTATTTTATTGTATTAGCAAGATAAAAATGCATATGTTTTATTTTATTTAATATTCATTTAGAAGCATATAACAATTATTTTAAATTAATTGAAATTGAAAATCAATGGGATTTAGAGTTTAAAGTGAAAGGTGTTTGGAGGTCATTTGTGATGAAAATAAAACATTGTTTATTTTTATTATGTCATGCATTTGAATTTAATATTATAAATCTTAAATTAAACAGTTATTTAAATAAAATATAAATTGTCTTTTTAGGGAAATAGGGAATTAAACTTTTAAAATTATTTAAAAAAAAAATTGTTCTAAGGTTGTGAATTACTAATAAATATATTTATTAAGACACATAGGGGGTCATTCTAATCTTGGCGGGCGGGAACCGCCAGAAGACCGTACCGCGGTCATAAGACTGCGGCGGTCATTCTGAGTTTCCCGCTGGGCTGGCGGGCGACCGCCAGAAGGCCGCCCGCCCGCCCAGCGGGAAACCCCCTTCCACGAGGATGCCGGCTCCGAATGGAGCCGGCAGAGTGGAAAGGGTGCGACAGGTGCAGTTGCACCCGTCGCGATTTTCATTGTCTGCTATGCAGACACTGAAAATCTTTGTGGGGCCCTGTTAGGGGGCCCAACGACACCCGTTCCCGCCAGCCATGTTCTGGCGGTCAAAACCGACAGAACCAGGCTGGCGGGAAGGGGGTCGGAATCCCCATGGCGGCACTGCCTGCAGCGCCGCCATGGAGGATTCTTCAGGCCAGGGGAAAACCGGCGGGAAACCGCCGGTTTCCCTTTTCTGACCGCGGCTTTACCGCCGCGGTCAGAATTGGCCTGGATGCACCGCCAACCTGTTGGCGGTGCATCCGCGGTCCCCAGCCCTGGCGGTCTATGACCGCCAGGGTCGGAATGACCCCCATAGTTACATGTGTATAAACAATTTAGATTATGTCCATTAAATATTGTTCTAAAACTTACAATTTAAAAACTGAAAAGGTTATAGAGTGACATTGAATTGTAAAAACAAAAAACATTAATGATTTAAGTAAAAATTACAATAACATTATAAAAAATAAATGTAGCAGTAATTATCATGGGCTTGGTATTATTACAGTGAATTTGAAGACAAACACATTGAAAAGATTCCCCAATAGGTGATCTTTTGTAGTTACAATAAAAACTGTTAACTCACCAAAATTAAACACTTTCCCCAGTGATAATAGGGCTGGACTTAGTACAATAAATCTGAACTCCCAAAAATCAAACAATTTTCCCAATGATCGTTGGGATGTATTTAGCGTGGTCAATTTTTGTTCCCCAAAGTTAGACACATTTCTCTGTGTGTTTTAAATTGGAGATAGGTTAGTAAATTTGCATTCTGCAAAAATTAACCGCTTTTCTCAAAGGTTGCATGGCTGGAGATAGTACAGTAAAGCTGAACCTCCCAAAATTGAAAACTTTCCTCAATAGGGATAAGTTGGAGTTAGAGTAGTGAAAATATGTACTCCATAAAATTAAACACTTCCTAGTGGGTGTTATGTTGGAGATAGAATAGTAAATTCTCATCCCAAAAAATAAACACTTTCAACAGTGGGTGTTGGTTTGGAATTCGAATAGTAACTGTATACTAATAACATTAAACATTTTCCCCATTGGATGATGATCTGGAATTTGGATAATACATTGTCACTCCCCAAAATGAAACACTTTCCTTAATTGTAGTGGGGTCAGAATTGGGATAGTAAATTTGAACTCCCCAAAATAAACACTATCCACAGTGGAGGTTGGCAATTTCGACAATGGTTGAGGGTTGAAATTAGAATAGTAAACTTTATCTCCGTAAAAACCAAACACTTTCTTCAAAGTGTTTAGGTTGGAGTTAGAATAGTAAGTCCACACAACCCAAAATTAAACACTTTCCTCAGTGTGTGTTGGGTTGAGTTTGGAATTAAAATTTGCACTTAGAAATAGAATATTTAATTTGTAAGAGTGGAAAGTACATATAATTATTATTATGTTAGCTAAAAACTATATATGCGTACATTGTGTTAGTAATGTATTGTAATATTTAACTGTAATATATGCATATATCATTCTAGGTATACCTATAAATATTTATCTATCTATCTCTCTTTCTCTCTCTATCCATACAAATGTACATTTTTGGAGGCTTGTTTAACAGCAATCTTGAATTACAATTCCAACTGTTTTCAATATTCATACTCGTCCTATTTGTTTTGAAAATTGTTTTTAATCATGCATGGCCAGGTAAAATAAAGTACAGCCACCTACTGGCTGCCCTGTTATAAACCACCTAGTTTTTCTCATGTAGAGGGTAACTACCATGCTGCCTACAGGAAGAATAATTAATAATCAATTATGTGCAAAGGGTTGGTGTATATGTCAATTCGATGGGTTTTTGAAAGGGCAACTATGAATATTGAACAGAGTGAGAGAGAACATATTTATATATATATATATATATATACACATACATATATATATATATATATATATATATATATATATATATATATATATATATGTATGTGTATATATATATATATAGAGAGAGATATATATGTACTTACATATATATATATACTGTATGTATATATAGATATATATAAATATGCATGTATATATATATAAATAAATATATATATATATATATATATATATATATATATATATATATATATATATATATATAATAATTGTCTATTATATATGAAAGAAACATTACCTTTAACATTTATTAGGTACCATAAATTAGAACAAAATTGCAACATGTATTCCATAGTATATCGCAATCAAACGATTACGTACTAGGATAATACATTATGTGACATGTATTATGCAGTATTTATTAATATATATGTTACTTATAATTATTTTGTAATAATTGTAAACTTTTTTATAATTAATATTTAGACCACTTTTACCTTAATAAGGAATAATGTTTTTATTCATATCAGTTATTTTATACAAGACATTCATGCAAGCTGTCCTCCTTATTTTGGCCATAATTTTGAGGTGGTAATGTATAAAAAACTTTCTCCATATAATATAAATATAAATATTTTTATTTATATTGGATTAATATGTCATAATCTAAAACTGTATATTTTGCATCATTTTCAATTTTCATTTGTGGACATCTTTTTATAGTTTACATATTTTTGGATGTTAAAAAATAAAAGTTTAATTATTTGATTTTTATGGATTTAATTTCTTGCTTTATGTAGTTTGGTATTTCCCTGTGATGACTGTGTTATATGCATGTAAGTACTTAGGTGAAAATTTCCCTGCAGATAGAAAGTTTGCTTGAATGTAACAGGTTGTGATTTTGGGACTAGGGATTGCTTTTGGCCTCAGTCCTTAGAGATATGTTTTTATCTAAAATGCCTATGAATTGATAGAATTGATAGACTATAGTGGCTTCTTCCAAGTGGGCCTTGGCTTGAGGTATGCCACCCAGCCACTAAAGAATTGGTTTAGGCTTCCTGGTATAGGGTGTGCACATTCCACCAGGGTATGATGAGTTTTGGTTGACACCTGTGATCTGAAAGGTGCATGCACCTAACCAACGTGTCTTCAAACTAGTTTAAAAAGGGTATTGATTGTTCTTCATTTGATTGGGTGGCTGGTGATACTAGTGATAACTTTTTATAATTTGAATATTGAATATTGGTAAGGCACTCAATTTCTCATTATGACTTTGGCGGTCTAAGCAGAAGACCGCCGTCTGTGGGTGGGATAAAAGACCACCAGTGTCGGTGGTATCCCGACTGCTGTATTACGAGTCCCAAACTGCAGACTGGCCAAAATCAGCCATACATCCGACACTTTCGGCCTGACCGAGGGCAGGAGAGAGGCAGTTCCACATCCAGCACCACCACTCCAGCAGCATCACGCCCTCCAAATTATAACCCACAAATCAGCACAGCGGTCTTTTCACGGCGGTAATCCATTGGCGGTCCAAACTGCTGCGGTCAAAAACCCAACTCCATCAAAACACAACACCACATTGGACAGTACGAATACACCACACCTGATACACACACCACACACACCTTATCGCTGCACCATAAAACACACCCACACACACATACCCGCAACCCCTTGCATCCTGAATTTTTTTACCAAGAAACAGAAAAACGCACAAATAGAAGACACTGCACCTGGATACCATAGGCACCACCACACCTAACACATAGTACTCACTACACAACTGCACCCCTGAACACAACAAACACGTTGCCACTGCACACAACCACCACATACCACAAGCACACCGAACCACACAATCCCATCGCACCAAACAGCTCACCAAACACCCCTGCACAGTACACACCCCACCACCCACAACACATCAACCATGTCACAACAGAAACACCTACAATTCTCTTATGAGGAGTTGAGGGTCATTGTAGATGAAATCATCAGAGTGTCAGCCACACCTGTTTGGAGCACAGGTCCAGCATATCTCCATAGCCAGGAAAACAGAGTCAAAGGATCGTCGACAGGGTGAACTCAGTGGGAAACCATCCACGCACAATGGAGGACCTCAGGAAGAGGTGGAATGACCTACAGGAGAAGCTCAGGTCCATGGTGGCAAAACACCAGATAGCCATCAACAAGGCTGGCAGTGGACCACCAACTTCTCCCCCAGAGTTAACATGGTGGGAGGATAAGGTCTTGGCCATCCTGCACCCAGAGGGTCTGACTGCAATACCAGGAAGACTGAACTCTGGAAAGTCAACAACAGTTCCTTACACCCCCTCACAGCACCTTACGTGCACCAATCCACAATGAACCCAATACCCTCCTTTGCATGCCACACTTCCCCACTACCACTAATCCCACACAGACCCACCAAGTGCACAGAAATCTCCCACTGTAACGAGTACTACAACTACCACAAGGGAACACTCCCCAACCTTGTATAACTGCTAATGACATTTCACATTAGGACACCTGTGCGTAGAACCATGTCATCCCCTTCACCTACAGGGTACTTGGACTGCTCACTAGTACATGGCAATGACAGCATTGATGACCACAACCTTGTATACTGCAAGCACATAACAGCACTATCCATCACCCCTTAAACATTGCCAGTGGTCAAGCAGCTGTCATTGCCATCACTGGAAAGCATGTCATGGCTATGTTTGCAAACAACCAAGTGAACAACAAGTACGTTTCAACAATGTAACATACTTCCTCTCCATCCACAGGTATCCCTACTACTGCCAGCCAGCAGAGGTTGCCAGAAACAGACAGTCAGCCCCTGGAAGTAGGCTCAATTGAGAACTACAACTCTGGATGTCTAGAAGGGGACGCCTCACCTGGCCCATCCGGGATGACTGGTCAGTCCACCACCACCAGCCTCACTCTGCCCAAATCTGAGCCCCCCACCTCTGTGGCTACTACAGCATAGGAAACCCCTCCTCCCCAAACCTGTGTCCCAAGGACAGATCAATCTATAGTGTGCCTCACAGCACGGGGACCCGGTGTCAGTGGGAGTGGGCAAACGTTGCCAAGGTCACAGGGGGCAAAGAAGCAAGGAGCAGTGGGAGGGCAACTGTGGGTCAAGGGATGAGGCACCAATGGGACACGACTGGCCAGGAGGCCCTTTCCAGAGTCTGGGGAGCATACCAGCAATCCCAGGACAGGATGGGTCAAATACTGACAACCTTGCAGGAGAACCAGAGGCTGCAGGGTGAATACCAGCAGGAGGCCATACAGCAGTTGCAGACACACAATGCCACCATGGCCTCGATTTTGGGGGGGCTCACTGAAAGCACCAGCATCCTGCGTGTGTCCTCCACCCACCAGCAGGCACCTACCAGTATCCAATCAACATCTGTGCCATCTACATCTGCCACCGCTACTGAAATGGAGGGCCAGACAGGGGACCCACAGGCTATGGGCACCCCTGCAGCTGAAGATCCCCCATGCAAACGAGGTCCTCCATCCAGGCATCCTGCAGGTCCCGAAGCCAAGATCAAAAACACCACCAGGAAGTGATCTCTCTCCTGAACATTCGCCCTTGGTGCCACTGAGACACCCCGTTGACTGTCCACTGCCAAAACTCCTTTCCCCCTTGGCCCTTGGAGACTGGACCTGTGAAACCAACAGTTGGGCCATCTGCTCTGATACTTTCAAACCCCATGACCCCACTCCTCAGCAAATGCAATTCAAATTACAATATACACATTTCAGCATAGTTATGGCTTACATGTCACTGTCACCAGTACCATTTAATGTGTAAGAGATAAATTGAAATGCACATATAGGTGTCAATAAGTCTGACAGATGGGCAGATGTGGCAGGAATATCCACCAGGTTAGTCACTGTACTGTAATCCTACGCCAAGGGCGCCAACAGTTGTACAGAATTCAGAGTGGAACCACACATCTGACCTGAAGATAGAATCCTCAGGAATCATGTTGCCGTGGGGAGGTCACCACATATCTGTAAGGTAGATCTGTAGGTCACGACATGCAGAGGAAAAGAACCATTCCTCGTGGCTAATATCACCAACAGAAAACCTATCTTGCAATGTCTAAAACAGGTAGTTACCAGACTTGAGTTTTGGGAACAGCTTGGATTGGTAGCTGGACTGTCATGTGACAGGTTTAGGCCTGAGCATACATATCCGAACTGCAGTCTTCAAACCATGCAACATGGGGAACCATATGCTGAAGTCATACCATGCCAACAGCAAGTACCACACAGATTAGATAGTATACAGTTACACCTCCCCTGATGGTAACTCAGTGTCCCATCAAAATGTATAAGACAGATGGATGGATGTAGTACACTCACATCCCCTTGTGCAAAACACAGGGATGGATAATGTCCCTAGTCAGACAGGGTTAGAGGTCCCATAAACTTTAGACCACACATACCTGGCATTCATTGGACAAATGCCAAATCAACTCAGTCCTAGAGTCAGCTGCATCCTCCTCGTCTGCCTCCTTGTCAGTTCCAGAGTCATCAGCCTGAGCCACTGGTCCCGCTGCCACCTCCTCCTCATCCAACAGTGGAATGTGTCTCCTCAGAGCAATATTGTGAAGCATGCAACATGCTACAATAATGTGCCAGGCTTTCTGTGGTCTGTAGTGCAGGGCACCGCCGGACAAATGTAGGCTTCTGAATCTTGCTTTCAGTAGCCAAAATGTGCTCTGATGACACACCTCGTGAGCCTCATTGTAACTGTCCTCCTCATCTGTTGTAGGGTGCCTCAATAGTGTCAGGAGCCAGGGCAGGTTGGGGTAGCCACAGTCACCTGTGTGCACAAAGGTATGAATCATTAAGGAGCCATGGGAGGCTCAGAGCTGACTGTGAAGTGAAGTAGCATAGACGTTAGACATAGACAGTGGTACACTTACCAACGAGCCAGGCCCTCCCTCTGTAGTTGCAACATCATTTATAGAGCACTTCTCTTTCTCAAGATGTAAGAATCATGTACAGATCCAGGAAACTTTTCTGTCACATGGGATATGTATTGGTCGGCAAGACACACCACCTGCACATTGATCGAATAGTGATTCTTCCAGTTCCTGTAGACTTGCCATCAATGGCCCCTATGACACGAGGAACTTGTTCAATATCATAAAAGGCTGGCTTCACAGTGCACAGATAAGCACATTGTGGGAACCTCATGTAGCTGTTCAAGTGCTTGAGTAAGGCATCTAGTACATCTTGTAACACAAAACTGAACATTGGCTGTGACATTCCTGCAGCCCCACTGTCACCTGAAAAGATCCTGAGGTGAGGCAATCCAGGACAGATAACACCTGTACTGTGGTTGGGATGCCATGTGGATTACGTATGCCTAGCAGGAGATCTGGCTCCAACTGGGTACAAAGTTCCCAGATGGGCTGACGGTTCAGACGATATGTCTGTATTATGTGCCTTTCTTCCATGGTAGCAAGGTCAACTAGGGGCCGGTAGACCGGTGCATTTCTCAATCTCCCCATTGGATGTTATCTAGGCATAGGACTTAACACATTTCAGGACATCTGTTACACTGACGTTACAAAAGTACACCATAAAAGTGGTAAGCAGGACTATTGTGAGGTATTTGAAACCTGACACAGTGTAACAGGTATTCACACACCACACAAACTGCGACATCCTGGCTGTCAATTCCATTGATATACTTCTCACAAGGTGTCTGTACAGAGATGGATGTCAGACATAATAAACTTTCCCCTAAGTCAGATACAGTCATCAAACGTCCACACATTGAAAAGATTATACATCAGACACATTGGCAGATGACACTCATTTCACTAGTGAGTTCAAATGAGTTGACATCGTGCATCAAGCAACTAGTGATTAACTTCATGTTATGACACACTAGGATGTCATAGAAATCTTTAAAAATGTGTGAAATGGCAGCTGCCTGTCCTCCATGCAGAGGACAGATGAAAGTGACCTCATTCTGCCAGCGTTAGTCATCATGGCGGTAGGCAGTTGGGACCACCGGGCAAATCCTCTTTGGTTAACATTGATGTCTATGAGAAACTGGGGCCAATGATGATCACCGCCGGCAGTGACAGTCATGATTGTGGCAGCCGTGACTGCCATTTTCTATAGCCGAGCTCACTTGACTCCTGACACTTGAGCAAGCAAGACCTCCACTACGTGAGCTGCTGTGTTCTGTATCTTTAAGCCACAATGACACATCCTTCAGGAGATAGAGCCCCAGCCTTCACCCCACAAGAACTCGAGAAACTGGTGGAAGGGGTCCTACCACTGTATGGACAGCAGTATGGGTTGCAAGATAAACAGGTCAGTAAAATGTGGTATACTTATCAGCAAGGGTGTTGTTTGATGGTGAAAGTGCGTGAATACAGACATGGCATGATTTACTGCTGGGGTCATGTTGTTTGAATGATTATGGCATACTGTGGACTCTGCATGAGCATGTGCTGTACATGCTGTGTGTAGGCCACTGCTGTTGGTGTACTGTAACTCTACATGAATATCTCCTTTTGTCTGTGTCTCCCATGGAGGTCAGTGCGCATCATAGCCAGAGGAGCACCCACTGCAGAAAGCGGTGGGAGGACCTGAGACGCTCGGCCCGGAAGATCGCAGAGGCCCAGCTGTGGACATTCTCCCAGCGAGAGAGGGGTGCCCGTCGTACTCTGACCCCCCCCAATCGCCTGCATATTTGCAGTGGCCTACTGGAGTTAGATGTGCACTTTTGGGCAGCATAGCAGCCATAAGGGGGTGAGTACAGACTGTTTCATATCATGTATGGGCTTCTATTGTGTCAGTTGGATTACGTATGTACTAATGAGGTGTGTGTACATTGGATAAGATCATAGTCCTGCCTGTTACTTCCACTGTTTAGAAGTGGTGTGACTTACCTTTTAAACACCACGCAAGCAGTAATATGTTGGTGCTTTACCTCCTTGTCCAGTTACATTTATACACACTCATATGTTTAATGATTTCCAAACCTTATTTCCCTATCCCTGAGTCTGCTTTAGGTAGACAATGTCATCTAGTGTGGGATGATATTGGGTAATAAGTCCAGTGAGCAGGGAAATTCTTCTGTGAAATCATTGCATTCTTAATGGACTTCTGTACATCGTGAGTCCTTTACCAACCTGTCCAATATTTTGTGTGCAATGAACCTATCCTGGACAAATGTAAAACAATGTGTCAAAGGTGTCAGATTGGTAAGCATGTTTTGGTAGTTGGTAGTTTTTACCATAGAATGACTGATGACATACTGCAGAATGTCCAAACTAGTAATTTTGTTGGAATTAGGAGGTGACAGCTTGCATATTGGGTTATGTCTTCATGACCAAAGTTTGAGGACAATGTTTCATTGCCATTCTGTGCCACACCATAGGAGGAGTAGATTACTTGTTGGTATGTGTACTAGATAGGTAGGTATTGACCCTTTCATTCCTTTCTTTTTACTCCCACCCTCTCTCCCTGTCCTCTTCTATCCTTGTGTGCATCAGCATCATCAGATAAAGGAGAAGGGGCACCGGTAAGTGGGGAAGCTGCAGCCCCGGAGACCCAGGAGCCAGAGTCCACACACACATGCCGACGGAACCAGTGGGACGGATGGTGAGGGGAGCACCACAGGGGAGACCGATACAGTAACATCATCTTCGGATTCCTCCAATGGAAGCTCTGCCACCCCCTTACTGGCACCCTCCTCCCTGCAGCTCCCCACCCACATGTCCATGCCTGCTCACCCAGGAGGGTGGACATCTCCTTTGCCGCAGGCACCTCTGCCCCTGCCCCATCAGCCCTGCGGCCCTCAATGAGGAGGCTATTTCCCTCCTGAGGTCCATCTCTGTGGGGCAGTCAACCATCATGAATGCCATCCAGGGACTGACATCCCAGATGCAACAAAGTAATGCCTACCTGGAAGGCATTCACCGTGTCTTGACTGACCTGCAGGGATCATTTCAGACACCGGCCTCCTCTTTGACGGCAGCTAGTTTCCCTTCATCTTCCATCCCCACTCCAGCTACCTGTGCCCAATCCAACAACCCTCTCCCCTCACCCAGTCAGAGCACACATACAGACCAGCATTCACCCACTACAACAGACAACATGCCAAAAGACAAACACAGGCACCACAGGACCCACCACAAGCATGCACACAGTCAACACACACCTGCAGACATGACAACAGCCGCTCCCTGCACTGTCTCCCCCTCCACCTCCTCCATCACAGTCATATTACCACTCACACCTGCCATCATTACACCAGAGCTCCCTGATCCTGCCACCACTCCTGTCATACCCACAGACACTACAAGAGCAGACCCGCAGACATCTACCCCACACACCACATCTGCACTCACTACGACAACCATCACAACCACATGGGGCACATCCACTTTACTTGCAGCCACCACCCCAACATACACTGACAAATCTTGCATAACATCTCCCCGCATCTCTTCCTCCTCCTCCCAAAAAACATAAACGCCCTCACTCACCCACGAAACATACACCCTCCAAACACAAGCACACATTGCACACACCTGCATCCACGTCCAGCACACCTACACCTCCTACTACCACTCCATCTACCTCCACTCCTAAACCTTTTACCCATGGCCATACCTGTGTACCTAAAAACATTTTCCTTGCCAGTCTTGACCTGTCCCCTGCTCCTGTCCAACCCCGTGATGCCCCTAAGTGCCATGTCTCCCTGCCACAACCCAGACCTTCCACCTCACAGTCCTCCCATGCCCCTCCCCCTGCACAAAAACCAGCCGTCCTAAGCCTAAGGTCCCAATTCCTTCCCCAAAATCCAAACCCCCTCCCCCACAATCAAAATCTAAGCCTAAACCCCCCCAAGCCTACACCCAAGGACCCCACTTCCTAGCCTAAACCCCCACCACTGCCTCCTCCCCCTCGCCCGTGAGGTGCCTTGATGCCCCTGCCATGTGGAGGCCATTTGCAGTCAGGACTCAAGTTGGGGCATGTGACTGTGCTCAATGTGTCTGGGGTACATCAGACATTTGGACTGGCCAGTAGGCCTCACCTGAATATAGTTTTAATTATTTATTGTGAGCTTTATTACATCTGCCCAGTTAGCAGGGGATGTCAAGTTTGAGAAATTGTCCTCGATTTCCTTCAACATGGTTGCGTTTAACTGTAAACTTTGATTTTAGTGTTGTATGTGTATGGGATGCACCTACGTTGCTGCATGCGCTGGGTTGATGACTTGTGCCATATGCTTGTTGTGATGTGTTGTTAGGGTTGTGTGTGGCATTCTTTGGTAGTGGTGTGTGCATCCGTGTATATAGTGATAGATATGTGATGTCCTCTGTATGTTGTTTGGACGTGGAGTGTTACCTGGGGCCTTGTTTAGAGGTCTGTACTTTTTATATGATTGTGTGTTGTTGCTACGTATTGCTGCCAGTATGTGTTGTTGAGTGTAGTTGTTTGATCTGACTTGCTGACAATACGTTTGTGTGTTTGTGATGTTGTTGTCATTGTGTGATTATGGGGTGTTGTGCATGGATGTATTTAACAGTGGCAGTGGTGAGCATGTGTGGTGTGCTGTGTGAATGCCATGTTTCTTTTGTCATTGGTGTGTGTATTTTGCATATGCGTTTGTGTGATTAGTGTGTGCATGTGTGTCTGTAGATGTGTGTGTGGATTCGGGAGTTTGTTTGCGATGTGTGTGGCTGTGCTGTCTGTGCCTGGTGTGTGTTGTGTGTGGGGGTGTAATAGTGGCCTTCCCTCCAGTGTGTGCTAGGTGAGGGTACTTACAGTTTTTGTCTTTGTCGTCATCGCTGGTCCTGGTGGCACACGGCGAGATAAATCAGTGGAAAGACTTGAAGTTTGGGTTCCATGGTGGCCGCAGATGCGTGTCTGTACCTGGAGGTGAGTGTCTCCTTTTATACTGCCAGTTTCCACCAGGCTTTTCATGGCAGTCGCACCACCCCAGAAATCCTAGCGGTTTTCTGACTCGTAATATGGTGGGCAGTGAATAGGTCCCCGAGGGCCTGGAGATGGCTATTGCCAGCGGTGGTGGTCCGAACGCTCTAGTGGTACTAGAGGTGACTTGGCTGTGTTGCGATTGATCACTGCCGTGGTCATAATATGGCAGTCTGCACCGCTGGCATGGCGGCGGTGTGACCGCCACCGCTGGCGTGGCGATCCAGTGACCACCAAACTCATAATGAGGGCCTCAGTACTTAATTTTTTCAAATGTTTCCATCAAGCTTGATTAAAATGGAAATAATATCCTTGCACTGTTGTGTGAGGAAATACTTAACTTCATTGCACTGCTATGTGAGGATGTATTCAAAGTTCATTTTGGATCATTGCCTTTTCAAAATCTAAACAATCTTTTGAGGATAGTAATTTGTTCTCTACTTTACTATAACTGTTAGTAATTACTGATATATAGTGCTTTACAGGGCAAGAGTGCATAAATTAGTAGAATGGTAATGTTTTGATGCCGCCTGTTGATAGTGTGCATATGAGCAAAGGATGGTGGGCATGAATCAAATGTGCCAATCTTTTCAGCCAGTTAGTGCATTGTGTTAGGGTTAGTATATAGTTAGCTGTACTGAAAATTATTATTCTTATTTCAGTATTTTCATTATCATAGAGAATTAAGTGCTTCTTTGTGGGAGTTATTTTTAGATTGCCAAGAATACCCATCTCCTCAAATCGTTTTGGGTCTCTTGTGCTTGTATGTTGTTTTTTCTGTTCTGATAATTACCCTCTTTAAATTTGGTAGGAAAGGCAACTGTCCCATTAATTTCCCAGGAACGTTAGGAATGCAGCCTTCTAAAAGTGTTCCTGTTGGTGCTGTTGTCACATTCTCAGTTGTGTCATTTAGGGTAGCTGCTCAACTATAACAAGGGGTAGAACAATATTTACTGCACTTCCAGCACATTCTTTTCATGTAAAGCTCCTTTTAGTACATGTATTATAACTCCTATAGATTAGCTGGGGCTTTCAGTTCTCTATGCAGGAAGCACAAACGAAAATGCAACGTATCCAAAACGCCTCCGCCTGACTCATCCTCGACGTCCCACTCTGTGACCACATCTCTGCCCACCTCAGAGACCTACACTGGCTACCCGTATCGAAGAGGATTACCTTCAAACTACTCACCCACGCACACAAAGCCCTCCACAACACAGGTCCGGCATACCTCAACGACAGACTCACCTTCCACACTCCCGTCCGCGAGCTCCGCTTTGTCAGCCTCGCCCTCGCCTCGTCCCCCACATTCGCTGTACCACGGTCAGAGGAAGATCCTTCTCTTACCTCGCTGCCAAGACTTGGAACTCCCTACCGCTCCACCTATGCCAGACCCAGGACCTCCTGACTTTCAGGAAACGCCTCAAGACATGGCTATTCGACCAGTAGCTCCCTCGCCCCGCACCTTGAGACCCTGACGGGTGAGTAGCGCGCTTTATAAATTACGTAATTGATTGATTGATTGATTGAATTTTATGACATTCTGTAGGTAGTTATAACGGATATGTTGGAATGAGTGAATAATTGAATTCAAGAAGTGTACATTTGATTATTATAATTACTTTTTTGTAGGGTTTTAGGATTAACAATTACGAATTTACAATGCTTTGAGTTACTTTTTTGTTCTTGTCATAATCCGGGGTGCTCTTGGTTTGTAGAGTACTTCACAGTTTTTCAGTCTTTCAGTTGGTTGTCAGTCTTCTCACATTATGTCTGAATTGGAAATATATTTTTGAAAATAAAAATGTATTTACTTATGTATGATTATTTAGGGAGTGGTTGTAATTTATGACTGAGTGAATGTTTTTTTAGCTTTAAAACATTCATAAAGTTACTTTATTTCAGGATGCAGATCCTTCGGTTGTGTAGATTGAGGTTCTTAAGGTGCTGCAAGGCTTTCAGTCTCGCAGAGTGACATTCTCCGTTGCTGTGGGATAATTGTGCAGCAGTTTGTGTATTTTGTGTGTTCTGTGTTTAAGCTCTTTTCAAATGAGTGTTCTTTTCCTAATTGTTAACTGCTTCGGTTATAACTTGCATTGGTTGAAATGTTAGCTAGATAATACTATCTTTAGAATTACCATATATGAACAATGCTAATTAAATAGTAATTTATGTTTGATGCTGTCTTTATTCATTAGATTTTCACATGCCCTTTTTATGTTTCGTTGGGCAAAATATGACCCTGATTCCAAGTTTGTTAGAAACCAGGGGGCAGATTTACAACAAACTGGCATATCAGTGCTGATGTGTCAGTTTTCTTGCGTAACACCTGCCCCAGCTATCAACACCATGTGTGCGCCATATTTATAATACAACGCACCATGGCGGTCGTTAGGCCAATAGCATCTACATTTTTGATCCTATTGTGGCCCTTTGCTCCAATAGAATCACACTAGTGGGGCAAAGTACAAGGAGGCCCATAGGTTAATATGGGATCATCATTTTAATGCCTGCAGGCGTTAAAAATGATGCCAAAAATGGAGCATTGAAATCTTTTAGATTTCACTGCGAGATTTTTGCAGGCCTCCAAATGTCAGAACACCCCGTTTGCATACATTGTGCCTGTTACAGGCATAACGTGGCGCAAAAGGTTGCAAAGTGGTGCAATGCATGCATTGTAGCACTTTATAAATATGGTGTGGTGAAAATTGCCTCTTGAGCCACATTAGCGTAAAACAAGTACGCTAGTGTGGCACAAGAAGGCTTTAGGGTCTTGTAAATCTGTCCACAGGTGTTTTCATCACACCATATAGATAACGATATCTTGGAGTAAGCTATTTACCAGATGTGATAATTAGCTCCTAATAAAGGTTTTTGAGGACTACTATCCAGATTTTGCACTTATATTTAATGTACCCAGTAATTATCAAGCTTGGTAAATATCACCCAACTCAGAATTCTGACCTATGAGCACATACAGGTTTAAGTAGGGTTGGCAAATCCCTGGCCCACTAGTAATTAGACTCTATGGGCCTCATTATGACTTTGTGGTCTTTTGGCAAGACCACCGCGGTTGCGGGCACCAAAAGGCAACCATGTTGCCATTCATCCGACCACCGTATTACGGCACACAACGTGAAGACTGCCAAAAAACATCCAAAACTCCAAAACTGCCAGGACCTTGGAGGACAGGAAAGAGGCAGTTTCACCACAGCACCGCCAAGCTGACACCTACCAGATAACGACTAACAAATCACCACAGCAGTCCTTCCATAGCAGATAACCATCGGCGGTGCAAGCCGCTGCGGTCATAACTCAGTACTGTAAGAACACAACACTACATTGGACAGTTTGAATACCCTACACCTACACACACCCACACACCTGACACAACTACACACTGCGCTATATAACACCCCCCACACAAGCCTTTGCTACAAAAACGCCAATTTGAGAAACCAACAGCAGGCAATTAAACAGAGAGAGCACTCTTACACTATAGGTACACACACCACACACACCAAACACCAGCACAACTATCACATAACACACATAGGGGGTCATTCTGACCCTGGCGGTCACCGACCGCCAGGGCCAATGACCGCAGAAGCACCGCCAACAGGCTGGCAGTGCTTCCATGGGCATTCTGACCGCGGCGGTACAGCCGCGGTCAGAAACGGGAAACCGGCAGTGTCCCGCCGGTTTCCCGCTGCCCCAGGGAATCCTCCACGGTGGCGCTGCAAGCAGCGCCGCCATGGGGATTCCGACCCCCTTACCGCCATCCTGTTCCTGGCGGCTTTCACCGCCAGGAACAGGATGGCGGTAACGGGTGTCGTGGGGCCCCTGGGGGTCCCTGCAGTGCCCATGCCAATGACATGGGCACTGCAGGGGCCCCCTAACAGGGCCCCACATTGATTTTCAGTGTCTGCCAAGTAGACACTGAAAATCGCGACCGGTGCCACTGCACCCGTCGCACGCCTTCAACTCCGCCGGCTCCATTCGGAGCCGGCTTCCTCGTTGAAGGCGCTTTCCCGCTGGGCCGGCGGGCGGCCTTCTGGCGGTCGCCCGCCACCCCAGCGGGAAAGCCAGAATGGCCGCCGCGGTCATTTGACCGCGGTGCGGTCATTCGGCGGCTCCCGCCTGGCGTGCGGTTACCGCCGCCGGTGGGAGTCGGAATGACCCCCATAATGAGCACACACATTTCACAGGAAGCATCCATCCCACACAACATACCACCCACACCCCATCACTCACTCAACACAGCACCCTTACACACACAACATCCCTCCAAACGGTCAGCACAACCACTACCATGTCTCCACAAAACCACCCACGTTTCACTGAAGATGAATTATGGTTCATGGTGGATGAAATTGGCAGAGTAGAGCCACAGCTGTTTGGAGCACAGGTCCAGCAAAAATCAATTGCCAGGAAAATGGGGTTGTGGCAAAGAAAAGTTGTCAAGGTCAACTCAGTATACAACCATACATGCAGAGGGGAGGACATCAGAAAGAGGTGGAATGACCTTAGAGGGAAGGTGCGTTCCATGGCATCATGACATCAGATCGCAATGCACAAGACTGACGATGGGCCCCCACCTCATCCCCCACAGTTCACATCATTGGAGGAGAAGGTCTTGAACATACTGCATCCTGAGGGCGTTACTGGAATACCTGGGGATTGGAGTCTGGTAAGTACCCACAACATTCATGTCACACAATTGTTGTGTCCTGCATGCTTCCTCACCATCCAAATATTCCCTATTGAACTGAATGTTCCACTACACATATCTGTCAATCACCTAATGCCCCTCCCCAACATGCCACCATCCCACACAGCCCAACTGTCCATACAGCCCTTGGCAAAGGCACCAATGTTATGGGCCAATCCAATCACTACGACTTGCAGAATGCACTAATCCTTCGCTCTGAAAACCTGGAATGTGCACATCACATGTCATGCATGTATGACTATTATACTAGCGACACCAACTAGATTGTAACACGTTGGACCAGTAGATGGCAATGACAGTAATGCAATGGCACACCACTATGGCAACCTAGGCTAAACACAGCTACAGCTCAGTGACTAATCCAATTGTCCACTGATCCATGTACCTAAGTCACAAATGGACTCACCATGGTTTGCAAAGTAAGCTGGCAGACTCCATGCACATGCTCAACATCCAGAGACAGGACTATTACCCTTGCATACTCACATACTGTGTTCTCACTGGCACACCATGGTCCAATGTGCTGGCATATTGTGTGATATGTAGCAAGCCTGACTATCCACTAGGTAACAGAGCTGAACAGTCATGTGACACATCAGACAGAACCATAACCCATACGCAGTGCTATATGTACCAAACATGAATGACAGCTCAAAACATGGAGTATGGAACTCATGTCACAAACGTGTATGTACCACCAAGGTATGATGTGCAGCATCTGTTACTGCCATTGCAGAGAAACATGCTAAGCCACTGTATGCATCAGACAAAGAGGCAATCAAGCACACTTTCTAAACTGAACTTTGTGTCTCACTCCATCCACAGGTAACCTTGCAAGCACCATGGAGAGGATACCAGACACTGCCAGCCCTCCTCAGGATGAAGGCCCCAGTGAGGACAATAAGCATGGATGTCTGGACAGTGCTGATCTATCTGGCCCATCTGGGACACCAGGTCATTCTATGACTGCCTGCCTCACCTTGCCCACATCAAACTCCCCCCAACCCTGTTGCATTGACACCACAGGCAACCATTCACCCCCAGGCCTGTGTCCCAAGGACTGTTCAAACTATTATGTGCCCCACAGCACAGGGACCTGAGTTTAACCTCCACACCCCAGACAATGAGGGTCCTGCTAGCACTGGGAGTGGGCACATCATGCAAGGGGCACAGGCACCTGGGGGTAGGGTGCATGGCGGATATGCTGTGATCCAGAGGATGGGGCCCCCATGGGACTTCACTGACCAGGAAACCATCCCCCAAGTCCTGGGAGCATAGCAAACTTCCCAGAACAGGATGGGCCAGATAATCACCATGAGGGGGACAATCAAAGGCAGCAGAGGGAATACCACAAGGAGGTCATATAGCAGTGGCAGGCACACAATGCCACCAAGTGTTTCTTGATTCACAAAAGTGATCCACAGCACCGGCCAAGGGTTCAGAGGCTCTGGTTTGCCTCTTGAGGCCTGGGACTACAACTCCCACAATGCACCTGTTCAACTTAGGGAGTTGCTTCAAATGTCTCCATACTTCTGGATCTTCTTACAGACATCCTTTTTGGGTTCTTCAAGTGTCCACAATTTGATCTATGGTTCCAGAAGCTCTGAAATGCTCCTTGGGAGTTGGGGCTACAATTCCTAGAATGCACCTAGTCAGAATCCTCCAATGGCCACTAGTCAGCTGGGCTCTTCTTGCAGGACAAGATGCAGGGAACACTGGGTAGCTTCTTTGTACCTGTAGCAAACAGGGAGTCCCTTCTTGAAGCAGTAGAAGACACACAAACTCCTTTTAGTGGTGAAGCCCAAGTGTGCAGCTGGTGCAGTCCTTCAGAGTACAGTGTCCAGATACAGGTCAGGGGTCCAGCAGGGCAGTCCTTCTTCTTCTTTGTCTTGTTCCTTGTTGGGATCTGAGGTGTGGGTGCCGCTCTGCCATATTTATGCTTGCTCCTGGGGTGGAAAGCAGGTGGGGCTGACTGTTCAATCAAAGGCACGCTCCTTCCCCTTCTGATGATCACTTTCTGGGAACTGTGGCAAAAATCAATCCCAGGGAGCAACATTCTTCAAAAGTTCAACATGGTTGAAACTGATTTTTGGTGGTTAGATCTGGCTGATTCCACCCACTGGTGTGGCTATAAATCTTAAACAAACCCCTCTCCTGCTCTGTCCTAGTCTAAGCAAGAGGGCACCTAATTGTCTGGGGTTTCAGGAAGTGGGGGAGGTCCTCAGCTGCTCCAAATGTTCTTCCCTGCATATGAAGACTAGTTTGGCTGCTCTCTCCCATCCTGTTTCACCATCTGGTGAATCAGATATCCTCCCCCAGGCACTTCCTTTGTGTTCAGCCCAGGCCACTTCACACCTCATCAAGGCAACCTGGCCAGGCTGCCAGAGGCTGGGCAATCAGGGAAGGGTACTATAGAACTGAAGTTGTCAACTTTCAGGTAGAGTTTTAAAACTCTTTACCTGAACTAATTATATTAAATCCAACAATGGCAAGTCGTAGGATTTATTATAACAATTAATTTGATACTAAACTTACGGTATCTGTCTCTTATGGAGACTTTGTTATTAACATAAAGTCTACCCATCTTAGCCTGCGGAGGCCATTCACTACACTGAGGGAAAAACAAATTTGGCTATTTTACCTCACCAGGGCTTATAAAACTATTTTTTTAAGGTCTCCGCTTATAGCTACATGGCACCCAACCCTAGGGGCACATAGAGCATCCCTTAGGGGTGACTTATATGTAAAACAAGGTAGTTTAAGACTTTGGAAGTACTTTTAATTCTAAAGTCAAATTTGCATGTAACTTTAGCTTAAAAGCATCCAGCAAGGCAGGCCTGCCTTTAAAATGACACTGGGACCCTCAACAGTTTACCTATGGGGGCACTACCTATGCTGGGGTCCCAAACGTACATGCCCTACCATATACTAGGGATTTATAGGTATGTTGATACTGCCAATTATAATTAGCCTAATTTGCATACTCATTTTACACAGAGCACAGTCCCTGGGACTGGTTAGCAGTACCCAGGCCACCATCAGAGTCAGGAAAGCACCAGCAAAAAGTGACAAATGAGGGCAACAAGTTAGGGTGCCTCTGCAATCAGCCCTATTTTCTCATACCACCATTTTCTGCAGCTTTGCTCACTTGACTCCTGACACTGATGACTAGCAAGACCTCCTCAATGTGAGCTGCTGTGTACTGACTCTGGGAGCCATCATGCCACATCCTGTAGGTGATAGGGCACATGCCTTCACCCAGGAAGAGCTGGAGAAGCTGGTGGAGGAGGTCATACCACTGTATGGAGAGCTATATGGAGCACCACTGTATGGAGCTATATGGGTCTATGTGAGACCAATGCCCCTGCCACGTGTGTTAGTGGTTGCGTGTGACATTGAATCAGGCATGTGTATTGGTGAGGGAGTAGATGCATGCAGATCGCACATAGTGAAGGCGTGTGAACAGAGAGGATGGGTATGTGTGGGCACATGCTATTACAGATGTGTAGTAACCACTCCTGTTTGTATGGTGCATGTGTACATGACTTTCTCCTTTTGCCTGTGTCATCCATGCATGTGAACCCCCATCAAAAGAAGGGGCTCTGGCATGCCATTGGTAAGCAAGTGCAGAGTATGGGGGTCCACACCGGTGGAGAACCCATTGTCGTAAGTGGTGGGAGGACCTGAGACGCTGGGCCCGGAATAACGGAGAGGCCCAGCTGGGGATGTCTTCCTAATGAGGGAGGAGTGCCTGTCACACCCTGACCCCCTAATTGCCCACATTTAGGCAGTGGCCTACCCTGAGGTGGATGGGCGTTTGAGGGCAGCATAGCAGCCACAAGGGGTAGGTATTGACAGTATCCTGGCACTTGCCTCTGGTTGTACAGTATTTGCTGCCTCACTGTACCTTCTGTGACAATGGGGTAGGTGTTACATGTATGTAGACTAGTGGAAATCAGTAGTTCCCACCTTGGCTGAGTATTAGATGTAGATGTGGCATAATGGTTTGCTATGTGTATGTTTAGATTACCTGTAACAAGTCTTCTCTATCACTGCATGTGGATATGCTCAAATGACAATCTCACATGTGTGATACCATCCTGCCATTTCTATGGATGTGAACAGGCGTATAGCCCTACCCCTTGAATATACCCTGGTGTATCCATCAGCATATGAGCGTTAGTGGCTCTAAGGTGTCTGTTCACTCCCATCTGTGTTGATCACCTGTATTTTCTACTGGGTGACTCACTCTTTTTGGTACAGGGACTTTTAGTGTCTGGTACTGATACAGGTTTCGACTCAATGTGAGACAGCCATCTTACTTATACCACAGAAATGGCCTGAATAGGACAGTACATATGGGTTTGCAGGTGTAGCCTAATTGTCCCTTCATCTTCATTCTTGGGCTATGTGAAGGTAGCAATGGAAGGAGATTCTAATTTGGGTGTCTGATATGGTATATTTGGACTCATCATGCATTTCCATGAGGTTGACATGTGTGCATTTTACCTTTAACCCAATGGTTTTGTTAACGTTATGTGGGCCAATGTCCTACCAGTTACAGTGCAAAATTGGTTAGGTCCTGCCTACGTTATGTTTGAATGGTTACTTGGGGGGCACATCTTATGAAGTGGGACAATCATTGCTACCTTTGGCCTGACAGATGTGGGCACCTTGGACAGGATTAGGTTTTGAATGGCTTATGAGATCAAGATGAAATGGTTTAGTTGTACCACTATTTCTAAAGCAGCCTTTTGTTGTTGTGGATATGTTGTCAGTGCAATGGCAGTTGTGTAGGTCCATGTGTGCATCATGTATACATGTAATTTCCATGTGAAATGGGTGTTGTCTGGACTTAGGTACAGGTACATGTCATGAATGGTGTGAGTGATTTTGGTTTACTCATTTTGTCAAGTCGTCCAACTGTAACTGCATGTCAGGAGTAATGGTAGTTGCTCTTTGATGTATTTTGTGGCTGCCTGAAGTGTATTTGTTGTGACACTGCACTCAGTGATTTACTATTGATGTATAATGTGCGCTGTGTAGGGTATTGGAGCTGTACATGCATGTATGAAGTGATTTGGTGTATCTGTGTTTAGTGCATGCAGATATTCATCTGTGACTGTTGAACAGTAATACCATTCCTGTTCTCCAGATATGTATTCTATACCTCAGATGTCACCTGTATGGGAGTGCCACTTGTTGTGACTACATCAGTTAATGTATCAATGTTGTCATATGTGTACAGAGGGTTTGGGCAGCCATGTGATATGATTTGCAGGTGCTGTGTGGTCTGTGACTAGAGTAGTCTTCACTATCAAGAGACATTACTAATGGACATGGACTGGTCAGGTGTTGTTTCCTTACATTACTCTTCCTAAGGGTGATAGGAGTATGGAGAGGTATGATCAGGATTATGCTAGATATTTCAACTTCGGGCAGGCTATGATGTGCATGTTGACTTGGCTTTACTGGTGATCATTTGTATTACTCCAATCATGCTAACTTACTTGTATTTTGATGTGGGTGTAAATGATGACATAAAGGGTGGATAGTAGCAACATGTTGTGACATAATATAGGAGATGTATATTTCCACAGAGATAACCTAGCCAGGAGATGTTTCCTACTGTTTTGCATGTTAACATGTGTGTATGTGAGGAATATGTTAACCCTCTCTTCCTCTCTGTCTCTGTCTCTCCCTCCGTCTCACTCTATTTGTGTACATCAGCATCTGCAGGTGAAGGAGATGGGGCACAGGTGAGAGGGGATGCTGTTGGCCATGGGACTCAGATTGCTGTGACTACTGACAGCAAGGTACCAAGTGGGCAGGAGGGCGAGGGGAGAGCCATGAGGGAGACCGCATCTTTCTCTTCATCATCTTCGGAGTCCTCCTCCAGTGGACACTCCCTGGTGGTGTCAGACTCTTCTGGGACCACCTCAGCACCATCTTTGTCCACACCCCCCTTACTACTATTGCCCACTCTGGTTGCAAAGGGAGCTGGTGGGGTCGATGAATCCAGGCGGTCAAGACAGGATGAGTCAACTTAGCAATGTCATAATCACACTGCGTGACATGAAAGGCATTGCGGCAATGTCGGACTTGAGGTGCATGCCTCGGTCATTGTGTGAAGAGATGTCCACGGAATGGGAACAGCTGCACCATTAGTGATGGAGTGGCTGAAGTCATTCTTAGCATCGCTGAAGTCGGAAAACTAGCTAAAAGCTAGCTGGTGAAGTCTTTGTTGGCCCTGAGTCTTCAGAGTGGGAGGCAAGCTCAATACAAGCCCTTGGAGAGCACTTTTGGGGAAGGCAGAGTCCTTCTAGCAGGGTCAGAGGCAAGCAGGGCGGCAGGGCAACAAGCAGGGTAGCAGTCCGTCTCAGCAAAGCAGTCCAGAGGAGTTCTTTTAGCAGCCAGGTGGTTCTCCTGACAGCATGCAGGTGTAGATCCAAAAGTGTCTGATTTGGTGGGGTCAGAAACTCAGTTTATATACCCAAAAAATGTATTTGAAGTGGGCAAATCTTCAAAGAGTAGTTTTGAAGTGGACATTTCCCTTTCAGTCCATTCCTGCCTCCCGGTATCAAGGTGGGGGGATTATCAGTCAGTGTAAGGGCAGGTCACTGGCCTTTGAAATATAAGAGAGAGCCCCTCCATCCTTCCTGCCCAGGGAGGTCCATTCGGTATGCAAATATGACTGAAAGTCCCGTGTTATGGCTGCCTGGGAGGAATGCACAAGGGGAGCTGTCAACCGGCACAGACCAGACATGGATTGGAGACATGGCTGTAATGCACAGATGGCAGTAAGTGCAGAGAAATACTTACTTTCTAAAAGTGGCATTTCTAAAATAGCAATATTAAATCCAACTTCACCAATAAGCAGGGTTTTCTGTTCCTATTCTGGCAATACTTAACATGACAGGGCTACTCCTTCCAGATCAGAATCTACCACTTAAAAGTATATGAGGGTAGTTCTATTGCTAACATATGAGAGGAGCAGGCCTCATAGTAGTGGGAAATGAATTTATGAGTGTCTCACTACCAGGACTTGTAAAACACATAAATACATGTCCTGCCTTTTACCTACATAGGACCCTGCCCTATGGCTTACATAGGGCCTACCGTAGGGGTGACTTAAATATAGAAAAAGAGGAGCTTAAGGCTTGGCAGGTAGTTTTAAATGCCAAGTCGAAGTGGCTGTGAAACAGCAGGTCTGACTCATGGTTAAGGGGCTATTTATGTGAGTGGCACAATTAGTGCTGCAGGCCCACTAGTAGCATTCAATGTACAGGCCCTGGGCACATGTAATGTTTTTTACTAGGGACGTAGAGGTAACTTAAATATGCCAATTGGGTAGGAACCCATGTTCCCATGTTTAGGGGAAAGAGCATGCACTTTAGCACTGGAAAGCGGTGGAAAAGTGTGCAGAGTCCTAAAACCAGCAACACAGGCTCAGAAGAATGGAGGGATCCAGGCAAAAGGTTGGGGATGACCATCCCAAGGCTGCCAGGTCTAACAATATGGTAGTAAGGAATACTCTGGAGAGTGATCACAATCCACTGTGCCTCACAATGAAACCAATATTGGGCC
The DNA here is from genome assembly GCF_031143425.1 of Pleurodeles waltl. Classification (NCBI taxonomy): domain Eukaryota; kingdom Metazoa; phylum Chordata; class Amphibia; order Caudata; family Salamandridae; genus Pleurodeles; species Pleurodeles waltl. The sequence continues at coordinate 559,314,068 of NC_090444.1, forward strand.
CCGGTGCAAGCGATGTATGTCACTAAGTTGTGCCCAAGAGCCCTGCCCCACAAATAATAGGCACTGTCTTAAATGGCAGCAGGTTGCATTAAAATCTGAGGTACTTAGAGAAATCTCCACCCAAGTTAACCTCACCATATGCGCATTGGGCGGGTTGTTTCCAGGAGATGCAATTTGGGCTGATCTGGTTGATATCTACCCAGCCCTTTTTGACGGGCTCAGACAACATTTCACAGCTCCAGAGGTAACTAAGAAAAGAAAATTCCAAATATTTAATTTGCAAGTTGGCATGATAAGAGGTATAGATTGGCCAGGTCAGGTTTGATTATGGCAATCAGATCAAAGGATGGGAATAGCATGCCCAGTTCAAGGGCAGCTTACAAGCAGGCCCAGGAACATGCCAGAACAACATAGGAGGAAAACAGATGGCATGACCTTAAAGCTGCATGTGAATCCTGTGATCATACTAAATTCTGGGATCAAGCGAGTAGATGGGGGTGTAAGGCAAAGACACATTTTGATGATGTGATTGCTCCTGAGGTGTGGGTTGATCATTTAGGTCTCCTTATTCAATCTACCATCTGGACCCTGCATGACTTTAAATTACCTGAGCTTCCATCTGGTTGCAGGGATATGTTAAATCTGGCCGAGATTATCACCTTAATTGATTCCATCATGGGCAGTTAGGCACCAGAGCTGGACAGCATTCCAGGCGATCTATTTAAGTATGATCAGGAAATCTGGACAAAGTCTATGCTGGCACTGGCTAATCATATTGCAGAGTGTGCACCTAGTCCTTCCTTCTGGAAGCTTGCAGAAGTGGTGCCAGTTTATAAGAAGGGGTCAAGGAACTCCGGTACAAATTACAGGCCTAATAGCCTTTCAGAAATGGCGCAAAAAGTATTTACCAGAGCACACCTGGCTAAGTTCTAAGAGTGGATTGAGGACCACAAGATTTTGTCTTCTGACCAGGCTGGTTTAAGCCCAAGACCAGCACAATAGACCAAGTTTTTAGGTTTATGTTACTATATGGCAAGTCTGTGGTGTTAGGCACAGTCTATGCGTGGCATTTATTGATCTAAAATCCACCTTTGATATGGTCATGCGTCCAAAACCATGGGCTGTTCTACCAGATAATGGGCTTGCCGGGTGACATTTTGAGCCTCATTTGGACCTCTGCGGTCTTTTTTCAAGACCGCTGAGGTACCGCCGTGCTGAAGACTGCCAGTGCAGGTGGTTTTCCGCACAGCGTATTATGACTGCTGGCAGCCCTCTGCCCTTTTCCGGACGGAGAGCTGCCAGCAGATATACTGGCAGTTGGAGGTGAAGTGGAGGCTGCTCCACCTCCACCGCTATGTCATCCGAACACCGCCCACCAAATAAAGTCCCAGGATTCGACGTGGCGGTGTTCTGATGACGGGGTGCTGGCGGCGGAGCAGCCCCAATGGATCCCGTTCCCTCCCAGAGGATCACCGGACAAGGTAAGGTGATCGTCCGTTAGGGGAGGAGGTGGGGGGGGTGTTGTGTGTTGTGTGCGTGCATGAGGGTGTGCATGTGTAGAGGGGGTGTGTGAGTGCGTGTATGCATGCTGGGGGTGTTGTGTGTATGGGAAATGTGTGCATTTATGTCTGCGTGTATGTCTGTGTGTATGTGTGCATGTATGTGTAGTAGTTGTGTGAGTGTGCGTGTAGGGGTGTGTGTGTGTGTCAATGTTTAGGGGGTGTGGGTTTGGGGGAGGACTCTGGGGAGAAGGATGGGGGAAACTCCTATCAGTGCCAAGGAACAAATTCCCTGGCACTGATAGTGCCTACCGCCATGGATTTCGTGGCAGTACAGAACCCCATGAGATCCATGGCAGTATGCGAGGTCGTGATGCCGCCGGCGATGTAGTGACGGCCGCCGGGCTGGAGACCAACATCTCCAGCCCAGTGGTCGTTACCACCCTGGTGGTCGGAGTGGAGAAGTGGCGGTTTGGCATGGTGGTTACCGCCATGCTTGTAATTTATTTTTTTTTACTGCTGGGCTGTTTGTGGTATTACTGCCACTTTTCCACCGACTGCTAGGGTTTTAATGAGGGCCTTTGTCTGTAATTTTTCAATTGCACGAAAACAACCAAGCTGTCATAAGGTGGGGTGCCCAAGAGCAAGTTACTGGTCCGATTGCCATTGATAAAGGTGTTAGGCAGGGGTGCGTCCTGGCTCCTTCTTTATTTTCTTTGTTTCTAAATGAGGTAGTTAACTGTCTGCCTATCCCATTGGCAGACACCCCATCAATTGGTAAGCACAAGATAGCAACCTTTTTTTTTTATAAAGAACTTTATTGATTATGAGGACAGATGAAGGAAAATAACATGCATAAAAAGATAAACACTAAGAGGCATTAAATTGAAGCATTAGAGAGGAATATTGTTCCAGATTCAAACAAGCACTGCAGGCAATAGTAACAGTTTACAGTTAAAGTTCCACTTGCAGCTTTGAGATAGCAACCCTTTTATATGCGGATGATACCTTAGTGGTAGTTAAGACTCCAGCGACCTTCAGCGGCTGCTGAACAGATTTGAAGAATTCTGTAAAATCCGGGGTTTGGCTATTAACAGTAGTAAGACCAGAATTATGGTTATTAATCCACATAAGTCTTCTAGGGAGGAGGCTGACTTTGGAAGCTGACTTTTTAGACTGAGTTAAAACTTTTTCACAATCTAGGTATCAAGTTGTCAAATAAAATGACATGGCAATCTCCTATTGATAAAGTGGGAATTAAATTAAGGCAAGTAGCTAGTATTCTTTTGTGGGAACAGATAGCCTCCCTACTTAAGCCATTAGCAGCTCCCAAACAGATTTATGAGGTAAAAGCTGCAGCATTGGTACTGTATGGTGCTGAGCTATGGGTGTTCGCAGGTGTCAACGAGTTAACCAGGTTGGAGCATAAGTTTATTAGAAATCTTGTCCAACTACCTGCTAGTACCCTGCTCCTACCACTGAAGTAGGATATGGGCTGTAAATCCATTAGGGATAAAGTTTGGTTGTAACACTTGCTGTATTGGAGAAGGTCGCTGAATATGCAGAGCTTGATCAGTATGCTGCTGCATTTAGTGAGGTTCTCAGGAATGATGTGTCACACAAATATTATGGTTCTTTAATATTAAGAAGTTGTTAACTGCCTTAGGTTTTCAGGCTGCTTGGGATTCTAAACAACAAGAAATAATCCCGTTAAAGGCCGAACTGAAGAAGTGCTATTGTTCTCGTTCACTTTTATGGAGAATACAATAGGGCTAGCACTGAGCATAAGCAATATTGAAAAATTTCTCTGTTCCATTTCAGTAGCTGGTTAGGTAAAGAAAATAAAGGTAGGCTGACCATGGGGTAGACAAAATAGAGTTTCCTCTGATCTGTTCATTACAACAATATTTTAATTATTCCTGCCAACTTTGACAAATTCATACCTCCTACCCAAGTCCTGAGGACAAATAAAACGAATGAATATAGTACTAATTCAAGAATCATGGCATAGGGCGATCAATATTTCAATATTTTGTCACTTCAAAAATGAACAAAATATTTTGACACTGAGAGCATGCAAATACATAAGTACAAAATGAAAAAATACATTTCTTGGAAATTAACAGCATTTGCTTAGATCATTCCATTAATGATTTTCAGGTAAGAGACTAAGGGGGTCATTCTGACCTCGGCGGTAAAAGGCGCCTACCGCCGGTCAGAAATCCTCCATAATCCCGCCGCGGTCGCGGAAACCCGCCACGGTCATTCTGACCCGCAGAAGGCAAACCTCCGAAAATCCGACCGCCACAACAGACCGCCAGACCAGCGGTCGGCGGAAAGGTGGAGGTGACCAAACCTCCACCGCCACGCCAACAGAAATACGCCCATCCCATTACGACCCACGAATCCACGCGGCGGTCATTCAAACGCGGTATTCCATTGGCGGGACACACCGGCGCGGTCAGAATACCCACCAACGAACAAAACTCACCCACATTGGACGATTTGAATCCCACACACCTGATACACATACACACACCACTCCCACACACACAATACAATATAAAACACCCACCCACATCACCCACAAACCCCTACGCTTACAAAATCGTAAAGAAGGCAAGAGAGAGACACCAGCATCCAAAACATAACAGCCACAGCCACTCAACACCATCACCCACACACTATCCACACACAAAACAACACACACCACCACACTCAACTCACTTAAATACACATACTCCACCCCACACATCATACACACCACCCCATGGCACCCCAAAGACAACCCCGCTTCACAGACGAAGAACTCAGGGTTATGGTGGAGGAAATCGTTCGTGTAGAGCCCCAGCTGTTCGGCACACAGGTCCAATACACCAGCATTGCCCGGAGGACGGAGCTATGGCAGAGGATTGTCGACAGGGTGAACGCAGTGGGACAGCACCCCAGAAATCGGGAAGACATCAGGAAGCGATGGAACGACCTACGGGGGAAGGTGCGTTCCATGGTATCCAGGCACAACATCGCCGTGCAGAAGACTGGCGGAGGACCCCCACCTCAACCCCCACAATTCACATCATGGGAGGAGGAAGTCTTGAACATCCTGCATCCTGACGGCCTCGCAGGAGTCGGCGGAGGAATGGATACTGGTAAGTTGAAGCTTCAATACTGCTTCCCCCCCACCTGCATGCCAAATCAGACCCCAACCCTCACCCCCATCCTCGAACCCCACCCTCACCCCCACCCCCATCCTCACCCCCACCCTCACCCCCACCACCATCCTCACCCCCACCCTCACCACCATCCTCACCCCCACCACCATCCTCACCCCCACCCCCAGCACACCTATTCCCCGCCAATGTCTCACCATCACAACCCACACATCCCAAAACCTAGGCCTGCATGCGTCCACTAAGCATGGACACCCATCACCAAAGCATGCCCAATGCATATACACATCCCCCCCACAAGCCACCCTCACCAAAGCCCCCACACACGAATGCCAGCACTTGGGGACACGGGAACCCACAGATACACCCATATGCCACACATTGAAACTATAACCATACCTCTATACCCCTGCAGGACCCGACCGTCAACACACCGCGGCGGAGGGGCCAGAATTATCCACACCCCCCACCCAAGAGGCCGTCAGCGATGACAGCAGCTCTGTCGATCTGGACACCGATGACCAGCCCGGACCATCGGGGACCTCTGGACAGTCGGTTCCCCTCACACAGGCACAGGCCACTATAGACCCTAACCCCTCTGGGAACACCAGCACAGCTCCCACCCAGCGGGCCCATGCCTCTGTCTCCAGGGCGCGTCAATCTGCGGTGTGTCTACCACTACAGGGCACCCAGGATAACCCACCACCCCAACAACAACAGGGACCTGGGGGCAGTGGTAGTGGGCACACCGGCCAGGGGGCAGAGGCCCAGGGAAACAGGGCAACTCGGCGGGCAGCTGTGCGACAGGGGGGGGAGGAGAGGCCCAGGGAACCCACTCTCCACGAGGTCCTCACCACCATCATGGGAGCATACAACCGCTCCCAGGAGACGATGGCGACGGTACTGGCCCGGTTCCAGGAGATCCAGGTGCTGCAGGAGGAACACTATCGGGGGTACAGGGAGGACATCCGAGCCATCAACACCACCCTGGTTACCATGGTAGGGCTGCTGCAGGACCTCGTAAACAGCAGGGCGGACACTGAACAACACCCAAGGGCCCCTGCCACTAGCCGGGACCAAGAACAGCCATCCACCTCCGCCGGCGCTAGTGGACAGGAGGCCCCCGCACAGCAGCAGCCCACCAGACCCCCACCTCCTGCAGGAGAAGAACCACCCCGCAAGAGGGCCCTGAGATCTCGCAAGACAGAGTAGGATGTCAAGACCCCCGCCAGCAATGGATACCACCTGATGTCATCCCACTGTCCCACATTGTCACCCTGTCCATCCTCGAACTGCCCATGCTCCATCTCTCCACAGGCCTCTGGACAATGCACCTGTGTGACTGTTACTCTGGACTCTGCCATGGACATTCCTTCACCATAGCCCCCACCCACTTGAAACCACCCATCCCATTTTGAGCACTTCAATAAACACCTATTTTGCACCAAAATATCAGGAGTCTGGCTGTGATTTCAATAGATTGTAATTGACATGACAGTGCAAATATGTCCTTGTACATGGTGAAGTCAACAAACAGCTGCCACAAAGCTGTAGTCCATGGGGAAACGAAGCACAGGACTCGTAGTGGGGACCCCAGATCTGAAATAGGGAGGGAAAAGCCAAAACTCAGTCATCATACACTGGGGCAAATAGACAGGCAGCAGAGATGCTGCAGAGTAGTTAACTTTTACTAAATTATCTTTGAAATGTTACCTGTGTCCTATTGGAAGTACTGTTCAATGATTCTGTCCCTGTTGTCTGTTTCAGCCCCGTCGTCTTCCTCCTCGTCACTCTCCTCAGGTTCCACCGCTGCCACAACACCACCGTCTCGACCATCCTCCTGCAGGAAAGGCACCTGGCGGCGCAAAGCCAGGTTGTGAAGCATGCAGCAGGCCACGATGATGTGACACACCTTCTTAGGTGAGTACATTAGGGATCCCCCGGTCATATGCAGGCAGCGAAACCTGGCCTTTAGGAGGCCAAAGGTGCGTTCGATCACCCTCCTAGTACGCCCATGGGCCTCATTGTACCGTTCCTCTGCCCTGGTCCGGGGATTCCTTACTGGGGTCAGTAGCCACGACAGGTTGGGGTACCCAGAGTCCCCCACTAGCCATACACGGTGTCTCTGTAGCTGTTCCATCACGTAAGGGATGCTGCTATTCCGCATGATGTAGGCGTCATGCACTGACCCTGGGAATTTGGCATTTACATGCGAGATGTACTGGTCAGCCAAACACACCACCTGGATGTTCATTGAATGGTAACTTTTTCTGTTCCTGTACACCTGCTCCCTGTCTCTTGGGGGAACCAAAGCCACATGGGTCCCATCAATGGCACCAATTACGTTGGGAATATGTCCAAGGGCGTAGAAATCACCCTTCACTGTAGCCAGTTCGCCCACCTCAGGGAAAATGATGTAGTTCCTCACGGATTTCATCAGGGCAGACAACACTCTGGATAACACCTTTGAAAACATGGGCTGAGACATCCCAGAAGCAATTCCAACTGTTGTCTGAAATGACCCACTTGCCAAGAAATGGAGTACTGACATGACCTGCACCAGAGGGGGAATCCCTGTGGGTTGGCGGATGGGGGACATCAGGTCGGGCTCCAGCCGGGCACACAGTTCATGGATAGTGGCACGGTTAAGACGGTAGGTCAGGATAATGTGGCGTTCTTCCATTGTCGACAGGTCCACCAGCGGTCGGTACACGGGAGGATTCATCCGTCTCCTCGCCCAACCCAGCGGACGGTGCCTAGGAAGGACAACATGGAGCACACAGTCAAGCAACCCACAGGTACGTACTCACAGCTAGCACAGTAAACGATTCTCTATGCAGTGAATGGCGTGTCTGAGTGGCTATGCAAGGCCTAGGCCTGTGTGACGCAGTTGAAATTGAGCCATGTGGGCCCTGGAAATGGCGGCTGCCTTACCTGTGAAGTGTGACAATGGGATGTGAGGTCAATGCGCTGGCGTGGCACACCGCGGCGGGCGGCGGGCCAAGACCGCGGCGCGAAGCCGCATTGGTTAACATTGAAGCCTATGGGTTTCAGGAGCCAATGGCGAAGGGCGCCGGCGGTGGCGGGACGCACCGCCGCGGTACACACCGCCGCGGACGTGACCGCCATTTTCTATCTACTTATCCACTTGCGACTTGAACTTTCACAGGAGAGGACCTATACTGCAAGTGTTGCTGTGACCTCGGTCTGGAAGGGACAATGGCTGCTGCGACTGGGGAAAGGGCCCCTGCCTTCACTGGAGAGGAGTTGGAGAAACTTGTGGATGGGGTCCTCCCCCAGTATGCGCAACTCTACGGTCCTCCAGACCAACAAGTGAGTTTAATTCTATCTGGATTTGGGGCCACTGGCTGGCTTGGGGGCCTGGCGGGGATGGGGTGCATGTTGGGGCTGGCGGGGGGCCTGGCGGGGATGGGGTGCATGTTGGGGCTGGAGGGGGGCCTGGCGGGGATGGGGGGCATGTTGGGGCTGGCGGGGGGCCTGGCGGGGATGGGGTGCATGTTGGGGCTGGCGGGGGGCCTGGCGGGGGCCTGGCGGGGATGGGGGGCATGTTGGGCATGGCGGGGGGCCTGGCGGGGGCCTAGCGGGGATGGGGGGCATGTTGGGCATGGCGGGGGGCCTGGCGGGGGCCTGGCGGGGATGGGGGGCATGTTGGGCATGGCGGGGGGCCTGGCGGGGATGGGGGGCATGTTGGGCATGGCGGGGGGCCTGGCGGGGGGCCTGGCGGGGATGGGGGGCATGTTGGGCATGGCGGGGGGCCTGGCGGGGGCCTAGCGGGGATGGGGGGCATGTTGGGCATGGCGGGGGGCCTGGCGGGGGCCTAGCGGGGATGGGGGGCATGTTGGGCATGGCGGGGGGCCTGGCGGGGGCCTAGCGGGGATGGGGGGCATGTTGGGCATGGCGGGGGGCCTGGCGGGGATGGGGTGCATGTTGGGCATGGCGGGGGGCCTGGCGGGGGCCTGGCGGGGATGGGGGGCATGTTGGGCATGGCGGGGGGCCTGGCGGGGGGCCTGGCGGGGATGGGGGGCGTTGGGCCACTGGAAAGGAAAATGCTGAGTAACTTGAACGTGGTATTTCTCCCTCCCTGTACGTGTCACATAGGTCCGCGCCCATGAGAAGATTGGGATTTGGCGTGCCATCGCCAAGGAAGTCCGGGGCCTGGGGGTCCACCATCGACGGGGCACCCACTGCCGCAAGAGGTGGGAGGACATCCGCCGCGGGACCAAGAAGACCGCCGAGTCTCTGCTGGGGATGGCCTCCCAACGTAGGCGGGGTGCCTGCCGTCAACTGAGCCCCCTGATGTTCCGGATCCTGGCGGTGGCCTACCCTGATTTGGATGGGCGCGTGAGGGCAGCACAGCAGACACAAGGGGGTGAGTAGAAGCATCATCTACTCTGTTGTCGTGCAGTGGAGGTGTCTGGGTGGGGGAGGAGGGCTGTGGGTCCCCCTAGGCCAGGGCGATATCTGTAGGCTGGGCACCCCCGTAAGCCCCTGTGTCCCCAGCCACCACCCTCAGTAGTGTGTCAGTACAGCCATCCCTGGGCCGTGTCATCCATGGGTGCAGTTGACAACTCTAGGCGTGTAGGGCATGTTCCACGGAATGCGTAGCGGACCCCAAGTGCGCAACTTAGTGCAGGGGGCATCTGTGTCTGTCATGTCCGCTAACTGTACCGGAGATCCATGTACTCAATATCCCTTTATTTCTCTCTCCCCCCCCCTTTTGGTTTGTCTTTCTGTGCTTGTGTGCATCAGCATCATCAGGCGGAGGAGAAGTGGCATCGGGGCAGGAGGGAGCTGCATCTCACATGGCCCAGGAGGGCCATGCCACAGAGTCAGACTGGACCAGTGAGACGGAGGGCGAGGGGAGCTCCACGACGGGGACGACTGGAGCCTGCAGCGACACGGACACGTCCTCGGAAGGGGGCTCCCTTGCGGGGGTGGCACCATCCGTGCCCCACGCCATTACAGGTACAGCCGCCACCCAGCGCACCATCTCCGCCCTCCCAGCAGCCCCTCCGCGTTCGCCCCGTGCCCGCTCTGCCAGGAAGCCGGGCATCTCCTTCGCCCCAGGCACCTCAGGCCCTGCCCCTGTTACCCCCGCTGCCCTCAGTGAGGAGGTCATTGACCTCCTCCGAACGCTCATTGTTGGGCAGACTACCCTTTTGAATGCCATCCAGGGGGTGGAGAGGGAGGTTCATCGCAGCAATGCGTACCTGGAGGGCATTCATTCGGGTCAGGCTGCCCATCAGCGATCGTTCCAGGCTCTGGCCTCAGCACTGACGGCAGCCATTGTCCCTGTCTCCTGCCTGCCTCTACTAACTCCCTCCTCCCAGTCTCCTGTTCCTCTGCCTGTCCCACCCACACCATCAGACCAGCCTGCACACACCTCAACACCCAAGAGAAGCTCATCCAAACATAAGCACCACAGATCACCCAGACATTCACACACGCAACATTCCGATGCAGACATGCCAACAGTCACTACCACCTCTGTGACCCCCACCTCCTCGTCTCCCTCCTCCCTCCCTGTGACGTCTACACTCACACCTCCATTCAACTCACCATCAGCCAGTGTTTCCATCACCAGCACACCCTCCACTCCAGTCCGCACACGTGCAGTCACCACCCCCACTGCCATTTACACGTCCCCTGTGTCCTCTCCCACTGTGTCTGTCACCCCCTCTTCCACACCACACAAACGCAGCCACCCACCCACCCAACAGCCATCCACCTCACGACAGCCTATCCCTCCTGCACCTGCACCCAAAGACAGCAAACGTGACTCACCTACAACCACATCCTCTCCCTCCACTCCCATTCCCACTGTACCTACCACTCTCCATTGTCCCAAGAAGCTCTTCCTCGCCACTACTAACTTCTTTCCTGACCCTGAGCCCCCCCCTCCTTCTCGTCGGGGTAAGAAGAGCACCTCAGCCACCACCAGCCCTGCAGCCCCCTTGACAAGGGTGCAGGGGTATTGGAGCCCGCCAGCCCGCATGTCTGGATCTTCACCCAGCAGCAAGGGGACAGCCAGCCCACCCCCTGGGAAGAGGAGCAGAAGGCGGAAGGGGCGCCGCAGGAGCCCGCCTTCTACATCCCCCCCGGACACCACCCAGAGACAGTCACCAGCCACAGCTCCAAAGGGAGGCAAGGGCCACAGGCCGACGACTAAGGAGGGCAAGGGCAGCAAGTTGGAGAGGTCAGGCAGCAGGCCTGCTGCCCAGGAGGAGCCCACAACCCCCATAGCCGCTGCCCCGGGAGAGCCCACCACCCCCATAGCCGCTGCCCAGGGAGGACCCAGCCCAGCTGGCCAGGAGGGCCCCACCACCCACAGCCCAGGTGGGCAGTGAAGGAGCACCATCCCCGCTGCCCAGGAGGGCACCACCATGCAATTAGCAGTTGGCCATAGACCGTCCGCCGTCTCAAGAACCGCTGAACTGGGCCCCGCCGTCTCAAGAACCGCTGACCTGGGCCCTTCAAGGCAAGAACCGCTGAACTGGGCCCCGCCGTCTCAAGAACCGCTGAACTGGGCCCCGCCGTCTCAAGAACCGCTGAACTGGGCCCTTCAAGGCAAGAACCGCTGAACTGGGCCCCGCCGTCTCAAGAACCGCTGAACTGGGCCCCGCCGTCTCAAGAACCGCTGAACTGGGCCCCGCCGTCTCAAGAACCGCTGAACTGGGCCCCGCCGTCTCAAGAACCGCTGAACTGGGCCCTTCAAGGCAAGAACCGCTGAACTGGGCCCCGCCGTCTCAAGAACCGCTGAACTGGGCCCCGCCGTCTCAAGAACCGCTGAACTGGGCCCTTCAAGGCAAGAACCGCTGGACTGGGCCCCGCCGTCTCAAGAACCGCTGAACTGGGCCCTTCAAGGCAAGAACCGCTGAACTGGGCCCCGCCGTCTCAAGAACCGCTGAACTGGGCCCCGCCGTCTCAAGAACCGCTGAACTGGGCCCCGCCGTCTCAAGAACCGCTGAACTGGGCCCTTCAAGGCAAGAACCGCTGAACTGGGCCCCGCCGTCTCAAGAACCGCTGAACTGGGCCCCGCCGTCTCAAGAACCGCTGACCTGGGCCCTTCAAGGCAAGAACCGCTGGACTGGGCCCCGCCGTCTCAAGAACCGCTGACCTGGGCCCTTCAAGGCAAGAACCGCTGAACTGGGCCCCGCCGTCTCAAGAACCGCTGAACTGGGCCCCGCCGTCTCAAGAACCGCTGAACTGGGCCCTTCAAGGCAAGAACCGCTGAACTGGGCCCCGCCGTCTCAAGAACCGCTGAACTGGGCCCCGCCGTCTCAAGAACCGCTGAACTGGGCCCCGCCGTCTCAAGAACCGCTGAACTGGGCCCCGCCGTCTCAAGAACCGCTGAACTGGGCCCTTCAAGGCAAGAACCGCTGAACTGGGCCCCGCCGTCTCAAGAACCGCTGAACTGGGCCCCGCCGTCTCAAGAACCGCTGAACTGGGCCCTTCAAGGCAAGAACCGCTGGACTGGGCCCCGCCGTCTCAAGAACCGCTGAACTGGGCCCTTCAAGGCAAGAACCGCTGAACTGGGCCCCGCCGTCTCAAGAACCGCTGAACTGGGCCCCGCCGTCTCAAGAACCGCTGAACTGGGCCCCGCCGTCTCAAGAACCGCTGAACTGGGCCCTTCAAGGCAAGAACCGCTGAACTGGGCCCCGCCGTCTCAAGAACCGCTGAACTGGGCCCCGCCGTCTCAAGAACCGCTGACCTGGGCCCTTCAAGGCAAGAACCGCTGGACTGGGCCCCGCCGTCTCAAGAACCGCTGAACTGGGCCCCGCCGTCTCAAGAACCGCTGAACTGGGCCCCGCCGTCTCAAGAACCGCTGGACTGGGCCCTTCAAGGCAAGAACCGCTGGCCCTTTGGCAGACGTGGCAGGGCAGGATCTATCTCGGGCAGGGCTGCAGGATGTCCTCTGGCCAACTTGCCTCCTCCAGTGGCAGTGGGGTCTGTTATGGACTGTTTGGACTGTGGCTTTGCTCTCCCCAGGATGGCCCAGTGGGCAGGCCACCCACTGTATGGACTGTATGGACTGTGGCTTTGCTCTCCCCAGGATGGCCCAGTGGGCAGGCCACCCACTGTATGGACTGTATGGACTGTGGCTTTGCTCTCCCCAGGATGGCCCAGTGGGCAGGCCACCCACTGTATGGACTGTTTGGACTGTGGCTTTGCTCTCCCCAGGATGGCCCAGTGGGCAGGCCACCCACTGTATGGAATGTATGGACTGTGGCTTTGCTCTCACCAGGATGGCCCAGTGGGCAGGCCACCCACTGTATGGACTGTATGGACTGTGGCTTTGCTCTCACCAGGATGGCCCAGTGGGCAGGCCACCCACTGTATGGACTGTTTGGACTGTGGCTTTGCTCTCCCCAGGATGGCCCAGTGGGCAGGCCACACACTGTATGGACTGTATGGACTGTGGCTTTGCTCTCCCCAGGATGGCCCAGTGGGCAGGCCACCCACTGTATGGACTGTATGGACTGTGGCTTTGCTCTCCCCAGGATGGGCCAGTGGTCATGGAGTCCCCTCGTGGATCTGGCGTCGTGTACTCAAGTGGCTGAGGTGCCCCCCCTTCCCTTCCCCCTGAGGTGCCTGTCCTATTTTCTTTCTGATGCCCCTGCAGTGTTCTCTCCGTGGAGTTCTTGTCGTGGGACTGGGCCTTGCCCCTTTGCACAGGACCCCTGTGATCCACGGACAGTGGTTGGACTACATTTAGTAGCTGTATATATTTTGTACATAGTTTATTTCAATATATCTGGCCGTTTATGATCTCTTCTTTTGGTCTTTGCATTATTTCGGAGGGGGGTGGTTTGTGGGTTGTGACAGTGATCTGTGGGAATGCATTGATGTGTGTGTTGTAGTGGGTGTGGGTGGGTGGGTGTGTGCCGGTAATCTTTTCCCTCCCCTGTGTCGTAGGTGCAGTACTCACCGATGTCTTCCGCGCCGCCGGGCGTGCTCCTGGTATATGAGGAGGAATAGGAGTGCGGGGATGACCTGCAACTCTGGCTCCATACTGCCGGAATCTCCTGTGGAGTGCGTAGAGGTGAGCGTTTTCCCGTTCGTAGTCTGTTTCCGCCGTGTTCTTATCGGCGGTGCTCCCGCCCCGGAAAAGGTGGCAGATTGGTGGGTCGTAATAGGGTGGGCGGTACTTTGTCTGCCGCCGGGCTGTTGGCGGGAACCGCCGCGCTGTTTGTTTGTACCGCTGTGGCGGTCGGAGTGTTAAGTTGGCGGGCTGTGTTGGCGGTTCCCGCCAGGGTCAGAATGCCATTTTTAATACCGCCGGTCTGTTCGCGGTCCGACCGCCGCCTCTCCGCCGACCGCCAGGGTCAGAATGAGGGCCTAAGGGCCAGATTTATCATGTCCTTTCCACCCTTGGAAGGACAATGAGAGGCCTTTAAGGGGACGCAAGGGTGACCCAAAACCTAAGTGAGATTTATCACACCACGCACAGCCACCTTGTGTGGTCCTGCATGACTTGATCTAGAGTAAAGCAAGGCAGCACAAATCACTGCCTTGCGTTCCTCTACAGCAGGGAGGCGTTCCATGAGTGGAGCATGGGTATTTCCATGGATGATGCAAGGGTGCCTGGGTTGTGGGATTTCTTTGGTGCAGGAAGGTGTTCCTGCCTGCACAGAAACATCCTGCCAACCACGTATGTATCCTTGCACCATGATGCAACCACTGTATGGCAACTGATAAGTCAAGGTGCCTGAAAAGCATTTGGGGTCTCCCTCACTTAATTAAGTCAAACATCCATAATCAGTGGTAGGTACTTTATCATGAATCAGCACTAGTGAGGCAGATGACCTGAAGTCACATCCACTGGTCTGTCTTATGCTATCCCATATCTGTGCCATAGCTCAGGACAGGACCAAAGAATATGGACTAAATCACATTTCAGTTTTTAAGACGTCCAGCAGGAATAGTAAATATTAAACTCGGCTGAGTGCAGGTTAGAATATGTCCAGTGGTAGATGTGCAGGTTGATGAAACTGTATTTTAGCACTGCCTCCCTCAATCCCAGTGTAATGTAGTTTACATCTCTGTTCTTTTAAGAGAAACAAGTCCTGGGGTGGGTACAGTGAGGTTCAGTCATGCTGGAAATAAATCCATGATAAGACTGCCATAGAGGTCATGGATTATAACCGTGCATTAACTCCAGATTATCAGGAAAGAAAGAACAGGTTTTATTGGCATGATAGCTAGACCCACAGCAAAAATTTTGAAAGAGAAGAAAAGTGAACATATTTCCATTATTGAAAGGATGTGTTTGGAAATGTGGTTCTGCAGGAGCAAAGTTATCCGTTTACGAAAAAATACACCACTTCATCAGGGAGAAATCCCCACTGCACTTCTCTGGTTGAAGGATCCTTGGCGTTGACTGATGTTAATCCAGAGCTGTACATCACATTAAATTGTCACCACAATCTCTAGTCTAATTTCAGTCAATAATGAGATTTTGGTATGAGTTAAAGGGTTTTATTAATCTAATTCATCTTTATTATAATCAGCATATAAATGTATTAATCAATCACTAGTTTTATCAAGAATCAAAAGACGTAATCAATAAAATCATAATAAAAGCATTTGTGTGTTCCATAAAGGATGTCCCTATTCTAGGAATAAGAATGAAAAGGTGTAAATTACATACTCATAAAGAGTTATAAGCTCAAGGGAGAGAAATCATAAGCATCAAGCTTCAGTACTAAATATATGCTAAAAAATTAACAATTAAAAAGAGTAGAACTTCTCATGAAGAGAGGTTCAAGAAACTCAGTAGAATCTCAGCTTGAGCACCAAAGGAGAGTGTTTTGTGAATGAGAGGGGCAAGGAATGTGGTAAGATGTGAGCTACTCTAGGACCATGCAGTATTATGAAAAGCATATTTCTCAGTGTTGCAGTTCACCATTTGTCTCTCTTCAGTCAGCCAATCATCTTTCAATGCTCTCTTGAGAACAGAATCACTCCTCATCTTCTCATTGGGAACACAATACATTTAGATGGCAACTTTTAACTCAGCATCATGTCTTATCAAATAACTGTTTAGTATTGCCTTCTCATGAATCATTCTCCTGTACAAAAATGCTTTTCTATGTGTGAACTTTCGTATCTATCTTTTTAAATAATAAATCTATTTGTTAGCTAACAGTGATATTTGGGTAAGTAGAAACAATCACAGAATTAGATGAACTGTTATTCATTAAGAAACAGATGACCATCAGAAGATCGGGAAAAAACATTTTGTACAAATTAAACATGTTTTAGTCATGACAGCTCGCCAGGTAATATTGTGTCAACTATTCCGGCCTAGTACCAGCAAATGTGGTTGCCTACTACAATTTTGTCATTCAAAAGTATTTGTTTTTCATTAAAGTCTACACGTTAATTCTGCACACAATTATTATACTGCATTATTTGTATCTGCATTGTAAAACACTTCAGCAGTTCTTAAGCCACAATGGATTTCCTGCATGTATTTGCATTTAGAGGTTCATTCCTCCTAAAATCCATTTTTCCTAGTGGGTAGGGTGTCTGCCAGTCAGAATGCAGGAATTATTCCATATTCCTGTCTTGTAAAGCCCTTCCATATCCTTACATTTTTCCATTAATCCATCAGTAATCTTCCATGCAGATTTGTTTTTTGATCTTGGGGATAGACTGTCAAGTTAAAAAAGCTGATGACCTTAAGGGTATGTTTCTAAGTTTGGCAGAAGTTTGCAATCATTCACAGTTGCTGCATGATTTATGGCCTTCAACACTGGGTTCCGAATGGCCCATACAAAAAGATTTGATTGTGCTACTCAAAATTCAAAAATATTAGGTGTAGAGCATACATTAGGATCATTCTGAAGATGTAATTAATTCTTGATGCTACAATAATTTTTTCAGTGTGAACCTTACTCCATAACGATACATGTAGCTGTGACCAAGGTGCAGAATTTTTAAAGGTCTTGTTAAATTGAGGGTATAGGTTGTTTTAGCCATGTTCTCTAGTAATTTGTTCAAAAGACTCCCCAAATATTAGAGATTTTCAAGGATACTAGTCAAACAGTTTCCATCCAGAGAAATTTTCTTGGTCTTGCTTTTGATCCAATTAAACTTAAAGTTACTGAATATTGGAAAATTAAAAATCAATAACATTAATTTAGGAAGTCTGGACCTAGGAATGGATAAGTAAGATATGTGTTGTCAGCATAGAGGGTTTGCAGTTTCAGTATAAATGCACTTAGGGCCTTTTGCATGACATTTCCATTCACAAAAAGTGGTCTCAAATTGTTTACTGTCTTTTTGTGAAAGGAATTTTGCAAACTGACTCAAGTCCTGAGAGCCTAATTCACAAAGGTAAACTTACATTTTTGTGTAGCTTTACAATTGTTTGCTATTCACAAAGGCTTTTATGAGTAGCATCCTTACATGTGCAGAGTCTCCACACATAAATAGATAGGACTTTCCTATTGGAAGCTTCAACATTCTTTTTTTTTTTTTTTTTTTTTTTTTTTTTTAGTCCTCATTTACCCTAGGCAGTGCATAGAGCTCCCTTTGCTTGTCAACCGACACATGGGAAGTTACTTTCGGCCAGGGGTTACCCTCTCTTCTCAACCAATCCTTAGACTATCTTAAGTCCCCAAGGATTTCAGAGTAGGGTATGTAATCATCGGACCAATAACACAAAACCATATCAGTTTCAACAAACGATAAAAATAAAAGTAAAGTTACAGCCCTCAGTGATCTATTTTCCAATCCAACAGTGGTGCCCAGAAATCCACTCGCACCTTATCTTTTCCCCCTATAGCTTGATCCAAATCTGCTATACTTAATATATCTCTAAGCCATTCTGCATATCCTGGCGGAGCCATCGACATCCATTTCCTGCATATTTCTCGTCTCCCCAACACTATTGCATAGAATATTAACTTTTTCTCTCTCACCGTAACAGGCCGTCCCAACCAATCCTGGGTTTGCCCGAAAATTATCAACCTTAAGGAGGCCTCTATTCTCTGTTTCAGAATACTCGAAATTGCTCCACATACTTCTTCCCAAAAGTGACGAACATCCAAGCATTCCCAAAACATATGAATATCAGTAGCTTGGGCCACCCCACATTTTGAACAGTTCACCCCCTGGCCTCCTTTCATTTTAGATAATTTATCTGGGGAAATGTAAGCTCTATGCAGTGTGTAATAATGATTTTTCTTTAGCGCAGCGGGTTTCACTGTACCATGGAGCAGCGCTAATGACTCCTTCCACCACCTTTCAAGCAGTTCTTCCGAAAAACAATCTCCCCACAGTTTTGCAGGAAGGTCAAAATCGCCATCTACCCCTTCCAGGATCCCCCAGTACCAAGCTGACACTTTGTGGGGGCCTATTAAAGGGCACGGGATAATCACATCCAAAGGGTTGTTCTTACCCACACCTTTCTTAATCCCTTTGGCCCATTCTCTAACTTGCAAATATTTCCACCTAGACAGGGCTCCTCTCGTTAGTAACACTAATTCTTCCCATGAAAGCAGGTCTCCTTCAAAAAACAACTCTCCCCAGTGCTCTATTCCCGCCTGTTTCAACGGTAACGCAAGTATATCTTGAAAACATTCTGGAGTACCCGGGGAATCCCAAATAGGTGCATTGGAATTATAGTAGGTTAGTTTTACTAATCGTCTGATCCGATACCAACATTCCGCTAGGCCCCGCATAATTTTCAGCCTTATCTTCTTGTAGAATTTGGGGTCCCCAAATTTAAAAATAAAGTTTGTTAACGCACCCTTAATATTAGAAGCCATTGTTTTGAACATTAGACCAACTGTTGTAGAGTCCGATGTAGAAAAAATTCTGAAGTTTTTTAAAAGGAAAGCCCAAAGCATAATATTGCAAATCCGGTAATGCCAAACCTCCCTTTTGCTTACGCCGCCTCAACTTTCTCCTTGAAATTCTAACCCCTTTAGAGTTCCAAATAAAATCGCTTATTAGGCACTGCATTTTTTCTATATATTTTTTCTGCATAGGGAGTGGAGAAGTTGAAAAAAAAAATTCCATTTTGGGAGAATAGACATTTTTACCAAGTTAACCCTGCCTATAATAGACAAAGGGAGATGGGTCCAGCCTTTTAATAAGCCCTTGCATTCCAGCAGTAATTTAACCTGATTCCTCTCTACTAGTTGATCAATATTTTGAGGTATCAGAATTCCCAAATATCTGATTTCCTTCTTACAATGGACTGATTTATAATCCATATTCCATGCCATTATCTCTGTTTTATCTACATTCACCTGATACCCTGAAATCTTGCCAAATTCTTCCGCAAGCCTGATAGCCTCAGGGAATGCCGTTGAAAGATTATCAGTAAAAAGCAAAAGATTGTCTGCGTACAGAGATAATTTTTTCTCCCAGCCCTGACAACGGAAAGGGGATATCACCCTGTTTCGCCAAATCTTTCTTGCAAAAGGCTCCATATACAAATTAAACAGTACAGGGGATAACGGGCAACCCTGTCTAGTACCCCTTGCAATGACAATTGGGCTGGTAAGATTCCCATTCACTAATATTCTAGTGGTGGGGGCCTTAGTTCCCAGAATAGCCTTCCTTAGCAGAAACTTTAGATAGTCCCAATTTACTTGATCGAAGGCTTTAGCTGCATCAATTGTAATAATCCCCAAAGGGGAGTCGAGTGATACCGCAAGGTCTATTGCCCCAATCAATTCGTAAGTCAACTCGTGGAGGTATCTACCTTTTGAAAAGCCCTTCTGATCTGAGTGTATTAAGTTATTTGCAACTTTATTTAGTCTGTCCGCTATAATTTTAGAAAATAGCTTATAATCGCTATTCAAAAATGAGATGGGTCTATGGGATGCACGGTTAGTCGAGTTTTTACCCGGCTTCAAAATCAACGTAATAACCGCTTCATTCCAAGAGAGTGGCATATCTATCTCACTAAAAAAGATTCTACCGAATAATTCCAACAAAATCTGGCTTATAAGGTCCGCTAAGGCTTTATACACCTCCACCAGGATACCGTCGGGGCCCGGAGCTTTCCTGTCTTTGCCCCCCGCTAGGGCCGCCCTTACCTCTTCAGCTGTAATAGGACCATTTAACCATTCCCGAGTTTGTTGCGAAATCTGTGGCAAGGTATCTTGAGCTAGCCAGTTTTCTATCCGCTTTACTTGCCCATCCACCTGTTCCGTATACAGGGATACATAAAAATCTTGAAACCCCCATTCAATATCCTCCCTATATATCAGTTTTTCACCTGTATCCTCGATCATTATTTCCTTAATCTGGCTCCTAACCAGGTCTGATTTGGCTTTCCAAGATAACAGCTTCCCTGAATTTTCCCCATATTCAAAGTGCCTTAACTTGCTGACCTCCCATCTTTTTGCAATGCGCGCCTGCAAAATATCAGCCAGTTGCGATCTTAACTCCACCAATTCCACTCTTCCCGTCTCCTCCTCCTGCGACCCAATCTCTCTACCAACCAACACTTCGGTTTTTAACAGCATCTCCTGCTCTAAAGCCCTTATTTTATCTCTAAACACTTTATATTTGTAGCATGCTATACTTTTGAGTACCCCTCGTATTACCGCCTTAAAAGAATCCCAAACCACTGATAATGGTGCTGACCCTATGTTAATGTTAAAGAAGGCCTCGGATTCCCTACGTACATACAGCAAGACGTCTTCCTCTAATAATAGTGCACGCTCCAATGTCCATCTCCTAACCTGCCTTCTCTGTGGAGCAGAAAAATGCAGGATTACTGCCGCATGGTCCGACAAATGTGGCGGCAGATATTCGACTTCTTCAACGTTTTCCAACAACCTTTCATCAACTAGGAAATAATCGATACGTGACGCGTGGC
Source organism: Pleurodeles waltl (assembly GCF_031143425.1). Taxonomy (NCBI): domain Eukaryota; kingdom Metazoa; phylum Chordata; class Amphibia; order Caudata; family Salamandridae; genus Pleurodeles; species Pleurodeles waltl. The sequence continues at coordinate 559,334,605 of NC_090444.1, forward strand.
TATATTTTTTATTAAAAAAGGAGAAGGCTCTAGCCTCCCCTTTCTTCTTCCACCAAATATCACACAGACCTTGGTCTTTCATCATTCTCTTTAAAAAACATTGCGCTTTGGGTGTACCCAAAGACCTGCAAGAGTCAGACCTATCCAATCTATTGTCCAGAACCACATTAAAGTCACCCGCCATAATAACTGAATCTGAGAATCCAATAAGCTGAGAGAATACTTTCTTTAAAGGTCCGCTATCGTCGCAGTTTGGGCCGTAATAGCCAGCCAGAACTAAGGACATTTCATTCACCTGTACTTTTACTATAATCCACCGACCAGCTTGGTCTGTCTTTATTTCGAAAATTTCTGGTCTGACTTGAAAGCCTTGCTTAATTAAGATGGCTACCCCCCTTGTATGGAAATTGTGGGAGGTGCAAAAACACATTTGCACCCACTTTTGAGTGCTAAATATCTCTTTACACTCGTCCTCCGCCAAATGAGTTTCCTGCAAAATTAAAATTTGCGCCGGGGAATCCTTTAAATATTGAAGAATTCTGTTTCGTCTCGACTTAGTTCTCAACCCATTAATATTCCACGAGAGAAGTTTTATCATAAGCTTGCCCTCCCCCTGGCCCATGCCGATTTTAGTCATTTAAAATTAACCCACCACCCCGCCGCCTAGGTGAACGAGAAACAATTTCTGACCTTATCCCCCAAAACTCACCCCCTTGTAACCTCCCCTCCCTAACCCCTCCCAAGGAGAACCCCCCCACTATGTCAGCCACCATGGGCCTGATTTTAGAGTGCCCTGCCTACCTGGGGGGCACAAAATTCAAGGACTTATTGCAAATATTACACATGATCAGCCTGTTCTTTCCTAATAGCATCTAACAATTCATCTGCCTTATCTATCTCTCTTATATTATACATTTTGTTATTATGCATTATTTGTAAAAAAGCTGGGAATTTCAATTGAGCCGTGGCTCCAAGTTTTTTGAATTCATGTAGCCTTTTTCCCAGCTCCCACTGCCTGTCCATAGTGATTTTAGATAAGTCAGATCTAATCTCAAAAGTCACATTATCCATCATTAATGCCTTCTGTTGTTACGCCTTGGTCAAAATTTTCTCTTTTAGATGATAAGTTAAGAAATTAACTAAAATTTTCCTTGGTCTTGTACTACTGGGCCGCCTCGTGAAGGGATCCCGGTGGACTCTCTGAATGTCTCTTTCGATCTCTTCATTACTTTCCTCCAGCTCACAAACCGATTTGATTAGTGAAACAACGTATGACTTAAGATTTACTCCTTCTGCTCCTTCCGGAACTTTTAACAATTTTAAGTTGTTCCTACGTGAGTGGTTTTCCAGATGCTCGATCCTAACTTGTAAGCCTTGTTCTTTTTCACTCAGGCCTCGAATTTCATCCTTGTGGAGCTTCAACTCCTCCTTTATCCCCCCCACTGTTTCCTCTAAAGTCTGGATCCTCTCCATCAAGTTATCAATTTTTTTTCTAATACCTCTCAAGCTTCTCGAATTTCGCCTTGATTGCACTCCGGACTTGCGAACCCTTTCTTTATATACTCCGATATGGAGAGGATCACTTCCTCCATAGAGGGGGTATGCCTCAGATCTGGGGAGGGACTAACGACTTGTACTACTTGGCCTAATTCTTCTTGTTGTGGAGTGGGCAACATATCACCTTGACATATCATATCAGCACCCGTGCCAGCTTGTGTATTCTCGTACAAGGGTGAGTTTGCAAATAAGGGGGAAAAACCATCTCCGGCCTCCTTACCAGCAACTGTAGCACTTCCAACGTCTTTAATCACAAAAGTATCAATTTTCCCTTGCCCAGGCACTAGCACAATATCCTCTGGCCCAGCCCTAAAGTAAGACCTTAAAGAGGTGTCAATCTATGTTTTATTTTTGTTCTTCCTTCAATCCCTTCTCTTTTTTTTTTTTGGGCAGTTCGCCAGAGCCGGGGTTTTTCCCTTTCCCTTCAGCTTCCCTAGGCTTTTACTGGTCACCGGATCCCTTCTGTCCCCAGTTATCTCCAACTCCTGCCCCCCTACCTGCCATAAGCTGAAGGAGGGCTAGGGTGGAGCGGAGCTCTTCTCCTCCTCTCGAGCCTTGCCTGAGGCTCCAGCACCAGCTACTTTCTCGCTGGCTCTTCTCGGTACGTCCAAAGAAGCGCGTATAACCGCGCTACCAAGCTCCCGGGGTGTCTTCCCGGGAGCCTTGCCGGTGCTGGCATTTCCGGGATTCCCCCGAAGGGGAATCCTTGCCGATCCTCTGCACGCCCGGCGGAGCTCCAGTGCGGCACGTCCCCAGTGCCGGAGTCTCCCGCCGGGTGCCTCGTCCGGATTACAGCGCAAGCGGCTCTCCGGGAATGGCGCTTTCTCGCAACACATTTGGCCGATCCTCTCCGCGTGAGTGCCATGCCCCCCAGGTACGGCAGATGTCACGTCTAGCGAGCTGCGGCCGTGACGGCCCTAACGCAGCCCGCCATGTCCTCCCCTCAAAACATTCAAGCTTCACCATTGTCTGATGTGAATGGGTGTACCCAAACACATATGATACCAACATAACTTTAAGTCACTACATGATGTATTCCAACAGTAACAAGCCTCCCCCATTTCACATGTGCTAAGCACTCTGCTACATGATTCTACATCAAAGGCATAGAAATGCACATTGTGGGTAACAACTCTAGGCCTACCTGTCATGTTCCTCATTGCTACTGCAGTTGTAATGACATGCAATGACGGGAGAGGGTATGTGTCAGTCAATAATCAATGGTGGCACACTGCTGTCTATGGCACAACATGAAAAGTACCCCCATTGTAAAAGTTATACTCCACACACAGGTTGGCATGCACATATATGTGAGGGGATACAGATATTCCCCCCTCAACACAGGTTGAAACAGCAGCTTACAAATGTTTCTCCAACGAAAAGGGGACACATGCTGACATGTAGGCACAAGGAATGTTAGCAACTGTAATGTCACATAAATCATCTCAATGGACATTCCCCACTTACTGAAGGAAAGAATTGATCTATAGCTGCACCCAAAAAAGGTAAGCACTGTCTCATGTATGATGACCAAGCTTACACACAGTAGTGAGGTACCCATCATATGCTGAAGACAAGTAGTGTCTGGGTGGCAGAGGCCAATATACCCCTTTTAACAGACACATGGCTGAGGCCAGTAATCCATCACTACCTTTATTTTGGCCTGTAACATAGAGGAGCAGTGATCTGATGCATAAAAATAACACCCACTACAACAACAAACAGTACTTGATTGATCACTGTAGACATCCCATGTTGTCCTTGGAGAGCAAATTGTTTGCAGAATATAATCAGTTGTGTCCTCAGTCCCTAGGCCAATAGGAAAGGCAAATCGATATGTACCACATGACACATGTACACAAATATTTACTCACCTTCTGTGTTGCACATGGCTCATCCATAATTGTCAGGAGAGATGGCAGAACTTATCATATTCACTTGGCAATGTGACAGGCAGGAATTTGCCTGTACTCACCCCCTTGTGGCTGCTGTGCTGTCCTCAAATGCCCATCAAGGTCTGGGTAGGCCACCACCAGAATGTGGGCCATTACAGGGGGTCATGGTAAGATGGGCACCCCGCCGACACTGGGAGGACATCCCTAGCTGGACCTCAGTTATCTTCAGGGCACAGCGTCTCAGGTCCTCGCACCTATTCTGACAGTGGGCGCTCTGCTGGCTGTGTACACCCAAGATCCACACCTTCCAGCAATGGCTTACCATAGCTCCTTCTTATGATGGGCATTGACCTTCATGGATGCAAAAACAAACCAAGAGATAATAATCACAAGTTTTGTCACAAATTGTTGAGTCACATACATGTAGGAAACACCAAGCAAGAACTTTTCAACTTGTCAATACCCCCATAAGTGTGAAACCCACCAGCCAATAAGTACAGGGACATGGCTTCAGACATATGTACTTGCATCTGTATACTATTCCACTACCCTGCTCATAGCCTACAATGACTAAGCAAGCTTACTGGCATCAGGTAGACCCTCTTCCAGCAGCATGTACTGTGATGTGAGCCACAATGAAACACTATACACATATTTGGATTTTGAAGGGTAAAGTCCTTAGGCCTGAATGGACCAACAAATTCACACTTTGTGAGTTGACTGACTGCATCCAGCCCCTGCAAACAACTACCATATTGCAAACTTCACCATTACACTTGAGAAACAATCAAGGGGCTGGCATGGCAGATACAGAAAGTGTATTCCTTGCCCATGTGTGGACATGTGGAATATCAAATGCAGACTCATGCCACTTCAAGGGGTGGTTTCTGTGATGTGTCCTTGTGCCAAAAAACAGTCCTTTGGACATATGTGTCTGTCCTACAGAGATGGCATCCAACATACAAAAGGATGCATTATACAGTTTTTACTATGCAACCAAGCTACTGAGTCACATATCATGGCCTCCCAGGAATCAAAACACCGTCTGCACTGTGGGACTATCATTTATGCAATAAGCCTGTGCAGGACAAATATGAGCTGTGTGAAGGTGACAATAGAGCTGTGGGAGTAAGGGACTTGTCATGAGACCAAAAACACACATTGACAAGGATGCAGCATGCACATATGGACTAGTTTAATAATATATCTCTGTACCCATTTCTAATCTAGTCAAAGGAATAAGGCATTCAGAGCAGGTTTTGCCACTAAAGCATCTTAATGGCCACATGTCAGGATCTGCTAGGGTACAGTGAGTGAGCATAATATCACAGTTGCGTAGCCATAGTGACTCTCCCACAGCCTGGACTTTGTCCCATACTGAGAGATACATTTGAAAGGCCCTGGTCTCTGCAGGCTGAGCATTCAGAACCTACACGACACTCTATTCCCATTAATTCCATGCATGACAGGACAGCATGTAGCCACAGCAATTTGGCATGTGGTGTGTGGCAACGTGAAGCACAGAGTGACTCATGGCATACCTTCCACACAACAGTATAGCAAGGACGGATGTGGGTTTAAATATCTGTGGCACAATACACATTGCTCACATGATTCTCAAATGTCTCATATAAGATGCATACACAGATCATGCTGTCATGCACATACAGATTTGTAACAATCACGAGGAAAGAGATGTCATTGGATGGCAGTAATGTCTCCTTACCCAATTATGTGTATCAATCAGAAGGAGGATCTACAACCATAAAAACCTCCACAACACAATGTAACTGAACTTAACATATGGTACTGGCCACCAATACCTGCACAATGTACATCCTATAGATGCCACACAGACTGCAAAAACAGGCACACAAGAAGTCTAACTGGCATGCAGGGGCACATTGTAGTCTGTGAGAAGGGAAAGGATGGTCAAGTGCAGCGAAGATTGTTTACATGGGATGCTTACCTGCTCTTCTGGTGAACCATAGAGCTTTTCAGAGAGGGGTAGGACTTCATTTACAAGTGTTTCCAGCTCCTCTGGAGAGAAGGCAGAAGGCAGGGACTCTGTCAGCTGCTGGACGTGGCATGAATGCTCTGAGGAGTGGAGCAAAGCAGCTCAACTCATGGAGATCTTGCTGACAGCAGTGTCAGGAGTCAAGTGAGTGAATATGTACGACATGGCGGTCATGTCAGCCACTTACGCAATCATCACCACCACAGCCATTAGTACGCAACCGTCACTGGCAACAACATTAACCTATGGCTGTGCCCACTGCGGTTGCAACCACCTACCACTATGATGACTTCTGCCAGCGGCCACAGGAGATTCCCAATGTCCAGTGGAGTGAATCAGGCATCTGCCATTTTGGCAGCCTGAAATGCTGTATTGGGCTTTATAAACTGTGACACACCTCCAAAACATGTATTTTTACCTCACAAATAGCCTTATCCTGGCTTGTCATGTAGGTCCTTCTACTCAACCATCATTGTAGTATGTTGCAGCGCATAGATGGCATTTAACAGTGGGGCATAGTCCACCACCACCAACGGTCATTTTAGCAGTCTGAATGCACAGTCAAATTTGGACAGGCAATTGTGTAGCACATCTTTGAGTTTGGTTCAAATCCATGTTGTGGACACATGTTTTAAAAACCATGGGAGTCACATGTGAGCCTTGTGTAGTTGCCAGCTTTGATGGGTACTGGGTGCCATGTCTATATAGTCAGAAATTCTTTGTCACATGATATGTTGCTGGGGACACACCGACTAATGTTAGAAATCATGTCTTGTCAGACATAGGTACCCTGGGAAAGGGAGGATGTGACAACCTCCTGTCTACCATCCACTAGCAGACCTTCAGACCGTGGAGCAACACCACATAAAAATGTTACACCTCCTGGATAGGCAAACAATAGCGGACATATGTTATCAGTTGGAACCAGATCTGTCACCACCAGTTAGTTATCCAACCAGCATACAACCCATTGTACAAATCATGCCAGTATTGCACTTCCTAGCCACAGGGTCACAGGTGATATGTCCCAACCTATGTTCAGTCTGGTGTTGAAGGATGTCGTCTCAACAATGGTGAAACACCTTGACAGCTATATCTAGTTTCCCCGACAAGAGAATTTAGCCCATGTGAAGGCTGACATTTATGGATTTGCCCACCTCCCGCATGTGGTGGGGGCCTCTGATGGCACACGTGCCGGCTTGGTGCCACCACAAGCCAATGCACAAGTTTATCATAACAGAAAGAACTTCTGTTCCATCAACGTGCAAGTTGTCTGTTTGGTGGATATCTACATTTCCCTTATCTGGGTTCAGTCAATGGTTCCTTCATAATGCAAAACAGAACTATACCCCAGCTGATGTCACAACTGTACCCAGAGTGGGCCTGACTGGTAAGTAAGTCACAGCTGTCCTGATTTATAGTGTGGAATGTCACGTGCTACAATCATGAAGTGAGTGACTTGTAGTACATATGTTCTGCTCCTTAACAGGAGACTCCACATTTCCAAACTATCCTTCATTATTGATGCCACTAAGAAAACCAACTACGCCAGGGGAAGCCCAATTCAATGATGCCTCTGGAAGAACAAAGGTGGTAGTGGAGCAGGCTTTTGGGCTTCTGAAGGCCAGATGTAGGTGTCTGAACAGGACTGGTGGAACTCTCCTCTACTCACCCAGAAAAGAGTGTCAGATGCATGCACCACAACATTGCCCTTTGGAGGAATATCCCATTCATCCCAGTGGAGGGGGACTACTCTTCATGAGTGTAAGTATGTCATGTGATGCAATGACTGTGACTGTACAGTGAACTATAGTTATGAGAATGTGTGGGATTGAGTGTATTTGTAATAGCTAGGGAGCTGATATTCTGCAATATTCAGCCAAAGGCTGCCTGATGAGTTAGCTTTTGACATATCCCCACCTTGATGGTGTTTCTTTGTTTGCATTGCAATTTCATTTTCCAGATGCTTCCTATGTGATTTGTGTAATAGGTACATTTTCAAGCCTATACACCTTATTTTGTCTTTGTACAGGTACCTTCAACATGACATCCTCATGTTGGCATTTCACAGTTGTGACATTGGCAGGTATCTGATGCTGAACTGACATTCAAAGTGGACATGGATTTTTCCAGGCAATGTAGGTCAAAGATTTGGGTGCATCAGACCTGTGCCCAGACAGCTTGCACAGTGATTGGGTGGAAAGTCTGAAGTGTAAATTGGACTTGTTTTTTGTGCTGTGCTGGAGCGATTGCATCATGTGTGTCATCCTGTGGGGATGAAATATGTAGTCATAGATTGTGACCAAGTCATTTTTCCTTCACATTGGCTAAACACTTCTTGTATGACTGGTATGTAGCTGGAGACATGTTACATCATTTCATGCCACAGTGCCTGTGCAGCAACACTGACATATGTTTGTGGCATACACCAGAAGCATGGTAACTTGATTATGATATGATAATGGACTGTTGTACTGCCATCTGTCTGTATCTTGGATTATGTGATGCTGGAATTGGTGTGGTATGTGATAAGGCTCAAGCTGGTGACATTATCCACTTTACTGTTTGCCTATTCTACAGGACAATGTCTGACAAATCCCTTGCTTCTGTGGTTTGGGGGGGCTGTACCTTGGAATGTGTACTTTGACTCAGTATGAGTCACACAATCTTGTTACAAAAATGTGCAGATATATAGACAGCCTATGTGTTATACACTGGAAAAAAATGTTTGGTGTGATTAGGCACTTGTACTAATGTGTTTCTGTCTAATGGTTGTAATCCTGAGCAGGACACGGTATACCTGTGACATATCACTCCTTGCAGAAGTAGCTTGTGTCTTCATCATATCGTTCACATTGTCTTACATTTCTAAATAGCAAAATATGGAAATCAAGCATGCAGTTTGTGATGGGTGCATTTATTACATTGCTGATTACAAAAATTTGAACAGAAACGAGCAAATAAGTAAACTGAAGGTGTCAGTTATGGTGAATGAAATAATTGGAGTAGATGCCACACCATTGGGAGTCAAAGTACAGGGTACTTCCCCATTGGAACTGGTATTTGGTTGATGATCAGTCAACAGAGTGAATATGTGGCACAGAGAGGAGGTCCTTTAGGAAGAGATCACTCTCTGGTAGTGATGGGTGTCTTTCCATCAGCACCTTCGGGATTGTTTGCTGGATGTCCTGCTTGTGTGGGGGAGGAGGGATCTGCTGCTTCTGAAGCAGGGGTGTCCAGAGGGGTTCTACCTCTGTTAGGGCCTCCTTTCAAGTAGCTGGCACCAATATTGATGTGCCTGGTGTTGATGAGTTAAAGGAAGGGGAAGATTATTGGTTGTATTGTGACATCTACCTCTAACAAGTTACTGTTACATTAAGCAGAGACCTTGTACAAAGTTAAGTTGTAGTTAATACTATTGTGACAGGTACCCATGCTATAGGTTTTATTGACATGACAGTTGTGGAGCATGCCAGATCTTTTCGACTAAAGCAGCTACTGAAATGTGCATATTAGTAGCTCTTGGGAGGATGGCCTGAGAATGTCATCTTGCCACCGATGCAGGCAAAACAGTGGCTATGCTAGATGTGGCTTTAGCCATTTTGAGGCCTAGTTGATTGAGATGCAGGCAGACTCAGGAGTTTGTTGTATATCTGACTGGAGGCATCATGTAGTCAGTGCTGTGTGAATGTGCCTGCTGCCAATAACATTCTGGTTATGCATCTTGGGGCCTTTGGGATCATAGCTCTGTACAATGTGTAAGCTATTCTTCCTATCCTCAATAGTTCTATCTTGGGTTAGCAGGTATAGATGGAGCCAGGTAGCCAGGCACATCTCAGAGTTGAGCATGATCTGTATCTTGGTCGCTCCCTGGTGGGTAAACTTCAATTGAGAGTTAGCAAGTAACAGTATTTGGACAAGTGCCCACTGGACTGGTCGTTGGAGTGATAGTAAAAGAACTACCTGGGATTTGCAGTCATTTCACCTTCTGTACTACACACACCATACAAATATTATGGCCCTGAGATTAGTACACGTCATGTGTGAGTCACCAAACAGGGATCTCTTTAGAAGAGGGCACTGGGCTGGTGAGTGGAATAACAGTAACAGAGCCTCTTAGACTGAGCAGTCATATCACTCCCTCTACTACACACACTATACAAATGGTATCTTCCCAGCTGAGTGAACTTACATTGAGAGTTGCCAAACAGAGGTCTTTCAATGCATGAACACTGTTCTGGTGTTTGTGCTTAGAGAAACAGTGCTACATGTGAGTTGCAGTCAGGTCATTCCATCTACTTCACACACTAGACTAGCGTTCCCCCCCCCCCCCCCCCCCCAGTGAGTAAACTTCAATTGAGAGTTCACTAACAGATGTATTGTAGCATGTGACCACTGTAGAAGTGTTTGTGGTTAGAGGAATAGTGCCTGCTGGGAGTTTTAATGCCTGCTTTGCACATCATGGCCCTTGAATTTTTACTTAAAAAACACAGATTTTTAATTGAATGAAAGCCTCCCAATTTGGATGTTTTGTTGTTGTTGTTGTTTTTTAACAGAAACGTTTGCTGAGCAGACGCATTAAAAGTGGAGTCCAAATAGCAAACTCTTCAGTATTCAAAGCAACTGTTGCAGCAGCAGTGAGTCTGAAGTCTTAAAGATCTCTTCCAGGCAGAGGGGACCTCTAGATGTGGTGGGCGGTTCTTCGCCAGTAGTCAGACCATAGCCTCTTTACATGTATGATTGCCAATATTTTTCTGGTAATTTCTACGTTCCATATTTAATATAAATTTCTAATGTTATAAGATTGCATGGCTTTGCTCTAAACGGATTACTGCCCAGCCCTCGGTGAAATCATAACAGAAAGAATAGCAAAAAAAAGAGGAAAGAGTTTTGGTGGGGCATCACTGAACTGATTTTTTGCTCCAAGCGAAACAAATATCTTGATAATTTAAAATGAAACACAGCCTCAGTTCCTCCTTGCTATATTATAGGTATTTAAGGCGTAATAATGTAGTGAATTCAGGCTCCAAAGGAGCAGGAGGCTCTTTTGACGGTTTCCGAAAGCATTTTAAATTGAAAAGTCGACACACAGGACACATTGCTAAAGAGTACAATGTTTGTTTGCGTTCCCACCAAAAAAACAGTCGTTTATATGTGACAGGAGTTAAAGCCTTTCTGCTTCTGTGTCACTACCTGCATATTTTCTGCATGACGCTATACGTTTTGACTTACATATGAGTTCGCCTTAGCAACATCGACCTCTGTACAGCGGCCTGTCAAAGTGCAGAAGAAAATTCACGTGGCCCAAGCAACTGTCTGAATGGTTCACTTTTCAGCGGGAATTTAATATTTTCTGATAAGGAGCTTATGCTATTTTTCTTGGTAAACAGCCTGCAAGCATTTCTGTCCGTGGCAATAATTCTCTAGATTTGGTAAGTGGAAAGAAGCATAATTGACCATGTCGAAACAAAACAAGCTTTTTGTCTGAGGGGTTAACCGTTTCATAAAATGTAAATAAAACGCAACTTTAGGATGTACTAACCAATAATTCTCATAGACAGCCCCTAGCCACTTTGTTAAAGAAAACACCAGCCTTTGTTTATGGCGTTGTCATCAAACCTGCTTATTTACCACTAAATTGGAGCTACAATAGAGAACACAGGTTTACACTTATTTAAATGTTACTAACATTTGGAGGTTAGGGCAAATATACACATTGAAGCATGCGAGTTTTAAACTTAGGGGCTGATTTAAGAGCCCCTAGCTCCTCCTTTCGCCACATTAGGGTCAGTTTTTTTACACTAATGCAGCCCGAGACCAAAATCTCTGCCAAATTTACAAAGTAGCACTTTGTAACCATTTGCACTACATTATGTTTGTGCCAGGCATAATGTAAGCAAAGGGACATCCCCCTTTTGGGGGAGGGGGGAGGGAGATAAAAAAATGGTGCAAAGAAATCTAACAGGTTTCTTTGCATCATTTATTTTGGTGCTTTTAACGCCTGCACGGAGCAGGTGTTAAAAGGAAGCATACCATTGTTTTCTATGGGCCTCACCGGGCTTTGCATGACTAGCGTCAAAAAATTTTATGCAAATTCTGCAAAGCTCTGAACTAGCGTCAACATTTTTACTCTAGTTCCCCTAACTACCACCATAGTGCATTATATCTTAGATACGGCGCACACATGGTGGCATGAGCGGGCGCTAAGGGGCACAGGAAAAGTGGCGCTGCTCTGGGTGCAGCACTACATTTCTTAAATTAGGACCTTAATCTTTTTCCATGTTTTACTCTATCCACCTTATTCAAAACACCTCATAAAACACTGCGCAAAGAACAGCTATTTCAAAGAATACAAAAGATGAAAATTTATTAAATAATGTTGCAAACATATGATTAAATATATTTTTATTTATTTTTCTTACAGTCGTGGCTTCTCCTTAGGGGTTTCGGAGCTCCACACTCCTTGTTTCTTCTTTTTCCATTATACTGGTTGCAAATAATAACCCATTTTTAGGTCAGGCATTAGCAAAGACCTTATGACTTTTGTAAACATTAATGTATAATATTCTTACTTAAAGAAGCTTTCAGCCACCTCTCTTCATACATTGGTTTGTTGTGTCACTCACATTTTGCTTCCGCCTTCTACATTATACAGCATGGAGTGATGGGTTAGCGTACATTGCTCTCTGGTTGACTTCTCTTTGGGTGACTGCAATTTGCTCTTTCAAAAGAGAACATCTGCACACAAGGTAGTTCCCTTCAGTCCCAGTGGTTTTGTTTTAACTCTGCAATTACATTAGTGTTGCCTTTGTGTTTAGAGCCTGAGGTGAAAGCAGGACCTATCTACAAGACTTGAGTACAGGCCAGAGGCCTGTTTATTTCTTGTTTTACACTGTATATTGTATGTGTATTTGTGTTAGTGTAACATGTGGACCCATTCTTAAATGTACAAATGTTATTATTGAATAATTATTTACTATTTTTTTCACTATTGTGTGTTTTGGCAGCTTTTCTTCTTTGTTTATTATTCCTTATTTAATAATTTTTGGTTTATCTCCTGGAACTGCTATGGTTCATAATAGTATTGTTTGCCCAAAGTTCTAGGTGTACAGGGCAGCCCCTGTTGCTTAATCACCATCCCTTTCACGATGAGCACATACACACACAAAGTAGTTCTCTTCAGCACTGGGGAATACTATTGTAATGTGTGCTTTTTGAGACCCAAAACATTTTTACCAACAGTCAATGTTTTTTTTTTTAAGACTGACAAACATCTAGCAACTTTCCAAATGATCACTTGTTAAAAAAACCCATGACAAAACAAAACAAGAATTGCTAAAAAGACTGGCAAACAACACAAGACCTATTGGCTTTGCCAATGTTTGTTCACTGTTGGCGTCGCAAAAAAAAAAATAATACTGATCCCTCTCTGAAGCCATAGGCAGTAGGTCTGTCTGATGGGTGAATTAGGCACATAATTCACTTTCACCAGACATTAGAGAGATAGCCCAGGGCCAGGGAAGTCCGTCAAAGGTGAAACTTCCATTGTTGAAGCAGGTGGCACAGGGCCCAGAGGCCAGAGGGGCCCACCGAACCTTGATTATTGCTGGGTCCCACTGAAACATTGATTATTGCTATATTTTACATTTCAAATCACAGCCAAGAAGCCAATTTCTTTCTTTGCACTAGGACCCATGACATACCAGCTATGCTACTGGTCCCAGCCCTGGCCTCAGGGCCCTCCCAAACCTCACAGTGCCCCCATTAGAGACATTCTGCAACAACACTAGTATAGAGAGCCCGAGGGCCCTTGTTAGACTTTTCATCCTTGGCGTGGTCTCCCTTAACTTTTTGCCTCTGTTCCCCAGGTTGTTGATGTGTGCTGGACTCTGATTTTGCTGTTTTTGTTACTCTGGGCACTTTACCACTGCTAACCAGTGCTAAAGTGCAAGTGCTCCTGTTTAAATTATATGTAAGTGGTTCATCCATGATTGGCATATTTGAATTACTAGTAAGTCCCTAGTAATGTGCACTAGAGGTGCCAGGGCCTGTAAATCAAATACTACTAGTGGGCCTGCAGCACTGGTTGTGCCACCCACATAAGTAGTTCTGTAATCATGTCTCAGACCTGCCACTGCAGTGTCTGTATGTGTATTTTTACACTGTAAATTCGACTTGGCAAGTGTACCCACTTGCCAGGCCTAAACCTTCCCTTTTCTTACATGTAAGGCACCCCTAAGGTAGGCCCTAGGTAGCCCCAAGGGCAGGGTGCAGTGTATGGATAAGGTAGGACATACAGTAATGTGGTTTATATGTCCTGACAGTGAAATATTGCCAATTTCGTTTTCACTGTTGCAAGGTCTGTCTCTCTCTCATAGGATAATATGGGGGCTACCTTTAAATATGATTAAAGTGTAGATTCCCCTAGAGAGTAGATGGACATGTGGAGTTTGGGATCCCTGAACTCACAATTTAAAAATACATCTTTTAGTAAAGTTGATTTTAAGATTGTGAGTTTGGAAATGCCACTTTTAGAAAGTGAGCATTTTCTTGCTTAAACCATTCTGTGACTCTGCCTTGTTTGTGGATTCCCTGTCTGGGTCAGTTTGACAGTTGGGTTGTTTTTCACCTCACACCAGACAGTGACACAAAGGGAGCTGGGGTGTGATCTGCATTCCTGATTAGCCATCTCTGCTAGGAGGGAGGGGTGGAGTGGTCACTCTCATCTGAAAGGACTGTGCCTGCCTCTGACAATGCTGTCTCCAGCCCCCTGGTGTGTGTCTGAGGCCTTGCCTGGGCAAGGCAGGATGTCACAAGAAGGTGTGAGTCCCCTTTGAAGAAAGGTGACTTCAAAGACTAAAATGGGTATAAGAAGGGCACCCAAACTTACAAACTTTAGAAACACTTCTGGAATCAAGGGGAACCTCTGCCTGGAGAAGAGCTGATCGCTGAGGAACAAGTGCTGCCCTGCCTGTGACTGTGCTTTGTGGAGCTTTCCTGCAGTGCTGCTTCTGCCAGAGTAAGAGGGCAAAGACTGGACTTTGTGTGCCTTCCATCTTGAAGAAGAAATCTCCAAGGGCTTGATGTAGAGCTTGCCTCCTGTTATTGAAGTCTCAGGGATAGCAAAGACTTCTTCCTGCCAGCACCTGGAGTCTCTGGAGAGACCCCTACTCTGCTCTGTGGTGCCCTTCCAGTTCCTGGGACCCTGAAAGGAGAGGCTGGCAGCCTAAGGACAAAAATACACGCACCGAGCACCGTGCGGAGAAAAGATCGACGCGAATCCGATCGCGGCTGAGAAAACGACGCGACGCCGGCTCCGCAGCTGAGAAACGACGCCGCTGGAAACGCGACCGGAGAATCGACGCCCGGAGCAGGAGAAACGACGCGCAGCATCGCTGACGAAGGCTGAGAGATCGCAACCAGCGCCGCGGGACTTCGGACCGTCGCGTGGCTGGCTTTTTCGACGCGCCTCGCCGAGCCGAGCTGTTTTCGACGCATATACCCGTGCCGGGTTATTTTCGACGCACACCGCCCGTGCGGGGTTATTTTTGCCGCAAACCAGGTACATTTTCACGCTAGCAGCGCTAGTGTGGTGTTACAACTACCTAAAGACTCTTTTTATTTTAAACCTTTAAAAAATCATAACTTGACTTGTGTATGTTGGATTTTTGTCGTTTTGGTCTTGTTTTGTCTAGATAAATATTTCCTATTTTTCTAAACTGGTGTTGTGTCATTTTGTAGTGTTTTCATTAAGTTACTGTGTGTGTTGGTACAAATACTTTACGCCCAGCACTCTGAGGTTAAGCCTACTGCTCTGCCAAGCTACCAAGGGGGTAAGCAGGGGTTAGCTGAGGGTGATTCTCTTTTATCCTAACTAGAGTGAGGGTCCTTGCTTGAACAGGGGGTAACCTGACTGTCAACCAAAGACCCCATTTCTAACATTGGTGACCAGCGGTCGGGATTTGGACTTGTATTTGTACTTGACATACAGTAATTAAGTGTACACTACTGTTTTGATCTCAGACCACTACGTGACCACATACTACTAGTCTTGTGATTTTTGTTTTTTACTTGGACTGTTTTTCTCTGCATTCAGTTTCTTTTTTTTTCGCTGATCCCGGGATTGACTTTGCTGAAACTTCATTTGAGAACTTGCTTTTCTGTTTTTGGAACTGTGCATATTTTTTTTAACCTCTCATCATGTCTCAGTCTGGAGATGCCCTAGCTGAAGCTGCTTTTGACTTGGAGAAATTGGAGAGCTACAAGGTGGCTCAGTTGAAGCAGTTTTGTAGTAATGTTGGCTGTCCCATTAAGAGCTCATCCAAGAAGGATGAGCTGCAAAAGGCGCTGAGGGCCTGGGTGACAGCCAAAGCAGCTGAGGGGCACACAGATGAGGAGCCAGAGGGGGAAGAGGAGTTGCAAGTCACTCACACTGATGTAGTGGGTGGGCCTGCTATGTCTCAGGGGAGAATCTCTAGGGCAAGTAGCAGTGTATCCTCCAAGGGTCTGACACCTGAAGAGTTACAGGACAGACAGGCAGAAAGGGAGTACCAATTGGAGCAGAGAAGGCTAGCCCTTGAGGAGAAGAAGATAACAATGGCTCATGAGCTTAGCTTGAAAGAGATAGATCATAGAAGCCAGTCCAGTAGGGATGGTGGCAGCAATTCTACAGTGCAGCCTGAGAGAAGGGTACACATCCCAAAAGACCTTGTGAGGGATTATAAGAGGGAGGATGATATCTACTTGTGGTTCAAGGGTTATGAGTCAGCTCTCCACATGAACCTGGTCCCTGAAGCTCATTGGGGGGCAGCCCTGTGGAAGCATTTTGAGGCAGAGGGGAGGGACACACTGACGGCCTTAGGGGATGCTCAGAGTCTCACCTACCCTGCCATGAAGGAGGCCTTACTTACCAGGTATGGTCTCACCCCTGAGCAGTACAAAGAGAAGTTTAGATCCTACAAGAGAAAGGAATCCCAAACATGGTTGGAATGTGTTGATTCTTGTTGCAGGTCACTGGATGGTTGGGTGAAGGGCAGTAAGGTAAACACGTATGAGGGGCTTTACAATTTAATTGCTTGGGAGCACTTGTACAGTTTATGTTTTCCAGAGCTGCGCCAGCACCTCATTGACAGCAAGCTGACTGACCCCAGGAAGCTTGCACAGGAAGCGGACCGCTGGGAGAGCACCAGGGTCCAAAAGAGGTATGGGGGAGACCACGCCAAGGGTGGGCAGGGTCCCTCTCAGAAGAAAGGGGGGGGTAAGGGCAAACAGGATGAGTTCTCTAAAGGGCCCCAAACTGATTCCCAGGGTAAGGATTCCCAACCCCCCAGTGAAAAGAAGACATGGTTCTCCAAAGGGAAACCAATGGCAGGTGGTCCCCTACGTAAGTGCTATTCATGTGACCAGGTGGGTCATGTGAGGGGGGACCCCAAATGCCCCAAAAGTACACCGGCACCCACTGGTGCGCCGTCCCAGGGTTTGGCCAGTGTAGCGCTTGGGGAGGAGTTGGTTTCAGGTGGGTGGGAACCAGCAGAAATGACCCTTGTCTCACTAGGGGACAGTGAGATGGTCCAGAGAAACCTAGTGCCTGATAACACTAAGAAGTACAGGCAATGGGTGACCATCAATGGACAGAGGGTGGAGGCTCTGAGAGACACAGGAGCCAGTGTGACTACAGTGAGGAGTCACCTGGTGTCTGAAGAGCAGATCGATCCCCGGGTACTTCACCAAGTAGTTGCAGTAGACAACTCTGAGCGCCTCTGCAGAGTGGCGCAGGTTCCCTTTGAATGGGGGGGGGTCTCAGGTTCCTGGAAAGTAGCTGTGAGTCCAACCATGCCTGTTGATTGTTTGCTAGGCAACGACCTGGAAGATTCCCCTTGGAAGGAGGTGGAACACAGGTCTCACTTGGAGATGTTGGGTCTGCCTGGGTGGGTATGCGTATCCACCCGGTCTATGGCAGCCAATCAGGGTAGTCAAGAGCCCTGGAGCCTGAAACAGTGGCCCAGGGGACCGCCAAGAAGAGGAAAGGCAGGAGGCGCGGGAAACCCGCCCCAGAAGTTCCCACGGTCCGGGAGGAGGCAGAGCCTGAGGGTGATGCCCCGGAACCTACAGGGGAATAGGTGGCTGAACTGGGGGAGGTCCCTGAGCTGTCGCAGTGGCAGCAGGAAGGGGGACCCACCAGGGAAGTATTCTGCACAGCGCAGAAGGAATGCCCTACTCTTGAGGGACTGCGGCAGCAGGCTGCAGCCCAGGCGGCTGGCGGGGCGCCAGGTACTCACCTGATTTATTGGGAGGATGGCCTCCTGTATAGTGAGCCTAAGGTTCCTGAGCCGGGGTCAGCTCGTATGCTGGTGGTACCCCAGGGCTTCAGGACCTTCCTACTGGGTTTGGCTCATGATGTGCCTTTGGCAGGACATCTAGGGCAGGACAAGACCTATAAGAGGCTTGTCTCCCACTTTTACTGGCCCTTGATGAACAAGCAGTCAGCTGCTTATTGTAGATCTTGTCAGACTTGTCAGGCAAGTGGCAAGAGTGGGGGGAAATGCAAAGCTCCCCTCCAACCTTTACCGGTAGTCAGTACTCCCTTTGAAAGGGTAGGAATTGACATTGTGGGGCCTCTGGATCCCAAGACAGCCATGGGCAACAGGTTCATCCTGGTCTTGGTGGACCATGCCACACGGTACCCAGAAGCTATTCCTCTAAGGACGGTCACCGCCCCCGTGGTGGGACGTGCCTTGATGGGGGTTTTTACCCGCATGGGGTTCCCCAAGGAGGTAGTATCTGATAGGGGTACAAACTTCATATCCACTTATATGAAGTCTCTGTGGAAGGTGTGTGGGGTAACCTACAAGTTCACCACCCCTTACCACCCCCAAAGTAATGGTCTGGTTGAGAGATTCAACCGCACCTTGAAAGGCATGATTCAGGGCCTGTCAGAGCCCTTGAGGCGTAAGTGGGACGTCCTCTTGCCATGCCTTCTGTTCGCTTACAGGGAGGTGCCTCAAAAGGGACTTGGCTTTAGCCCCTTTGAGCTCATCTATGGCCACCCTGTGAGGGGACCGCTCAGTCTGGTGAAGGAGGCTTTGGAGAAAGCTCCTAGTAAACCACCCCAGGATGTATTTAGCTACATGCTGGCACTAAGAAACCAGACTGCCCGCTTCAGGCGTCTCGCTCAGGAGAACCTGGAAGCAAGCCAGGAGGACATGAAACGGTGGTACGACCAGAATGCCACTCTGGTTGAGTTTCAGCCTGGACAAAAAGTGTGGGTCATGGCACCAGTAGAGCCTAGGGCTCTCCAAGATAAGTGGACTGGGCCTTTTGAGGTGGTGGAAAGAAAGAGCGAGGTCACCTATCTGGTAGACTTGCAATCCCCCAGGAACCCCTTGAGGGTCCTACATGTCAACCGCCTCAAACCACACTTTGAGCGAACTGAGCTATCCATGCTCCTAGCGACAGATGACGGGGTGGAGGAAGAGAGTGAGCCTCTTCCTGACCTCCTGTCTGCAGGAGAGAAAGATGGGTCTGTGGAGGGAGTGATCCTCTCCCCCTCCCTGACTGAGGAACAGCAGAGGGACTGTCGCCACGTGCTGGGACAGTTCGCCTCACTGTTTTCCCTGATCCCAGGAGTCACACACCTGTGCACACATGATGTGGACACTGGGGACAGTACACCTGTTAAACATAAGGTTTACAGGGTGACTGATAGGGTGAGGGCTTGCATTAAGGAGGAAGTCTCCAAAATGTTAGCCCTAAGGGTTATTGAGCACTCCAGCAGTCCTTGGGCCAGCCCAGTGGTCTTGGTCCCAAAGGCTACTGCTCCTGGTGCCACTCCAGAACTTAGGTTCTGTGTGGACTACCGGGGTCTCAATGCGGTCAGCAAGACTGACGCACACCCCATCCCCCGAGCTGATGAGCTCATTGATCGGTTAGGAGCTGCCCAGTACCTCAGTACGTTTGATTTAACATCTGGGTACTGGCAGATTGCCTTAACTGAAGGGGCAAAGGAGAGGTCAGCATTCTCTACCCCCGATGGGCACTTCCACTTCAATGTGATGCCCTTTGGGATGAAGAATGCCCCTGCCACCTTTCAGAGGTTGGTCAACCAGGTGTTGGCAGGACTGGATGAGTTCAGTGCCGCCTACCTGGATGACATTGCTGTGTTTAGTTCCACATGGGAGGAACACCTGCAACACCTCTGGAGAGTGTCAGAGGCCCTGCAGAAGGCAGGCCTCACTATTAAGGCGAGCAAGTGCCAAATAGGGCAGGGTTCTGTTGTGTACTTAGGACACCAGGTGGGGAGTGGCCAGGTGGCACCCCTACAGCCTAAGATTGACACGATTCTGGCTTGGGAGCCTCCCAAGACCCAGACTGAAGTGAGAGCCTTTTTAGGTCTCACAGGATACTATCGGAGGTTCGTTAAGGGATATGGTACCATTGTTACCCCCTTAACTGAGTTGACTTCTAAGAAGCAACCCAAGAAAGTGATCTGGACAGAGGCTTGCCAGAACGCTTTTGATGCCCTGAAGGCTGCCATGTGCACAGCACCGGTGCTGAAGGCACCTGACTACTCCACGGAGTTTGTTGTACAGACAGACGCCTCAGAGCATGGTATTGGAGCAGTACTCTCACAGCTGAATGAAGAGGGCCTAGATCAACCCGTAGCCTTCATTAGCAGAAGGTTACTACCCAGGGAACGTAGGTGGAGTGCCATAGAACGTGAAGCGTTTGCTGTGGTCTGGGCACTGAAGAAGCTAAGACCCTACTTGTTTGGGACTCACTTCCGAGTTCAGACCGACCACAGACCCCTCAGATGGTTAATGCAGATGAGGGGTGAGAACCCAAAACTGTTGAGGTGGTCCATTTCCCTACAGGGGATGGACTTTACGGTGGAACATCGACCCGGTACAGAGCACGCCAATGCTGATGGTCTGTCCAGGTTCTTCCGCCTTAGTGATGAGAACTCCCATGAGGTTGGGTAGTTGCTCCCCACTTTTAGCTGGGGGGGACACGTGTTAGACTTTTCATCCTTGGCGTGGTCTCCCTTAACTTTTTGCCTCTGTTCCCCAGGTTGTTGATGTGTGCTGGACTCTGATTTTGCTGTTTTTGTTACTCTGGGCACTTTACCACTGCTAACCAGTGCTAAAGTGCAAGTGCTCCTGTTTAAATTATATGTAAGTGGTTCATCCATGATTGGCATATTTGAATTACTAGTAAGTCCCTAGTAATGTGCACTAGAGGTGCCAGGGCCTGTAAATCAAATACTACTAGTGGGCCTGCAGCACTGGTTGTGCCACCCACATAAGTAGTTCTGTAATCATGTCTCAGACCTGCCACTGCAGTGTCTGTATGTGTATTTTTACACTGTAAATTCGACTTGGCAAGTGTACCCACTTGCCAGGCCTAAACCTTCCCTTTTCTTACATGTAAGGCACCCCTAAGGTAGGCCCTAGGTAGCCCCAAGGGCAGGGTGCAGTGTATGGATAAGGTAGGACATATAGTAATGTGGTTTATATGTCCTGACAGTGAAATACTGCCAATTTCGTTTTCACTGTTGCAAGGTCTGTCTCTCTCTCATAGGATAATATGGGGGCTACCTTTAAATATGATTAAAGTGTAGATTCCCCTAGAGAGTAGATGGACATGTGGAGTTTGGGATCCCTGAACTCACAATTTAAAAATACATCTTTTAGTAAAGTTGATTTTAAGATTGTGAGTTTGGAAATGCCACTTTTAGAAAGTGAGCATTTTCTTCCTTAAACCATTCTGTGACTCTGCCTTGTTTGTGGATTCCCTGTCTGGGTCAGTTTGACAGTTGGGTTGTTTTTCACCTCACACCAGACAGTGACACAAAGGGAGCTGGGGTGTGATCTGCATTCCTGATTAGCCATCTCTGCTAGGAGGGAGGGGTGGAGTGGTCACTCTCATCTGAAAGGACTGTGCCTGCCTCTGACAATGCTGTCTCCAGCCCCCTGGTGTGTGTCTGAGGCCTTGCCTGGGCAAGGCAGGATGTCACAAGAAGGTGTGAGTCCCCTTTGAAGAAAGGTGACTTCAAAGACTAAAATGGGTATAAGAAGGGCACCCAAACTTACAAACTTTAGAAACACTTCTGGAATCAAGGGGAACCTCTGCCTGGAGAAGAGCTGATCGCTGAGGAACAAGTGCTGCCCTGCCTGTGACTGTGCTTTGTGGAGCTTTCCTGCAGTGCTGCTTCTGCCAGAGTAAGAGGGCAAAGACTGGACTTTGTGTGCCTTCCATCTTGAAGAAGAAATCTCCAAGGGCTTGATGTAGAGCTTGCCTCCTGTTATTGAAGTCTCAGGGATAGCAAAGACTTCTTCCTGCCAGCACCTGGAGTCTCTGGAGAGACCCCTACTCTGCTCTGTGGTGCCCTTCCAGTTCCTGGGACCCTGAAAGGAGAGGCTGGCAGCCTAAGGACAAAAATACACGCACCGAGCACCGTGCGGAGAAAAGATCGACGCGAATCCGATCGCGGCTGAGAAAACGACGCGACGCCGGCTCCGCAGCTGAGAAACGACGCCGCTGGAAACGCGACCGGAGAATCGACGCCCGGAGCAGGAGAAACGACGCGCAGCATCGCTGACGAAGGCTGAGAGATCGCAACCAGCGCCGCGGGACTTCGGACCGTCGCGTGGCTGGCTTTTTCGACGCGCCTCGCCGAGCCGAGCTGTTTTCGACGCATATACCCGTGCCGGGTTATTTTCGACGCACACCGCCCGTGCGGGGTTATTTTTGCCGCAAACCAGGTACATTTTCACGCTAGCAGCGCTAGTGTGGTGTTACAACTACCTAAAGACTCTTTTTATTTTAAACCTTTAAAAAATCATAACTTGACTTGTGTATGTTGGATTTTTGTCGTTTTGGTCTTGTTTTGTCTAGATAAATATTTCCTATTTTTCTAAACTGGTGTTGTGTCATTTTGTAGTGTTTTCATTAAGTTACTGTGTGTGTTGGTACAAATACTTTACGCCCAGCACTCTGAGGTTAAGCCTACTGCTCTGCCAAGCTACCAAGGGGGTAAGCAGGGGTTAGCTGAGGGTGATTCTCTTTTATCCTAACTAGAGTGAGGGTCCTTGCTTGAACAGGGGGTAACCTGACTGTCAACCAAAGACCCCATTTCTAACAGCCCTCATTACCACCCTGGTGGTCGGTGTTAAAGCGGCGGTAATACTGCCAACAGGCCGGTGGTTTACAAAATGGAATCACGACAATGGCGCAAACCGCCAACATAGACAGCCACTTTAACACTCCGACCGCCACAGCGGTAGAAACAAACACCGCTGCAGCAACCGCCAACAAACAGGCGGAACACAATGTACCGCCCACTGTATTGCAACAGGCCTATCCACCACCTTTTCCAGGTCGATACCAACGCCATCAAAAGCACGGCTGAAACAGGACTTGGAACGGAAACTACTCACCTCTCGACACCCAAGGAAGAACCAGGACGCCTTGGAGCCCGAGTTACAGGTCCTGCCTATGTTGGTTTACCTCCTCTTGTACCAGGAACAGCAAAGACGCCTGCGACGACCACCGTGAGTACTGCACCTAGCACACAGAGGAAGGGGGAGGACACGCAACACCCCCACCCCCACCCTCACCTACAACACCATACACACAAATACATGCAGCAACATGACATTTATACCCTTTCACCCCCTGGAAGAACGCAAGGACAAAATGAAATGATTGTAACAAGTGTAATAATCGAAAAATCTGATAGGCCAAGATAACTTAAAATCATCAGTATATACAAATATGTACAGCAACTACTACAGATAGTGTTGCAATCATTGTCCGTGTCTCAGTGGTCCCAAAATGCATGGGCGAAGCCTACACATGATACCTGACCCGCAACGGAGAGAACACAGCTGGGGCATCAGATTAAAAAAAAAAAGGCACATCAGGGGGAGTGGGAGGGGGGTACCTCAGCCGGATGAACAGACAACACCACTGCTCCACGAGGGGGGCTGCATGCCCACAGTTTGACCCTAGGGAGTGCAAAGCCATAGTCTCTCAAGTCTCTCAAGTGGGTTGGGTGCCCACTGCTTTATCCTGGGGAGTGCAAAGCCAGTCTCTCAAGTCTCTCAAGTGGATGAGTTGCTCACTGCTTTATCCTGGGGAGTGCAAAGTCACAGTGTCTCAAGTCTCTCAAGTGGGTGATTTTCCCACTGCTTGGTCCTGGGAGTGCAAGGGCACAGTCTCTCTTGTGGATGTTTTTCTCCACTAGTTCTGAAGAGGGCTTGGTGCCAAGAGTGCTTCATCCTGCCAAGGATTGGGGTTGTGGATGCTTTTCTCCACTGGTTCTGGAGGGGGCTTGGTGCCCAGAGTGCTTCATCCTTCCAAGGATTGGGGTTGTTGATGCTATTCTCCACTGGTTCTGGAGGGGGCTTGGTGCCCATAGTGCTTCATCCTGCCAAGGATTGGGGTTGTGGATACTTTTCTTCACTGGTTCTGGAGGGGGCTTGGTGCCCAGAGTGCTTCATCCTGCCAAGGATTGGGGTTGTGGATTCTTTTCTCCACTGGTTCTGAAGGGGGCTTGGTGCCCAGAGTGCTTCACCCTACCAAGGATTGGGGTTGTGGATGCTATTCTCCACTGGTTCTGGAGGGGGCTTGGCACCCAGAGTGCTTCACATGCAGTGTTGCAGGTCCCATTCCCTCACCTGGGGGTGTGTGCCACGAGATTGCCTGGGAACAGGTAGCATGATACTCCATGGAGGCAGAGACACACTCCACCCTGCTGCGACTTTGCCTGCCACCTGCTGGTATAAACAGTGCTGGGTGTCGTGCCTCATGTACGCTGTGCAGGATCCAGGATGTCTCCTGCAGCCTGGGACGGCTGTCCACTGGTAATGTTAGCCATGGCGGCTGTGGTGGCACTGTCTGAGCACGTCGTGGGGCTGGTAGCGGTGGTTGAGGTGGTGTCTGTGGCGGAGATGCTGCCGGTGGTGAATGTGTCAGGACCTGTGGGGGGAAACAGCAGGACGTCTCCTGCAGCCTCTGATGGCTGCCCACTGGGGATGATGCTGGGGACTGTTGCTGAGGCAGCAGATGTGCAGGTGGCGGTGCAGGTGGCGGTGTCCACCGCCGTACAAGTTGCAGTTCTGGTTGCCAGAAGGGGTGACTCTAGTCCCTCAGCCGGAGGCTCCGTGCCCTGTCCTGACTTCCCCTTTGCCTTGTGTCCCTTTCCCACTTTGGATGTCGCTGCTGGTTCCTTGGCACTGTCCCCTTTTGGTTTGGAGGAGGCCTTGGTGGGTAGTTGGTGTGGCTTTTCCCTACGGCATGTGGGCACCTTCTTCACCTTGGCAGGTGGCGGAATGGGCTGGTCCTTGGCCTCGCTAGGTGGCACACTGGCAGCCCTGATGGGTGCCGCCTGAAATGTGACCGGACTTGCTGAGACCACAGTGGTAGAGGATTTGGTGGCTGAGGTGCTGGGCTGGGACCTGGACATCCTGGCCCTAGGGGAAGGATGGGGGGTGAGGTGTAGGAAAGAGGTCAATGTTAGCAAGGAAAAATCTTTTAGACACACTAGGACGGGAAGATGGAGGAGGTTTGGAAGTGGAGGAAGAGGTAGTGATTGGAGGAGGTGTACATCTGCTGAATTTGGGTGAAGGTGCCTGGGCTGGAGGCTGTTGTGAGGTGGATGGCTGTTGGGTGGGTGGGTGCCTACGTTTGTGTACTTTGGGAGGAGGGCTCACAGACACACTGGGAGAGGACACAGGGAATGTGTGCATGGTAGTGGGGGTGGTGAGTGCACATGAGCGGTGTGTGGTGATGGGCGTGCTGGTGATGGAGGTAGTGGCTGAGGATGCAGTGCATGCAGGTGTGAGTGGAGACGAGATTGGGATTCAGGAGGAGGACGTGGAGGAGGTGAACAGTGGAGGCAGTGGATGTTGGTGTGTCTGCATGGGGATGGTGCTTGTGTGAGTGCCTGTGGGATGTGTGGTGCTTATGTTTGCCATGTCCACTCTTGTGTGTTGATGAGTGTGCATGCTGGTCTGAAGGTGTGCTAGGGATAGGCTGAGGAAGAGAGGATTGGGTCTGGGTAGTGGATGTTGGAGGGGGGGAGGCTGGACACAGGGACAATGGCTGCCATCAGTTCTGAGGCCAGACCCTGAAATGCTCTCTGTTGGGCCGCCACACCAGAATGAATGCCCTCCAGGTATGCATTTGTTTGCTGCAAATGCCTCTTGACGCCCTGGATGGCATTCAAAATGGTTGATTGCCCAACAGTGAGGGATCTCAGGAGGTCAATAGTCTCCTCACTGAGGGCAACAGGGCTGACTGGGGCAGGGCCTGAGGTGCCTGGGGCGAAGGAGATGCCCACCCTCCTGGGTGAGCAGGCACGGGAAACTCGATGAGGGACTGCTGGGAGGGTGGTGCTGGTAGGGGGTGGCGGCTGTACCTGTTGTTGCAGTGGGCAATGAGGTGCCCAACACCGCAAGGGAGCTCCCAGCAGAGTACGAGTCGCTGTCGCTGGTGTCTCCTCTTGTGCCCGTTGTGGACCTCCCCTCACCCTCCATCCCACTGGTGCCTTCAGACTCCGTAAATTCACCCTCCAGGGCCATGTGGGTTGCAGCTTCCTCCTGCTCTGGTGCCAATGCTCCTCCGCCAGATGATGCTAATGCACACAAGGACAGGATGACAAAACAAAAAGGGGGGGAAAGACACAAGAGACACATGGTCAATGCCTGCAACACCACTACCGTTGGCGGACACAACACACAGGGAGCTGCCCTATGCACTAGATCATGCACTAACAGTGCAGGTGAAAAGCACATGCCCATGGGGGACTCTGTCCAGACCCATTTCATGCACAGCTGGAACCCATAGGAGCCTTACCAGGTGTAGAGGGCAACTACCACCTTTGGGGTTGGAGTGGCACTGAGCCTGCAAAACAATGGATGTACAATCGGGTGTCAGCCCTGGCCTCGGGGAACCCACAACCCACTTCCCCCACCCAGACACCTCATCAAGCGCGCAGAGTCAGCTGAATGATACTTTACTCACCCCCTTGTGGCTGATGTGATGCCCACAAGCGCCCATACAACTCAGGATATGCCACCGCCAGGATCCGGTACATCAGGGGGGACCATGGTGCGACTGGCACCCCTTCCACTTTGGGAGGCCATCCCCAGCTGGGCCTCCGCCGTCTTCTTGGTCCAGCGGCACTGGTCCTCCCATCTTTTCCGGCAGTGGGTGCTCCATCTATGGTAGACCCCCAGGGTCCGCACTTCCATGGCGATGGCATGCCAAATACCCTTCTTCTGGTGGGCGCTGACCTATATTAAAAGTGAAGTAAGAATGGATGTTACTCCCCGTACAGTTCTTCTCACTCATTGGCCACAAACCTCCCACCCTGGCCCAGAAAAACATCCACTCACCATCCTCACATGCTGGCCTGTGCCCCCGTCTCTTCCATCCACGACACTCCATACAATGATGTGCCATCCACCATGCACACAGTTAACTCACCTGTTTGTCTGGAGGACCGTAGAGTAGCGTGTACTGGGGGAGGACCCCATCCACCAGTTTGTCCAACTCCTCCGCAGTGAAGGCAGGGGCCTTTTCCCCAGACACTATAGCCATTTTCGCTTCCAGACTCAGGCCACAGCAGCACTTGCAGTGTAGGTCCTCTCCTGTTGAAGGTCAGGTATCAAGTGAGGGAACTGATAGAAAATGGAGGTCACGTCCGTGGCGGTGCGTACCGTCACCACTGGCGTACATCATCATTGGCTCCTGGAACCCATAGGGCCCAATGATAACCAATGCTGAATTGCCCAGCGGTCTTCGAACGCCTACCGCGATGCTGCATAACGTCAGCGCAGTTACCTCATTTCCCCTTGTCCCTCCTTACAGGTCAGGCAGCCGCCATTTCAGGTGGCCACATGGCAGGCCAACTAACTTTGTCACAGCACTTTTGGCCAGGAATACGGACAGACAAGGGCACACAAAGATTATTTCACGATTGTGCTAAACAGCCTTGTGAAACCTATGTGGTGTGTGACCACCTGCTCACCCTTCTCCTCCATAGGGCACGTACGCTGGGGCAGGTGACGAAATGGCAGCATCCTCCAGTGTACAGAACCCTGGTGGACCTGTCGACAATGGAAGACAGACACATCATTATCACTTACAGACTTGATCGTGCCACAATCCAGGAACTGTGAGCACAGTTGGAGCCAGACCTGATGTCAGCTATCTGCCATCCCACAAGTATACCCCTGTAGTGCAGTTCCTGTCAGTGCTCCATTTCCTGGCAAGTGCCTCCTTTCAAACAACAGTGGCCATGGCATCAGGGATGTCACAGCCAATGTTCTCTAACGTGTTGTCCAGAGTGTTATCTGCCCTGCTGAAACACATGCGCAGCTACATCGCGTTCCCTCAGGCGGAGGATTTGCCCACAGTTAAAGGTGACTTCTATGCCCTGGGACATATCCCCAACATTGGTGACATTCATTGTATGTATGTGGCATTTGTCCCCCCCCGCAGGAATGAACAGGTGTACAGAACCGGAAAAGATACCATTCTATGAATGTGCAGATGGTGTGTTTGGCAGACCAGTACATCTCCCATGTGAATGCCAAGTTTCCTGGCTCAGTGCATGACGCTTACATTCTGAGGAATAGCAGCATCCCTTATGTGATGGGGCAACTCAAGAGGCACCATGTGTGGCTAATAGGTGCGGACAAGGACCCTTTACCCTGTGAATAGTTGTCTGGGTCTAGGGTTGTCCCTATGGGTTAGTGTGTGTCTATCAGTTGTCCCTCGACATTTGCAGGTGACTCTGGGTACCCCAACCTGTCATGGCTACTGATCCCAGTGAGAAATTCCAGGACAAGGGCAGAGGTAACGGTACAATGAGGCACATGGGTGAACTAGGAGGATTATAGAGACCTTTGGCCTCCTGAAGGCCAGGTTCTGGTGCCTCCATATGACAGGTGGTTCCCCAGTCTACTCACCAAAGAAGGTGTGCCAGATCATCGTGGCTTCACAACTTGCTTTGCGACGGCAGGTGCCTTTTCTGCAGGAGGATGGTCCAGATGGAGGTGTTGTGGCAGCTGTGGACCCTGTGGACAGTGAAGACGAGGAAGCAGAAGAAGAGAACATCGGCAACAGGAACACGATGATCCTACAATACTCCCAGTGAGACGCAGGTAAGAAGACAACACTGCCTGCTACATCTGATTTTAATCCACTACCTCTCATCTGTCTGTCATTTTCACCCAGTGTATGGTCACTGAGTTGTCACTTTCCATTACGATTTCACAGATGTGGGTCCCACTGTGTGACATCTGCTTTGTTTCCTCATGGACTAGAGCTGTGTGACATAGGTATGTTGACATTACATTTGAAAGATCATTTTGCCACTATAATTGCTAATACAATATTTCGAAATCACAGACAGACTCCTGATTGTTTTGTGCTTTAAGGGTGTTTATTTAAGTGCTCAATATTGGAGGGGGTTGTAAAATGGTGAGGGGTGATGGTGGAGGAATTTCCATGGCAGAGTCCAGTTTATTAGTCTCACAGGTGCATTGTCCAAAGAGGCATAGGAAGTGGAGCTGGGGCAGTTTAAGTATGGAGAGGGTGACAAGGTGGGACAAAAGGATGACAATCAGGGTGGTCTCATACTTGGCGGGGGTCTTAGCATCGTTCTCTGTCTTTGTCCTGGATCTCAGGGACCCTTTGCGGGATGGTTCTCCCTCTGCAGGGGTGGGTGCTGGTGTGGTGGTCCTGTGGCGGTGCCTCAGGTCCACTAGTGCCGGCGGAGGTGGTGGGCAGTTCATCATCCAGGCTAGTGTCAACTCGTGGAGAGTTGGTTACCTGGGCCTGTCCTCCCCCTGTCGCACAGCAGCCCTCCCAGTTCCCCTGTGTTCCTGGTCCTCTGTCCCCTGAACCGTGTGCCCACTACCACTGCCTCCAGGTCCCTGGTGTTGTTGGGGTGGTGGGTTAGCCTGGGTTCCCTGTAGTGGCGGACACACTGCTGATTGACGTGTCCTGGTGGATGCTGTGCTGGTGTTTCCAGAGGGGGCAAGCTCTGTAGTGGCCTGTGCCAGTGTGAGTGGAACCGACTGTCCAGAGGTCCCAGATGGGCCGGGCTGGTCATCTAGATCCAGTTGGACAGAGCTGCTGTCATCACTGTGGGCCTCTTCTGTCGGTGGAGTGAACATATCTGGACCCTCCTGTCCGGTGACGTTGGGTAGGGGTCCTTCAGGGGTGTAAAGGCATGATTTTTGCATCTGTATGTGCCATGGAGTGCAATGGGTGGGTGACCGTGTACCCCAGTGCTAGCATTCCTGTGTAGGACCTTGTGTGATGATGGTTTAGGGGGGTGTATGGGTATGTGCAGTGGCCATGCATTGGTGATGGGTGTCCATGCTTTGGTGTTGCATGCAGGGCTTGGTGTTTGGAAGGGTGGTTTGTGATATTGGGACATGTGTGAGGAGTATAAGTGATGGGGTGAGGACGAGGGTGGGGGTATGTGATAGCATGCAGGTAGGGTGGGGGATGTAATAGTAAAGATTTTACTTACCAGAGTCCATTCCTCCAGCTACTCCTGCGAGGCCCTCAGGATGCAGAATAGCCAAGACCTGCTCCTCCCATGTTGTTAGTTGTGGGGGAGGAGGTGGGGGTCCGCCACCAGTCCTCTGTACCGTGATGTGGTGTCTTGAGACCACGGAACGCACCATAGGGCGTTCCACCTCTTCCTGATGTCATCCCTATTTCTTGGGTGCTGTCCCACTGCGTTGACCCTATCCACTATTCTTCGCCATAGCTCCAGCTTCCTAGCTATGGAGGTGTGCTGCACCTGTAATCCGAATAGCTGTGGCTCTACCCGAATGATTTCCTCCATCATGACCCTGAGCTCCTCCTCAGAGAACCTGGGGTGTCTTTGCCGTGCCATGGGGTGGTGTGGGTGATGTGTGGGGTGGTGTGTGTTGTGATGTGTGGGGTGATATTTAGTGGTGTGTTTTGTGAGGTGCGTGGATGTTGTGTGAGTGATGGTGTTGAGTTCCTGTGGATGCTGGTTTGTAGATGGTGGTGTCTCTCTGTGGCCTTCAGTCGCAATTGTGTTCGTAGGGGTTTGTGGGTGATGTGGGTGTGTGTTTTATATTGTATTGGGTGTGTGGGAGTGGTGTGTGTATGTGTCTCAGGTGTGTGTATTTTGAATTGTCCAATGTGGTAGTGTTTTGTATATGTGTGTGTATTTTGAGCGCAGCGGTGTGTACCGCCAATGAAATACCGCGGTTGAAAGACCGCTGCGTGGATTCGTGGGTCGTGATAGTGTGGGCGTATTCCTGTTGTTTTGACGGTGGAGGTTTTGTTATCACCAGTTTATCAATGACCTTTGGTGTGGCGGACTTGTGTGGGTGTCTAGATTTTGGCAGATTCCAGCCTTTGGGTCTTAATGACTGTGGCGGAATTCCACAGTAGCGGCGGTGTGTTGGCGGTCTTCTGCACAGCGGTATGCGGCTTTTACCACCAATGCTGTAATGACCCCCTATGACTTAAGGAAAACACACAGAAGGAGCATTGGCAACCTCCTGGACAACATGGAACTGTTAATGCTCCAGCTTGGCACACGCCGCAGATGACAGCGATGACAACTGGTCCCTCCAGCACCACCGCAGCAATCCCAAACACCACCACAGCAGCCACAAAGCCAGCTCAGAAGGTGGGAGAGTATATTTCGATAGCTCACAACCATCCTTGGGCTCAGGGAACAAAATGCCATCAGAAACTACTGTCTGAAGCAGGAGTCCATTGTACGCCTGCTGCACCACATAGCACAGACATTATTGCAAGGGTGGACACTCCAACAATTATTCCACCCATGAACAAACTCCTCGCTCTACTCCATATGCTGGCATCAGGATAATTTCAGACATTGAGCGCATAAGTGAGTGATATCTCCCACACACTGTTCTCGGCCTTACTACTAAAGGTTCTGGATGCAATCATCCACCTCACACCCCGTCAGATCTGCTTCCCTAACACCAGGCAACTGCAGCAGGAAACCAAGCAAAGGTTCTATCTAATTGCTGTGTTCCTGCATGTTCTGGGTAAAATGGACTGCACCCATGTCCAACTTGCCACCTGTAGCAATGGAACACCTCTACAGGAACTGCAAACACACCCATTCGATAAATGTACAGGCCATTGTGGACCACCGTGGGATATTCACAAACATCCTAGCCAACAATTCTGGCATGGTCCATGATGCCTACATATTCCAGCATTCCACCATCCATGAACAGTTCCAGGATGGGCAATATGGCAATGGGCTACTCGTAGGTAAGCCACCATACCAATCATTACACAGACAATACACCAACCTAGTAAGACAAACAATACATACACTACACTAAACACACATGGAACACAAATTTATAGACAACAACACATATGTCACATGCCACATGCCACACTACACTGCATTCATTGCCCATCACATACACATACACCCATATATAGATAATATAATGACAACCTGACTGGCACATCACGTGAAGGACAGGTGAAGCTATGTCCACTTTGTATACAGTCACTGGGCCCAAACCACTACAAGTGTTCACTGGCTGACAACTAAATACAGATCTCACACACATTACACCAAACAATGAATAGCTCAGCTAGGTGAATGGCACAGGCCATGTCAGTGTAAAGAAAGTCACACATAGGCACAACCCCACATTTGTCATGGTGTTCAAGCCTCTGGAGGCACCAATATCAAATGCCACCCAAGTGTTGCCATTTCCAACTACATTTCACCTACACATACCTGACGTACCTGTTGTGTGCACCTTCACCTGTCTGCTGCACTGTTACCACACACATAGGAATAGAACAATACCAGCCATGAAAGACCATGGGGCAGAATGAAAAGAAGTCATGCAGCATCTAGTCCAGTGCCACTTCACATGCGTCCGTTAGGGCCCCCAAACGCCACCATGTGTGCACCATGTAAAAGAAACAGCCCACCATGGCACAGATTAGGTACAACTCTATCAACATAATGGATGCTATATTAGGACTCTGTAGTAGTACTAAAAACATGTTTGGCTTTTCATGCACCGCACATAGGGACGCATGTAAAAATATGGTGTGTCCCCTCCCAACACCTGCACTGTGCATGTGTTGAAAGTGTCTGTGATAAATCATATATAGGAACCTTGGATATTCCTCTGCACTTATTTTGCCACTCCTCCAATTGTATGGATCACACCCTTATACACATGATGGCTAGCACAGGCATAATCTGCCACAAAGGGTCACTAATTGTTGCACTGCATGCGTGGTGCCACATGGTAACATGGAGGCCTGAGTTTGGCTTTGTAGGGCTACCATGGTGTCAATACAAATGACATCATTGTAGTGCAAGGAGGTGATAGGTTCCACTAATAGCACACAGCCTCAAATATGGTACACAACACATATTTGGCATGGTTGAACTGTCAGTTCTGATTTATTTTGACAATCACCAGGTCCCTGTGCCACAACCCATGATAGTAATGTCCACCAGCACAAACCAATGCAACCATTCCACAAAACAGGAATACACACAATACCAGAAGCAACTCTGAGTCACCACTCTGCTGAAAATTAACATCTCTCATGGATCATAAGAAACCACAAATATGTGATACTAACACATGTTCTCTCATTTCTTTGCAGCCGATCAAGGATATGGCATTCAGCAATGGGTGATGACTCCTTTTGGCAACCCGACAACGGGGAAAGAGTGGGCATACAAAGAAGGACCCAGAAGGACACGAAATGTGGTGGAGAGGACATTTGGGCATCTGAAGTCAAGGTCCAGGTGCCTGGCCCTGACAGGAGGAAGCCTACTGTATGCACCACCCCTGGTATGCAAGAAGATACTTGTATGTACTATCCTGCATAACATATATATACAGACTAATGTCCCTTGGGAAGAACTGGTAGATGTCTCCAATGTAGAGGAGGATGACAAATGGTGTAGCACAGGTGGAGGGGAAACTATAAAACACTATTACTGGAGTTTGCAGGAGAGAACAAATTGTACAGAACTTCTACACCTAGACACTGAACAACTAATTTGTAAACACCAATAAATCACTTTGCACCAGAATGTCCGTGGTCTACTTATTCTTCAGTACATATACTAATGGAATGTTGCTCATACCTCAGGGAGCGGGAAAGAAACACAACAGTCACAAAGGTGGTTGGAATATAGTTTGTGAAGTACAAGGGTCTAGAGCCTCCATGCCACACTTCAGTGTCACATAACTCACAGTTATGTGGCTCTCGCAGGCCTAGATCCACACACCACAAAAAATATGAGGCATTAAGTGGGCATTGTGCAAAATTCTACCCCTTTCCACACATCATCCCGATACCTGGAAAGATGTATGCAAGGGGGATGTACATACGGTAGGCGCTGTTTCTAAAAGGTGCATTAAAAAAATGGGAGCTAAACTGTGTCAAATCTCAGGTGGGTAGCTGCTACGCCAGCACTGAGCACATGTGACAAGGTGGGGGACACCATTCACATCAATGGACCTTCATTGACTGTTCAGGGTAAGGAACGAAAGTTTGCACCTAACCCTGCACCGTAGATCAATGACGTTATGTATCAACACCACCATTGGGCCCAACCCTGCCACGTGGTGTGCTGTACCTCAAATATAGCACACACATGTTGGCTGTGGAGTGCGGTAAGGGTTGCTAGGCTAGTGAA
Organism: Pleurodeles waltl; assembly: GCF_031143425.1. NCBI lineage: Eukaryota > Metazoa > Chordata > Amphibia > Caudata > Salamandridae > Pleurodeles > Pleurodeles waltl. Next base: position 559,368,812 of record NC_090444.1, read on the forward strand.
GCAGCAATTGGTGCTGATCCACTCTCCATACATATGCCTTTAGCCAGGATTTAACAATGTTAACAATAAAATGGGAGAATGCACCACTAAATGAATGTTTGCTTGGAATGTAGGCAGAGTCTGTCACACTCCCAACTTACATTCTAGCACACTTGTCACACAAATCTGCTGTTTAGACAAATGCCTGCAGATAATCTGAATATACATGTGAAGATTGATGTATGGGTGTATGGTCTAGGTAGGAAAGGGATTGCAATTCCCTACAATGGTTGACATGTGTCAGCAAGGTAACCTAGTATAGTCTGCATGGTACCATCACACACCATATATGAAAACACACTTCTCATTGAAACTCACATGCCTGACCAAGACAACGTTACCTACTGTGACAAAAGTCCCTAAAATGTCTAGGTCTCTAACATGCCAATGAGGTGTGTGATGTGCAAGTATGTCTAGCAATGTCCAAACATGTCACAGACCCATCCTAAATTGTATGGGTGAAGAAGGAGACAGATGAGTTGCACGTGGCAAGTCAAATATCCAGCACTGAGATGATTTCACAAACTAACAAGATACACTCATAGTGACAGTGACATACGTTGTGGAATGTTGATTTGAGTGTATTCCCATGTACACCAAAGGATGTGGAAGGACAGCTCACAGAATCCCACAGACACTTGGAGATACAACATGGAGAGGTCACTTGGAGACTACACAAGTGCTGAGGCAGGTATACTGTCATGTGTGTGTTGAAGTCATGTAATCTTGCAAAGCCTGGAAATGGGAGGGAAACTATTATGTAGCCAGTCGTAGAAGAGGTGTACATCTTCAAATTACACAAGTCATATGTTCCATTCTGTCCATGCTTGACCGGACAATGTTGCAGTAGAAGATGTGTACAAAGTGTAAGCAGTCTAAAGAATGCCAGCAATGTAGGACTAAAACTATTCTAAACAAGACATGCCATAAATGTTGGAGAAGGTACACACACATAGACCAATACTGACTGTGCAACACAACAATGTCACGATGTGATCACCTGACATATGTTCAGAGAGAATGCCTAGGTCAGCACATAACTCACTCATGTTTGCTACAAACACCAACATTGTAGTTGCCCATCACATACTATTCTGACAGAAGGCAGTGACAGATGACATCATCTGTCCCCTAGGTCATAGTAAAATTACAAGTTACACTAGAGATACAAGTCCTAACCAAGCTGTAAATGGAAATCACTAAGATTGTATTACCATGTCTGTCAGACTTGCCAAATGATGAGACATGTCCTACATGTACAAGTGGCTAGTCCTCTGAACATAATAGGGCAACCCTGACATCATGTACCCCAAAGGAAAAGGAAAATCCCAGGCCATGTGATCACATATGAACATACATAGATTTGCCGAGGATTGTGCATTGCTCTGCTGAAGAGCTATCATGATGAGGCTAGATCCCCGCCTAATCCCAATGCTGGGGCTACATTGACTCATGACACAGTCAGGGGCCTGATGCATGTGCACAGTGGACTGAGCAGAGTGGAGTGCCGTCAACCTGTGCCAAAACATGCAACCCGTGGTCTGTGTGGGCATTAAAAGTCCCACAGTGGAAATGATGATTAGGCTGCAATCATTGCCTGACTGCAACACTGCTACTCAGTTGTATGCCATTGTATGTGACAGTCATAACAAACATGTTGTGGTCGATTGTAAGTACCTAGTGTGTATTTGTTTGTTGTATTTTTGTCCTGCATTTGTCAATGTATTGTGGGGTATTTTTCTTGGGACAGCATAGTTTTTTTGGGGGGGGGTGTTAGGTAGAGTAGTTAAATACTATTTTTTGGGGCTCTTTCATTTGCAGTTACCTTATACTGCAAAAAGTCTGGGAAATTGAGAGCAACAAAGATGATAGCTGGTGAACTGGGAGGGTTTACCTGGTGGGTGCAGCATTACCTTCCAATTATGCTAACTTTGGGTGTGTGGACAATACAGGACTACCCCACAGAGGCACAGAAGCTGCAGTGAAGAAAGGTGCTCCACCACCCTTTCAGAATATTCTGAGTTGTGCGCACCAACCACCACTTAAAATACAGTTCGGCTGACCTCATTGCACAGGAGCAAGATCTACTGGATCACCTGGGGCTTTAGATTGGTGAACCAGTTGCATGACAGGTGGACATAAAGTTTTGCAGCAGCATGTTTTGTCAAGGCTCAGGACAGATTGTTTTGGGCCTGATTTGAAAAGCCCCTACTGCCACCTTAGTGCCTCCATTCTGAAACTTATAATTGATGCTAAGGCAGCACTGATAGTTGCATTTTCCCTGTGCCATATTAATAAAGTGGTGCGATGCATACCACCACTTTGTAAGGCCTTTCTCAACATGATGGCTGCTCCAGGCATTATCTGTGCTTGGGGGGCCTACCCCTGCAAAGGGGGGGGAATAACTGGGGCAGGGAAATCTAATATATATCCTTGTGCAATTTTTCCCACACTTTGAACACCTGCTCAGAGAGAACTAATCAGCTACTGTCCATGTGGCAGGGACTGGTGCTACCACGTAATTTTCCGTGTGAATGTTGTTCCTTCCACATCTTCATCCTCTGTGTGTGGTGCCTCCTGTGCCATGGGTGGTGTTGTTGTTAGGTTGAGGGGGCCACACACACATCAGGGGACAGAGATGTGGTGTCAAAAGTCCCAGCAGCTGCCATTTGTGGGAACACAAAAGGCATCACTCCAGCAAGGAGTAACTGCTGATTTCTCAACACCGCAGCAACACCACTATGGTAGGCAGAAATGTTTTCCCTGAGTGAGGAAACTTCTTGCTGTATGGAATCCAAGGTATTGTGTATAGCCTCCATCCAATTGTCTATCATACTGCTGCCACTTTGGGAGGTCAGTTGTTGAAGCCTCATCCTCATAACAGCAGCTATGTAGGGCAGGGACAGCTGGAGTCCATGTAGCGGGGAATGGGTGCCTCTGATGGCAGCTGAGTTGTCCTTATTTGGACTGAGACACCTCTGCACTCCCTCTAGGCTGCCTGCCATGTACTCCATCCCCACCCGCACCTGCTTGGCCAGCTCCCACTGGACTCTTACCATTGTCCTCTGAAAGGTGATCTCTGGGTCCATGGAGTCCAGGGCTTACATTTCATGTAAGTTTACAATTATTTGCTAATCACAAAAAAACCTACATGTAGTGACTTCACGAGTGCAAAGTGTCAACACATTAAAAGATAGGGCTTTTTGTTTGTGGAGACTCCACACTCATTAAGGTACTACTTGAAAATCCCTTTGTGAATAGCAAACAATCGTAACCTTACACAAAAGTGTCAGTTTATCATCATTAAGGCCCTCATTACAACATTGGCGGTAAGTGCCGCTTACCGCCATGCTGACTGCCGCCAACATACCGTGACTGCGGCAGTATACCGCTACGAGTATTATGACCCACACAGAGAAATCTGCTACTATACAGACACCCACACAAGTCCGTCAGACTAAAGGTCAGTGATAAACAGTCGGTACCAAAACCCACACTGTTACGGCAACCGAAATATGCCCACAACATCATGACCATTGAATCACTGCGGAGGACATTTAACCTTGGTAAACCATTGGCGGTACAGACCGCCGCGCTCAAAATACACACACACTAACAAAACTACATCACATTGAACAGTTCAAACTACACACATTTGACATGCATACACACACCACACCCACACACCCACAACACTATAAAACACACATCCACAATACCCACAGCCCTTTACGACCCAAACATTTTGTCAAGGGAGAGAGAGACAAGCCAGGAGCACCCATTGAATCTCAGTCACATAACACCATCACCATACACCATCCACGCACCACACAGCACACACCCCAACACATCACCCCACACACTCGCACACATACCACTCACACTACACCAATGGCACCACAAAGACACCCCAGGTTCTCAAAGGAGGAGCTAAGGGTCATGGTGAAGGAAATCATCCGGGAAGAGCCACAGCTATTTGGATCACAGGTGCAGCAGACATCTCTAGCAATGAAATGGAGCTATGACAGAGTCGTGGACAGGGTCAACGCCGTGGGACAGCACCTAAGAACAAGGGATGACATCAGGATAGGTGGAATGACCTACGGGGGAAGGTGCGTTCCCTGGTTGCAAGACACCAGAAAGCTGTACAGAGGACTGGCGATGGACCCCCACTTCCTCCCCCACAACTAACAACATGGGAGGAGCAAGTCTTGGCGATCATGCACCCTGAGGGCCTTGCAGGAGTAGCAGGAGGACTGGACTCTGGTAAGTCAAATCTTTACTACTTTATTCCCCACTCTACCTGCATGCCATCACAAAAAACAAACCCTACCCTCACCCCATCACCCCACCACCTCACATACACCCCACCATCACAACCCACCCATCCCAATACCAAGCCATGCATGCAACACCAATGCATGGACCCCCATCACAGACCTGCATGGACACCCATCATCACAGCATGCGCACTAGTGACAATCACTTAGCCAAACCAAGCACAACTCACACAAACCAAAGCTGCCTTGCTAATAACAACCATAGAGGGAAACATATCCATGCACAAGATGGCATAGGCAGATACAATAACACTGCATTTTCATCCCCACAGGAGACCCACTCAACGTCACCGGAGAGGAGATGCAAGCCACATCCAGTCCCCCCTCAAGGGGCCCACAGTGATGACATCAGCTCTGCACACCTGGATCACGATGACCAACCTGGCCCATCAGGGACCTTTGGACAGTCGGTGACCCAGCCACAGTCCCAACCCACCACAGAGTTTCCCCCCTCAGGAAACACCTGCACAGCACCCACCAGGCAGGCCCATCCCTCTGTCCCCAGGACATGTCAATCAGCAGTGTGTCCACCATTACAGGGACCCCAGGCAACCCCACAAACGCAGGACAATCAGGGACCTGGAGTCAGTGGCAGTGGGCACACGGTTCAGGGTACATAGGCACAGGACAACAGGGAAGCTTGGAGGACTTCTGTGCGACAGGGGGAGGACATGCCCAGGAACCAGCTCTCCACGAGGCACTCACCAACATCCTGGGAGCATACCACCATTCCCAGGAGACCATGGGCCAGATACCGGCCAAGCTGCAGGAGACCTAGCGGCTGGAGGAGGGACAGTTCCTGGGGATCAGGGAGGACCTGAGGGACATCCACACCACCCTAGTCACCATTGCAGGGGTGCTGGCAGACATTGCCAACACCATGAGGGAGGCAGTGGCTATCCAACGGGCCCCTGACACTAGCCAAACCGAAGAACAGCCCTCCAACTCTGCCGGCACTGGTGGACAGGAGGCCCCGCCACAGGACCAACAGGCCACCAGCACCCTAACCCTTGCAGAAGGAGAACCACACCGCAAAAGGTCCCTGCAATCCACGCAAAAGCCAGAGAACAGTGCCAAGACCCACACCAGAAAATCAGATTCTCCTGATTCTCACCCCTCTGTCCCACTCTGTCACCCTGTCCACCTTGAACTACCATTGCTCCACTTCCTATGCCCCCTTGGACAATGCACCTGTGATACAAATAAAATGGACTGTACCCTGGACTTTCCTCCATCAGCAACACACCCCATTGCAATACCCCCTACACGTATTAGCACATAAATAAACACTTTTTGAACAACTTCAAGTATGGAGTCTGTGAATTTGATGACAAATGTATTAGTTTTACAAGCTGTAAACATTGCAATTCAAATGTACTGTAATATTTACATACGTATGACCTGTAGCGGGCAGCAGTAAACACTCCAGGAGCCAGAGTGGGGCACAGAGATCTGAAAATAGAGATGCCAAAGGGTACAGTAAGTGGCCATAGAAATATGGAAATCAGGCTGCCATGTTCAATGTCAAACACAAAACTGCAATGGAAGGTGAAGTTACAGTGTCTTACCTGTGTGTCACTGGAAGTACTGTTGAATTAGTGTACTTCTGTTGTCCACATCTTCTTCCTCTGCCTCCTTTTTGCGCCTGTCCACAGGTTCCACCGCTGCCACACAACCATCCCCACGCTTATCCTCCTGTAGAAAAGGCACCTGGCGTCTCAAGGCCAGGTTGTCCAACATGCAACATGCAACGATGATCTGGGACACCTTCTTGGATGAGTAGTACAGGGATCCACCAGTCATATGGAAGCACCGAAATCTGGCCTTCAGAAGGCCAAAGGTTCTCTCAATGATCCTCCTTGTTCGCCCATGTGCCTCATTATAATGTTCCTCTGCCCTTGTCCTGGCATTCCTCACTGGGGTCAGTAGCCATGAGAGGTTGGGGAAACCAGAGTCACCTGCAAAATTCGAGGGATACCTGTTAGCCACACACTCACCCTTAGGGCCAAACCCACACCCATATACCTACATCAACTGGGTGGGGACCTTGGGCTCACCTATTAGCCATACCCTGTGCCTCTGGAGTTGAGACATCACATATGGAATGCTGCTATTCCCCAAGATAAAGGCATCATGCACAGAGCCAGGATACTTTGCATTGACATGGGAGATGTAATGGTCCGCCAAACACACCTTCTGCACATTCAGAGATTGAAAGCTTTTCCTATTTCTGAACACTTGTTCATTTCTCCAGGGGAGTACAAATGCAATATGTGTACCATCAATGCCACCAATTAGCCACACAAGGTGCCTCTGGAGTTGCCCCATCACATAAGGGATACTGCTATTCCTCAGAATGTAAGCGTCATGTACTGAGCCAGGAACCTTGGCATTCACATGGGAGATGTACTGGTCGGCCAAACACACCATCTGCACATTCATTGAATGGTAGCTCTTCCTGTTTCTGTACACCTGTTCACTCCTGCGGGGGGTACCAAGGCCACATGTGTCCCATCAATGGCACCTATGATGTTGGGGATATGTCCCATTGCATAAAAGTCAGCCTTCACTATGGCCAAATCCTCCACCGAGGGGAATACGATGTAGCTGCACATGTGTTTCAGCAGGGCAGACAACACTCTGGTCAGCACGTTTGAGAACATTGGCTGAGACATCCCTGATGACATGACCACCTTCGCTTGGAAGGAACTACTTGCCAGCAAATGGAGCACTGACAGGACCTGCACTAGAGGGGGGATACCTGTGGGGTGGTGGATAGCTGAAATCAGGTCTGGCTCCAATTGGGCACACAGTTCTTGGATTGTGGCCCTATCAATTCTGTAAGTCAGGATAATGTGCCAGTCCTCCATTGTCGACAGGTATACCAGGGGTCTGTACACAGGGGGGTGTATCCATATCCTATTCATCCTCAGCGGTTGAACTCTAGGGTGAAGAACAGTGAGCAGAATGTCACACATATGTTAATATTAATATGCATTTCTTCCTTTACAGAAACAGTATGTGAACTAGAGAGTCAGTTGATGTGCCAATGTTTGCGGTGACACAGTTAGGTGCCATGACCTGTGCCCCCCTGAAATGGCAGCTGCCTGACCTGTGAGGAGGGACAAGTGGAAATGTGGTAATTCTGCTGGTGTTGTGCGCCATTGCGGTCGGCGGTCGATGACCACCGTGCAACATTGCATTGGTTATCATTGGGTTCCAGGAGCCAATGCCGATGTACGCCGGGGGTGACGGTATGCACTGTCGTGGACGTGACTGCCATTTTCTATCTGTTCACTCACTTGCTACCTGACCTTCAACAGGAGAGGACCTACACTGTAAGTGCTTCTGTGACCTGTGTCTGGAAGCGGCAATGGCTCGAGTGTCTGGGGAAGGGCCCCTGCCTTCACTTCGGAGCAGTTGGAGAGACTAGTGCATGGGGTCCTACCCCAGTACACTTTACTCTTTGGTCCTCCAGACAAACAGGTGAGTAGACTGTGAGCATGATGCGTGGGCCATGAATGTATTGATTGCTGTGTGTGTAAGGCCCGGTTGGGGGGGGTCTGAGGAATCCTGGGCAGAGTGTTGCATGTATGGTGGCAATGTGTGTGCATAGTGGGATAGGAGGGATATGGTGGGCCATGAGTATGACAGTCCGGACGGTATGACTAATCCCTTTTCTGCTGTATTTTTTCAGCAGGTCAGCGCCCATCAGAAAAAGGGTATTTGGTGTGCCATTGCCAAGGAGGTGTGGACCCTGGGGGTCTTTGACAGGCGGAGCACCCACTGCCGCAAACGGTAGGAAAACCTACGCCACTGGGCAAGGAAGATAGCGGAGGCCCAGCTAGGGCTGTCCTCCCAATGAGGAAGAGGTGCCTGTCGTACCCTGACCCCCTTGATGTTCCATATCCTGGCGGTGGCCTATCCAGAGTTGGATGGGTGATTGAAGGTATCACAGCAGCCACAAGGGGGGTGAGTACAGATTCTGAATCATGACTTTGCATGCGTTAAGGTTTTACCTGGGTGGGGGATGAAGGTTGTGGGTGCACCTAGGCCAGGGCGAACATGGCAGAGTATGTTCAATAATGGGCAAGATCAGATGCACTCCAACCCCGATAGTGTTAGTGAGCATTTACTACTGGGCAGGGTCCTGTGGGTTTCAGGTGTGCAGCTAATGGTGTTAGGCATTGTACTCCATGGGCTGGTGACTAGCATTGTAACTGGTAGTGCATGGCCTAGTGCATAGGGTTGTTCCCTGTGTGTTGTGTATGCCAACACTAGTGTTGTTGCTGGCATTGACCAAGTGTATCCTCTGTCTCTTCCCCCCCTTTTTGTTTTGTCACCCTGTCCTTGTGTGCATCAGCATCATCTGGCAGAGGAGCAGAGGCACCGATGATAGAAGGAGCTGCATCCCACATGGGCCTGGAGGCCGAATCCACCGACGGTGAGGGCACCAGTGGGACAGAGGGTGAGGGGAGCACTATGACAGAGACAGGAGGGGACACTACCGACAGTGACTCCTCCTCCGCTGGAAGCTCCTTGGCGATGGCGGACACCTCTGTGCCCACCCCAACAACAGGTATTGCTTCCACCCCTCGTACCAGCACCGCCCTCCCAGCAGCCCCTCAGCGTGTTTCCCGTGCCTGCTCACCCAGGAGGGTGGGCATCTCCTTCACCCCAGGCACCTCAGGCCCTGCCCCAGCCATCCCTGTTGCCCTCAGTGAGGAGGCTATTGACCGCCTGAGATCCCTCTGTGTTGGGCAGTCAACCATACTGAATGCAATCCAGGGTGTAGCAGGGCATTTGCAACAAACATTCACTCTGGTGTGGTGGCCCAACAGAGAGCATTCCAGGCTCTGGCCTCTGCACTGATGGCAGCCATTGTCCCTGTCTCCAGCCTCCCCCCTCCAACTTCCTCTACCCAGTCCCAATCCCCTCAACCCCAGCCTATCCCAATCACACCTTCAGACGAGCAATCACCCAAATCAACACACAGAAGTTGTTCAGGCAAACACAAGCACCACACTTCATCTCACAGGCACTCATCCAAGCACAATCCCCATGCAGACACACCAACATCCACTGCCTCCACTGTGTCCATCTCCTCCTCCTCGTCCACCTCCCTCCCAGTAGCGTCTCCACTCATACCTGCATGCACTACTTCCTCATCCACTACCTCCATCACCAGCACGCCTATCACTACACGCCCCTCACTGGTAGTCACCACCCCCACATCCATGCACACGTCCCCTGTCTCCTCTCCCACTGTGTCTGTTACCCCTCCTCCCACAGTACACAAATGCAAGCACACACGCACACCCAACAGCCGTCCACCTCACAGCAGCATCCAGCCCATGCACCAGCACCCAAACGCAGCAGACTGACACCTCCTACAACCCCTCCCTCTTCCTCCACTACCAAACATTCACCCTCTTCCCACCCGAGTGTCCCTAAGGAACTTTTCCTCGTCAACATTGACCTATTCCCTACCCCTCACCCCTGTCCTTCACCTCGGGCCAGGGTGGCCAGAACCCAGCCCACCACCTCAGCCACCCAGTCCACGTCCACTGTGGTTTCTGCAGCTGTGAGAGGCTCCAAGGAGGCACCAGTCAGCCCAGCCAGTGTGCCAGCAACACCTGCAAAGGCCAAGGAAGCTCTGCTACCTGGCAAGGGCAAGAAGGGGACACCAGCCAGCAAGGGGAAGGAGGCACAAGCAGGCAGCAAGGGCAAGATAAAGACTCAAGTTGGCAGAAGCAAGGAGGCACCACCATCTTACAAGGGCAGGAAGGGGCACAGAACACCAGCCATGGCACTTCAGCCGTCCGAGGCTGCAGGTGAACGTCTGCAGGCTACCACCACCACTGCCAGCACCACCACCTGCACCGTGGCCAGCACCACCACCTGCCCCGCCACCAGCAGCACCACTGCCAGCAGCAGCAGCTACAGTGGGCAGCCGTCCGAGGCTGCAGGTGAAGGCCTGGAGGCTACCACCACCACTGCCTGCACCGCCACCTGCACCGTGGCCAGCACCGCCACCTGCACCGCGGGCAGCACCGCCACCTGCCCCGCCGCCAGCAGCACCACTGCCAGCAGCATCAGCCCCAGTGGGCAGCCATCCGAGGCTGCAGCTGAAGGCCTGAAGCTACCACCACCATTGCCTGCACCGCCACCTGCAGCGCAACTGGCATCCACTGAGCAGCCGTCACCACCGGAGAGCAGTGTGTAGTGATGACTACATGGGCTGCAGTGTGTCCTGGACCCTGCAACACCTGTTGCTGTAACACCCAGGTGAGAGACTGAGACCTTGCCACATCCAGGATGAAGCACACTGGGCACAGGGCCCCCTCCAGAACCAATGGAAGAAGCCATCCACTCACCCCTACTTGCCAGGATGAAGCACACTGGACACAAGGTCCCCACCAGAACCAGCGGAAGAAGCCATCCACTCAGCCCCTCCTAGACAGGATGAAGCACACTGGGCACAAGGCCCCCTCTAGAACCAGTGGAAGTGCCATCGACTCAGTTCCTCCTTGCCAGGATGAAGCACAACGGGCACAAGGCCACCTCCAGAACCAGTGGAAGAAGGCATCCACTCAGCCCCTCCTTGCAAGGATGAAGCACAATGGGCACAAGGCCCCCTCCAGAACCAGTGGAAAACTGGCACCCACTTGATAGACTATGGCCTTGCACTCCCCAGGACCAAGCAGTGGGCAAACCACCCACTTGAGAGACTGTGGTTTTGCACAAACCTCCCACTTGAGAGACTATGGCTTTGTACTCCCCAGGACCAAGCAGTGGGCAAACCACCCACTTGAAAGACTGTGGCTTTGCACTCCCCAGGACCATGCAGTGGGCATGGAGCCCCCTCCAGGCCAGTGGCGTTATAACATGTGTGTTTTCGACCTGATGCCCCTGCAGTGTTTTCTCCGCATTGAGGCAGGAGTCAAGTGTGGCCTTGGCCTCTGTCTTTCAGTCCATTGGGCCATGGACATTTTGGAGTGGGCATTGTCCCTCCTTTTGTATATATTGTATATATTGTACATATTGTTTATTTCTTTATGAACGTATTTCTAAAAATTCCTAATATTACACTCATTTTACTCCATTCCTTTTGGCCTTTTGTTATTGCAGAGTGTTACTGGGTGTATATGTAATGTTCTTGCATGTGTTTGTGTGTATGGTGTTGGGGCTGAGGGTGGGGATAGGGGAGTTGCGTGTTGCGTGTGTGTGTCACTCTCTTTTTCCTCCCCCCTTCCTTGTGTGCTAGGTGCAGTACTCACTGTGGTCGTCTTTGCCGGCGTTCATGTTCCTGGGGTATGAGAAGGTACACCAGCATGGAAAACACCTGCAGTTGTGGCTGGCTCTTTGGCGTCCTGGTTCTTCCTTGAGTGTCAAGAGGTGAGTCGTTTCCCTTCAGTGTTCTGTTTCCGACGTGCTTTTGATGGCGTTGGTACCACCCTGGAAAATCTGGTGGATGGGCGTGTTGTAATGCATTGGTCGGTACATTGTCTTCTACCTGGCTATTGGTGGTTACCACCACGGTGTTTGTTGCTACCGCCGTGGCGGTCAGAGTGTTACAGTGGCTGTTTGTGTTGGCGGTTTTCGCTGTGGTCATGATTCCATTTTTTTTACCACCGGCCTGTTGGCGGTATTACCGCCGCTTTATCACCAAACGCCAGGGTTGTAACGAGGGCCTAAATAGTTATTCAGCTGTGGAGCCATAATAGCCCAAAAAATCCATTACTATAAAAACAACATAAAAATCAATAAAATATTACTATATAAGTAGGTTAAAAAAATGAAATCCTGTAATGTCAGTGCAATATACAAGGTTAGAGCAATAACATAAAATAAAACATATGCAAATTTTGGCAGGCTACTATAGAGGACTCACTACGCTGCATGCTTTTTTGTGCCTGAGCCTCCACATGCACTTGCAAATACTGTGGGTTATCTTACATCACTTCTCAGGATCTTAATGGATACTCTATAATCTTGTATGCACAAAATGCAGCAAATCAGAAGGATCACTCTCTTTCTACTCCTCACGTAAACAGGGAGAAAAGTATAGCAGGTTCAATAGATTCAGTAGTCCTAGTGCAAAATTAGCAGACCCCATGAGACTCCCAGGAGACCAGCTACCATTTGGCCATGAAGGAAAAAAATGGCAGGGTCCCAAAATGAAATTTTAGATATAGGTGGTCATTGTGACATTGGCGGTGAGTGAGAAAGTGGCAGAAATACCGCTAACAGGCTGGCAGTAATTACTGCCAAATTATGATCATGCCGCTAATAACTCCAATAGACAGCCATTGTACCACACCATGCACCAGGGCGTTAACACCACTGACAAAGGCGGTAGCCATCAACAGCCAGACAGAAGACAAGGTACCGCAAACCATATCATGAACTTGCAATCCGGCACGATTTCTGGGGCGGAACCAACGTTATCTAAAGCCTGGCGGAAACACTACACAGAAGACCAAAGACTCACCATCAGAAACACAAAGAACAACGCCACCATGGAACCGGAACTGCAAGTCTTCCCGATGGTCTTCTATGCCATGCTCCACTTGGAACACCAACACCAACAAAGACGACAGTGAGTATAGCCGCCTAGCAGACTAGGGAGGGAGGGAAGAAAAGGAGAGTGACACATGCACAACACACACCAGACACACACACTATACACACAACCAGCTGCAGACGAAAAACAATGGCACATGACACACAGCATAATAATGCAAGGACAACAATAAGGCAGCACTGAAAATTGATTGAATGGGTACAGCCACCAAATGAACCAATTGGATAACAAAGAGATATATACAATTGTCCACAAAGGGCCACTGCCCAGTCCAAAGTGCTAAGGGCCCACATGGCCACAGGGCACAGTCCAAAGCCCAACTCATTTCCTGACGACAACCTCACAGAACTGTGCAGGGGCATCATTATTGAAGTCGGCAGGCATCTCAGGGGAAAGGGGAGTGGGGGGCAACTTAGCTGCAGGGGGAAACTTGCCCACTGGTTCTGGAGGGGGCTCCATGCCAATTGTCCCTGGTATGGAGTGCAAGGCCAAAGTCTCTGAAGTGGGAAACATGCCCACTGGTTCTGGAGGGGACTCCATGCCCAATTGTCCCTGGTGGGGTGTGCATGGCCACAGTCTCTGAAGTGGGGAACATGCCCACTGGTCCTGAAAGGGGCTCCATGCCCATTTCTCTTTCCTGTGGAGTGCAAGGACACAGTCTCTCAGGTGGGAAACATGCCCACTGGTTCTGGAGGGGGCTCCATGCCCAATTGTCCCTGGTGGGGAGTGCAAGGCCACAGTCTCTCAGGGCGGGAACTCACCCACTGCTTCTAGAGGTTGCTCCTTGCACAGCAGTCCCTGGAGGGTGGTCTACATGTCCGCTGCTGGAGGTGAGGGATGCACTGTCTCAGCTGGAGTTGAGGGCTCCATGACCACTGGTGGTGGTAGTGTTACCTGCCAGCCTCTGCTGGAGGTGAGGGCTGCTGTGTCTCAGCTGTGGATGGTGCCTCCTTAGCAGCCTCTGCTAGATGTGAGGGCAGCTGTGTCTCAGCTGTGGAAGGTGCCTCCTGGGCAGCCCCTGCTGAAGGTGAGGGCTGCTGTGTCTCAGCTGTGGAAGGTGCCTCCTGGGCAGCCTATGTTGGAGGCGAGGGCTGCTGTGTGGCAACTGGAGGTGAAGGCTCCTTCACTTTCATGGCAGGAGGTGAGGACGTGTTCCCTGTCCCGGCTGTTGGAGTGGGATCCTTCCTGGCTGTTGTAGTGGAATCCTTCCCCTTCCTGGCTATTATAGTGGGATCCTTCCCCTTCCTGGCTGTTGGAGTGGGATCCTTCCCCTTCCTGGCTGTTAGATTGGGATCCTACCCCTTCCTGGCTGGTGGAGTGGGATCCTCCCCTTCCTGGCTGCTGGAGTGGGATCCTTCACTGTCTTGCCTCCATGACTAGGAGGTGCCTCCACTGTCCCCCTGGACTTTTTGGCTGAGGTGCTGGGTCGTTGGAACCCTGCTCTCATGGGCAGGACAGGGGGTAGAGGGGGAGGGAAGAGGTGAAGTTGGGCAAGGAAAAGTAATTTAGGGACGGTGGGGCGGCATGAGGGAGGAGGGATGGGAGTGGAGGTTGAGGGAGTGGATGTTTACATCTGCTGGACTTGGGTGCAGGTGCATTGGGAGTGGTCTGATGTGAGGTGGATGGCTATTGGGTGTCTGAGTGCCTGCGTTTGTGTCCTTTAGGAGGGGGGAAAGACAGGGTGGGAGAGGACACAGGGGATGCTTGGATGGATGTTGTGGAGGTGTCTGCAAGTGAGGTGTGTGTGCTGCTTGGTGTGGTGATGCTGGTGGTGGATGTTGAAGCTGTGCATGCAGGTGTGAGTGTGGACGTGACTGTGAAGGAGGTGGAGTAGGAGGAGGGGAGACAGTGGAGGCAGTGGATGTGGTTGTGTCTGCAACTGTCTGGTGTTTGTGTGAGTGCTTGTGTACTGAAGTGTGGTACCTGTGTTTGACTGTGCCAGTCTTGTGTGATGTCTTGTGTGCATGCTCGTTAGTATGTGTGTATGGGATAGGTTGGGGTTGAGGAGAATGGGGCTCAGAAGTGGTAGTTAGAGTGGGAACGGTAGGAAAAGGGACAATGGCTGCCATCAGAGAGGGGGCCAGAGCCTGAATCGATATCTGTTGGTCTGACAATCCACTTTGGATGCCTTCCAGGAATGCATTGGATTGCTGCATCTGGGATGCCAGCCCCTGGATGGCATTCACAGTGGTTGACTGCCCTACAGAGATGGATCTCAGGAGGTCAATAGCCTCCTCACTTCGGGCAGCAGGGCTCACTGTGGCAGGGCCTGAGGTGCCTGGGGCGAAGGAGATGCCCATCCTACTGGGTGAGTAGGCACAGGCAACCGACTGAGGGCTACTGGGAGGGTGGTGCTGTACCTGCAGCTGGGGTGGTCACAGAAGGTGTCCCCCACCACCAGGGAGCTTCCATCGGAGGAGGTATCTGAGTCTGTGTTGGTACCTCCTGTCTCTGCCGTGGTGCTCCCCTTGCCCTCCGTCTCACTGGTTCCCTCAGCGTCAGTGGACTCTGCCCGCTGGTGCCCCTGCTCCTCCACCAGATGATGCTAATGCACACATGGACAGGATGACAGAAGGAAAAAGGGGGGGAGAGAGAGAAAAGGTGCACTGGGTCAATGACAGCACCAACACCACAGTTGGCATACACAGCACCGTCACACACAGGGATCAGGATTGAGCAATATTCATTGCACTGCCATTGATTTGGCTAGATGCTACAGCAAGATGAGGGCCAAACCCCGCCAACTGCACACCTCCTGGGACCCACAAATCACCGACTGACATGGAAAGCAAACAAGCTAGGTTACCTGCATTTTTCAGACTTCTACTACCCTTGAGCTGGATCACATTGCAATGTCTGGCCTGGCATTAAGGGGCACCCACTAACTCACACGCAGCACCTGGATCCCATGCCGCCTACCAATGATTGCAGTAATGGCCACTGTATTCACCCCCTTGTGGCTGCTGTGCTGCCCTCAAGCACCCATCCAGCTCTGGGTAGGCCACTGCCAGTATGCGGGCCATGAGGGGGCGTCAGGTTCCGACAGGCACCCCTTCCTCATTGGGAGGCCATCCCTAGCTGGGCCTCTGCGGTCTTCCATGCCCAGTGTCTCATTCCCACTGTTTCCTGCAGTGGGTGCTCTGCCTGCTGAAGACCCTCAGGATCCGCATGTCCTTGGCGATGGCATGCCACAATCCCTTTTTTGAAGGGCGCTGACCTGCAGAGGGAATGCAGACAGTAGGGAAGGGGATCATCCAGTCCCCCATTGGCAAGAATCTGCCTGAAAGAGCAATGGTCATTTTCTTTGATGGCACTGAGCATGGATGCCCAGTTATCATAGACCCAGTATCTCTTCACACAAGCAATAGGAGCGTTGTAGGACTGCCTAGCTTCTTGCATCTCTTTCCCGCCCTGATATTGAATGGCTTGGATAGCAGGCATTTAGCTATTCTACAGGACATGTTAAACCACACTGCCTGTAACTTTTTCTTCATGAGTGCCTTAGACAGTACAAAGAAAAAAATCCTTAGGGATGCAAACATGATATTGGAGATAGCCCTAATGGTCTTAAGAGCTGCCAAACTAAACAAGGATGATGTCATAGACTGCACAGCCTCTAGCCCACAGCCACTGCATTGTAGACCGCCCTCAGTGCTGCTAGGCATTCCACTACTGAACTCTACTTTAGTCTGCATCTATTGTTGGTAGGTCTGAGCCTACTATCAAAGAGTTCAGTGCAAGTACAGGTCAGGGCAGTTTCCAGTGAACTCAATGTGAGATCTAATGTGTTGTGGTCATGTCTAACAAACTATAATCAATTAACATAGTAGGTTGAAAGTATTCCTCCCCTTAGAAATCATTCTACCTTTGCATGCTCAGAGGCCTTGGTTCAATGTAAACATGTTTAAATGAACTACAACAGCGGACCATTTCTTAATGGGAGAAAGAGTCAACCCAGGGACTGACCAAACCTGATCCTCATTACCTGCAAATTCCTCAGTATGAATGCTCAATAGCTCAAACCTGCAGTTAAAATCACCAGTGACAATTTCATAAGCATGAACCCGAAGGGCTGCCATATGAGATTTAAAAATGTCTACAGTTGTTGATTCAGAACTGCTACCCCCAGGCCTGTTATACAGTACATATAGTAAGTCACATTGATAGTGAACTGCAAACTCACACATAAAACATTGGGTTAACCCAACTCAATCTCAATGGCCAAGCAAGGCAATGCGATTTTCACCCATATAGTCAGCCCGTCTGAAGATTGATCCTTCCCTGTAGAGATGCCAGCTTGAGTGAAATTAGCAAAGCTGGGACGTAACAAAGGAGATAATGACCAAGGCCCTCATTACAACATTGGCGGTAAAAGCCGCTTACCGCCGTGCAGAAGACCGCCAACACACTGCCGCGGCCGCGGAATTCTGGCACAGCTATTATGACCAACAGTTCGGAATCCGCAAAAATCTAGACACCCACACAAGTCCGCCACACCAAACGTCAGTGATAAACTGGCGAAAACAAAACCTCCACCATCATGCCAACAGGAATACGCCCACACTACCACGACCCACGAATCCACGGGCGTTTTTTCAACCGCAGTAAACCATTGGCGGTACACATCGCCGCGCTTAAAATACACACACATATACAAAACACAGCCACATTGGACAATTTGAAATGCACACACCTGATACACATACACACACCACTCCCACACACTTAATACAATATAAAACACAAACCCACATCACCCACAAACCCTTACGACCACAAATCATGAACGAAAGCCAGAGAGAGAAACCACCAGCAACAACACTAGCATCCACAGGCACACAACACCATCACCCACATAACTTCCACGCACCTCACACAACACACCACCACATATCAGCACACTTATCACCCCACACACCACCCCACACATCACCTACACAACCCCATGGCACGGCAAAGACACCCCAGGTTCTCGGAGGAGGAGCTCAGGGTCATGGTGGAGGAAATCGTCCGGGTAGAGCCACAGCTATTCGGATCACAGGTGCAGCACACCTCAATTGCAAGGAAGATGGAGCTATGGCGAATAATAGAGGACAGGGTCAACACATTGGAACAGCATCCAAGAAATCGGGAGGACATCAGGAAGAGGTGGAACGACCTACAGGGGAAGGTGCGTTCCGTGGTCTCCAGACACCACTTGGCGGTTTAGCAGACTGGCGGCAGACCCCCACCTCCTCCCCCACAACTAACAACATGGGAGGAGCAGGTCTTGGCGATTCTGCATCCTGAGGGCCTCGCAGGAGTAGGTGGAGGAATGGACTCTGGTAAGTCAAATCTTAACTATTACATCCCCCACCCTACCTGCATGCTATCACATACCCCCACCCTCGCCCTCACCCCATCACTCCAACTCCTCACAAATGTCCCACTATCACAACCCACCCATCCCAAAACCAAGCCCTGCATTCAACAACAAAGCATGGACACCCATCACTAAAGCATACCCACTGCACATACCCATACACCCCCCTAAACCATCATCACACAAGGTCCCACACAGGAATGCTAGCACTGGGGTACTCGGTCACCCACCCATTGCACACCTTGACACACACAGATGCATTAATCATGCCTTTATACCCCTGCAGGACCCCTACCCAACGTCACCGGACAGGAGGGTCCACACATGTCCACACCACCAACAGAAGAGGCCCACAGTGATGACAGCACCTCTGTCCAACTGGATCTAGATGACCATCCCAGCCCATCGGGGACCTCGGGACAGTCGGTTCCCCACACCCAGTCACAGGCCACTACAGAGTTTCCCCCCCTCTGGAAACACCAGCACAGCACCCACCCAGTGGGCCCATACCTCCGTCCCCAGGACACGTCAATCAGCAGTGTGTCCACCACTACAGGGAACCCAGGCTATCCCACCACCCCAACAACAACAGGGATCTGGGGGCAGTGGCAGTGGCAGTGGGCACACGGTCCAGGGGATGGAGGCCCAGGAACACAGGGGAACTGGGAGGGCTGCTGTGCGACAGGGGGCAGATAGGCCCAGGGATCCCACTCTCCACGAGGCCCTCTCCTCCATCATGAGAGCCTACCACCACTCCCAGGAGACGATGGCAATGGTACTGGCCAAGTTTCAGGAGACCCAGCGCCTGCAGGAGTAACAGAATATGGGCTTCAGGGAGGAACTCAGAACAATCAATTCCACCCTGGGCAGCATCGTAGGGGTGCTGAAGGAACTCATGAACACCAGGAGGGACACTGTGTCATTACAAGGGGCCCCTGACACTAGCCTGGACGATGAACTGCCCATCACCTGTGCCGGCGCTAGTGGACAGGAGGCACCGCCACAGGACCAGCACCACACCCCCTGCAGAGGGAGAACCACCTCGCAAATGGTCCCTGAGATCCAGGAACAAGACAGAGAACGATGCCAAGACCCCCGCCAAGAAATGAGACCACCCTGAATGTCATCCTACTGTCCCACTTTGTCACCCTGTCCATACTTAAACTGCCCCAGCTCCACTTCCTATGCCCATTTGGGCAATGCACCTGTGAGACTAATAGACTGGACTCTGCCATGGACATTCCTCCACCATCACCCCTCACCATTTTGCTACACCCTCCAATTTTGAGCACTTAAATAAACACCCTTAAAGCACAAAACAATCTGGAGTCTGTCTATGATTTCGGAATACTGTATTAGCAATAACTGTGGCAAAAAGCTCTTTCATTTGTAATGTCAACATACCTATGTCACACAGCTCTAGTCCATGAGGTATCAAAGCAGATGTCACACTGTGGGACCCAGATCTGTGAAATCGTAAGGGAAAGTGACAACTCAGTGACCATACACTGGGTGAAAAAGACAGACAGTAGAGAGGCAGTAGTGTTTACGTACATGTAGGAGGCAGGTTTGTATTCTTACCTGTGTTTCACTGGAAATATTGCTGGATCACTGAGTCCCTGTTGTCCATGTCTTCTTCCTCTGCTTCCTCGTCTTCACTGTCCACAGGCTCCACAGCTGCAACAACACCGCCATCTGGACTATCCTCCTGCAGAAAGGGCACCTGTCGTCGCAAAGCCAAGTTGTGAAGCATACAGCAGGCCACGATGATCTGTCACACCTTCTTTGGTGAGTAGAATAGGGACCCACCTGTCATATGGAGGCACCTGAACCTGGCCTTCAGGAGGCTGAAGGTCCGCTCGATCACCCTCCTAGTTCGCCCATAGGCCTCATTGTAGCGTTCCTCTGCCCTTGTCCTGGTATTCCTCACTGGGGTAAGTAGCCATGACAGGTTGAGGTAACCAGAGTCACCTGCAAATGGCGAGGGACAACTGTTAGACACATACTAACCTGTAGGGTTATCCCCAGACCCAGACAACCATTCCCACTGACTAGCTTCCAGGTGCTCACCTAATAGCCACACACGGTGCCTCTGGAGTTGACCCATCACATGAGGGATGCTGCTATTCCGCAGGATGTAGGCGTCATGCACTGAGCCAGGGAACATGGCATTCACATGGGAGATGTACTGGTCTGTAAAACATACCATCTGTACATTCATGGAATGATAACTCTTCCAGTTTCTGTACACCAGTTCACTCCTGTGGGGGGGTACCAAAGCGACATGGGTCACATCAATGGCACCTATGATGTTGGGGATATGTCCCAGGGCATAGAAATCACCTTTCACTGTAGGCAAATCCTCCACCTGAGGGAAAACGATGTAGCTCTGCATGTGTTTCAGCAGGGCAGATAACACTCTGGACAACACGTTGGAAAACATAGGCTGGGACATCCCTGATGCTATGGCCACTGTTGTTTGAAATGACCCACTTGCAAGGAAATGGAGCACTGACAGCACCTGCACTTGAGGGGGGAATCCTGTGGGATGGCGGATAGCTGACATCAGGTCTGGCTCCACCTGGGTACACAGTTCCTGGATTGTGGCACGGTCAAGCCTGTAAGTGATTATAACATGTCTTTCCTCCATTGTCGACAGGTCCACCAATGGTCTGGAAGAGAAAATGGCTTGAGTGTCTGGGGAAAGGGCCCCTGCCTTCACATCGGAGAAGTTGGAGAAACTCGTGGACGGGGTCCTCCCCCAGTACACGCTACTCTACGGTCCTCCAGACAAACAGGTAAGTACACTGGTAGCATGATGTATGGGCTATGCCTGTGTGGAGAGGGGTGGATGTAAGAAGGAAGGGGGAGAGTGCAGCGTGCATGAAACGACGGTGAGTGCATGTGCCACATGGCAAGGGTAGGGATGGGGGCCAATCACTTTGACGGTGCAGTTGGTGATAACTTTCTCTTTCTCCTGTACAAATCATGTAGTTCAGCGCCCACCAGAAAAAATATATTTGGCGTGCCATCGCCAAGAACGTCCAGACCCTGGGGGTCTACCACAGACGGAGCACCCACTGCCGGAAAAGATGGGAGGACATTCGCTGCTAGAGCAAGAAGACGGGGGAGGCTCAGCTGGGGATGGCCTCCCAACGTCAGAGGGGTGGCCGTCGCACCATGACCCCCCTGATGTTCAGGATCCTGGCAGTGGCCAACCCGGAGTTGGGTGGGCGCTTGAGGGCATCACAGCAGCCACAAGGGGGTGAGTACACTCGCATTCTGCTGACTTTGCGCGCAGTGGAGGGGTCTGGGTGGGGGAGGTGGGCTGTGGGTTTCCCTAGGCCAGGGCAAGTTCTGTAGGCAAGATCCCTCCGTAAGGCAGTCCATGTGGCACCCCACCCCACCTCTGTAGAGTGACAACTACACCTAGTCATGCCCCTGTGTCATCTATGTGTGCAGATGTCGTCCATAGCCTTGTAGGCCATTTCCCAGGGATTGAACAGTGGAGCCCAAGAGCGCGGCATAGTGCAGGGGGCTTCTGTGTCTGTCGTGTCCGCCAACGGTAGCAGTAATCCATGCACTCAACATGTCTTTCTTCTGTCACCACCCCATTTTTGTGGTTTCCCTGTTCTTGTGTGCATTAGCATCATCAGGCGGAGGAGCAGTGGCACCGGAGCACCGGGGGCTGCATCCCACATGACCATGGAGGGCCACACTACGGAATCTGACTTCACCAGTGGGACGGAGGGCGAGGGGAGCTCCACGGCGGGGACAGGAGCTGAGACCAGTGACACGGACTCGTCCTCTGATGGTGGCTCCCTTGTGGTGGCGGCAACATCTGTGTCACTCCCATCTACAGGTACCGCCGACACCCCCCCTTCCAGCACCGCCCTCCCAGCAGCACCTCAGCCTTCGCCCTATGCGCGCTCACCCGGGAGGGTGGGCATCACCTTCACCCCAGGCACCTCAGGCCCTGCCCCAGTCACCCCTGCTGCCCTCAGTGAGGAGGCCATTGACCTCCTCAGGTCCTTCACTGTTGGGCAGTCTGCCATTTTGAATGCAATCCAGGGTGTAGAAAGGCAGTTCCAACAAAAAATGCATTCCTGGAGGGCATTCATTCTGGTCAGGCGGCCCTTCATCGAGCTTTTCAGACTCTGGCCTCAGCACTGATGGCAGCCATTGTCCCCGTGTCTAGCCTCCCCCTTCAACTTCCTCCACCCAGACCCAATCCCCTGTACCTCAGCCTATCCCAAGCACACCTACAGACCAGCATGCACACACGTCAACACACCAGGGAAGCTCAAGCAAACATAAGCACCACACATCCCACAGGCACTCACGCAAGCATCACACACATGCAGACATACCAACATCCACTGCCTCCACTGTGTCCCCCTCCTCCTCGTCTCCCTCCTCCCTCCCAGTCTCGTCTACACTCACACCTGCATGCACTACCTCTACAGCCACTACGTCCCTCACCAGCACACCCACCACCACACCCCGCTCACGTGCAGTCACCACCCCACTACCATTCACACATCCCCTGTGTCCTCTCCCAGTGTGTGTGTGACGCCCTCTCCCAAGATACACAAACGCCGGCACACACCCACCCAACAGCAATCCACCTCACGACAGCCTCCAGCACATGCACCTTCACCCAAAGTCAGCAAACGCACACCTCCTACAACCACAACCTCTACCTCCACTCCCAAACCCCCTCCAGCTACCCATCCCAGTGTGTCCCAAAAACTTTTCCTGTCCAACCTTGACCTCTTTCCCACACCTCCCCCACCCTGTCAGTCTCCTAGGTCCCGAACTAGCACCTCACCCACAACATCTCCGGGAGTAGTGGTGCCTGTAGTCACCGGAATCTGGAGTGCATTGGCCACCAGGGCAGCCAGTGTGGCACGGAGCCACAGCACAGACAGTCCCCCACCTGTGAAGCATCAGAAGTTGGCCAGTGCCCTGCGGGAGAGGGGGAAGACTCCAGCCACCAAAGCCGCTCTCAGCGGTCCCGGTGGGAGTGTGGAGTCAGCTGTGACACCTTCCAAGGTGGGGAAGTACCACAAGAAACCCGGCAAGTCTGGGAAGAGCAGCACGGCGGAGAAGACCACCATCATTCCCGCTGCCCAGGAGGCCACCACCAGAACCAGCCCAGCTGCCCAGGAGGCCACCGCCATCACAAGCCCAGCTGCCCAGGACAGGGTACCAGCACCAGCCCAGCTGCCCAGGAGGCCACTGCCAGCACCAGCCCAGGTGCCCAGGAGGCCACCGCCAGCACAAGCCCAGCTGCCCAGGGGGCCACCGCCAGCACCAGCCCCGCTGGGCCATGAAGGACCTCCAGCACAAGCCCCGTTGGGCCATGAAGGACCGCCAGCACAAGCCCCGCTTGGGCCATGAAGGACCGCCAGCACAAGCCCCGCTGGGCTATGAAGGACCGCCAGCACAAGCCCCGCTGGGCCATGAAGGACCGCCAGCACAAGCCCCGCTGGGCCATGAAGGACCGCTAGCACAAGCCCCGCTGGGCCATGAAGGACCGCCAGCAAAAGCCACGCTGGGCCATGAAGGTCCGCCAGCTGCTGAGTCCCTGCAATGGAGACCGACGCCTCAAGCACCGCTGAACAGGGCACCGCCGCCTCAAGCACCGCTGAACAGGGCACCACCTTCTCAAGCACCGCTGAACAGGGCACTGCCGCCTCAAGCACCGCTGGCCCATGAGCTATAAGGGCACAGACGCTACTGAGTCCGTCACGGGGAGAATGAAGCACTCTGGGCACAAGGTCCCCTCCAGAACCAGTGGAGACTGTCATCCACTACCTCTGTCCTTGGCAGGTTGAAGAACTCGAGGCACAAGACCCCCTCCAGAACCAGTGGAGAATCACATCCACTACCTCTGTCCTTATGGGGATGAAGCACTCTGGGCACAAGGCCCCCTCCAGAACCAGTGGAGACTGTTATCCACTTGAGAGACTGTGGCTTTGCACTCCCCAGGATGGAACAGTGGGCCAGCCACCCACTGTAGAGACTTGAGAGACTGTGGCTTTGCACTCCCCAGGATGGAACAGTGGGCAAACCACCTACTGGAGAGACTTGAGAGACTGTGGCTTTGCACTCCCCAGGATGGAACAGTGGGCAAACCACCCACTGTAGAGACTTGAGAGACTGTGGCTTTGCACTCCCCAGGATTGAACAGTGGGCAACCCACCCACTGTAGAGACTTGAGAGACTGTGGCTTTGCACTCCCCAGGATTGAACAGTGGACAACCCACCCTCTTGTGAGACTTGAGAGACTGTGGCTTTGCACTCCCCAGGATTGAACAGTGGGCATGTGGCCCCCTCGTGGATTTGGCATTCTGCACTCAACTGGCTGAGGTGCCCCCCTTTCCCTCCCCCTGAGGTGCCTGTTTAGTTGCTCTCTGATGCCCCTGCAGTGTTCTCTCCATCATGGTTGGGGATCTTGTGTGGGCCTCGCCCATACTGTGTGGGCCCAGTGTTCCACAGACTTAATTGGAGCACTACCTGGACTACTATGCTTGGTATATATTTTGTAAATGGTGTATATATATATTTCTGCCTACTCTATTTTAATATACTACTATGGTTACACTCATTTTCTATTGTCTTTGCATTCTTCTGCAGGGTTTGGGGGGTGTAACTGTGATGTATTAATATGCATTAGTGTATGTGTTGTAGTGGGTGAGGGTGGGGGTGTTGCGTGTTGTGTGTGTGTGTCCCTGTTTTTTCCCTCCCCCTCCCCTGTGTCATAGGTGCAGTACACACTGTGGACTTCGCCGCCGGCGTTCGTGCTCCTGGTAGAGGAGCAGGAAGACTATCGCGGTAGAATTTGGAGTTCCAGGTCCATGGTGTCCTCGTTCCTCGTGGGGAGTGTAGAGGTGAGCGTTTTCCCTTCGGAATTCCTGTTTCCGCCATGTTTTTATCCACAGTGAACCCGCCCTGGAAAAGGTGGCGGATTTGCCTGTCATAATAGTGTGGGCGGTACATTGTCTCCCGCCTGTCTGTTGGCGGTGACCGCCGCGCTGTTTGTTTGTACCGCCGTGGCGGTCTGAGTGTTAAAGTGGCTGTCTTTGTTGGCGGTTTCCGCCACGGTCGTAATTGCAAATTTTTTACCGCCGGCCTGTTGGCGGTCTTACCGCCACTTTAACACCGTCCGCCAGGGTTGTAATGACCACCCAAGTCTCTTGAAAAAGACAAATATTGAATGTATCAATACATTTACACCAAAATTATACAGGAGATCTTGGAGGCTAAACGTGCCATATTCCAAGAAATTAGCTTAATAGTTGTCACAGAGGAAATGCCATCAGTAATGTGGCATGGGATTTTAGAGGCCATTAATGTGGTAATTCTAGAATGAGGGTTAGAGAAATAATACGGTTCCTCAGATCCACCCGCATTTGAAATCAAGAATCCGAAGAGTGACTGGCTGGGTATCAGTCAATGTTGACTAAGTCAGACGGGGAGAAATCTGTTTGACATTGAAACTGAAGGACTAGGGGGCATATTTATACTCTGCGACGGAATTGCGTCGTTTTTTTTGACGCAATTCTGACGCAAAACTAACTCAATATTTATACTTTGGCGTTAGACGCGTCTAGCGCCAAAGTCCATGGAGTTTGCGTAATTTTTTCGCGTGGACACCTACTTTGCGTTAATGATATGCAAGGTAGGCGTTCCCGTATAAAAAATTGACTCCGAGGCATGTGCGCCGTATTTACACTCCCGGGCAAAAAATGACGTACGGCCGCTTTTGTGCTGTTTTGTAGCGCCTGGTCAAGGCAGGCGTTAAGGGACCTGTGGGCTCGGAAGGATCCCAGAGGTGCCCTCCCAAGCCCCCAGGGACACCCCCTGCCACCCTTGCCCACCCCAGGAGAACACCCAAGGCTGGAGGGACCCATCCCAGGGACATTAAGGTAAGTTCAGCTAAGTTTTTATTTTTTATTTTTTTGTGGCATAGGGGGCCTGATTTGTGCCCCCCTACATGCCACTATGCCCAATGACCATGCCCAGGGGACAGAAGTCCCCTGGGCATGGCCATTGGGCAAGGGGGCATGACTCCTGTCTTTGCTAAGACAGGAGTCATTTCTATGGGGGTTGGGAGTCGAAAGCAATGGCGCAAATCGGGTTGAGGCGAAAAATTTGCCTCAGCCTGACTTGCCCCATTTTTTGGCGCCCAAGCTCCATATCCCCCTACGCCGGCGCTGCCTGGTGTACGTTGTTTTTTTCCACGCACACCAGGCAGCGCCGGCGGCTAACGCGGGCTAACGTCATTGATTAAATACGGAGCCCGCATGGCGCTTCAGAATGGCGTTAGCCGGCGCTAATTTTTTTTACGCAAAACTGCGTTAGCGCAGTTTTGCGTCAAAAAGTATAAATATGGCCCTAGATGTCTCAACTAGTCTGGGGGGCAAAAGCCCCTGCCTCTCCCACTCCTGGGTTTTGGGTGTTTGTAAAAATAGCCCAGGCATACAATATTAATGTTGGCTACTTATGTGTACCTCATAGCTCCAGACTGAATTAAACAATGGACTACACCAAGATTCCTGCAGTTAATCACAACACCATCCCTGCTTAGCCATTTCTCTGTGGGGCCAGCCCATCCAACCCTCCTCTCAAGCGAAATATCATTAAATTCTTTGACATTAAAATCAGAGTTACAAGACAGCCATTGACAGAATTTGTTTCTAAGTTCGGCTGTGTGGTCCTCTCTAGTGGTTTGTAAGCACTGCACATCAGTTAAACTAGCAACATAAGGACAGCAATCGGGTGGGAGGCTGAGGCAAGTATGGTTTGGAAAAGATTTAAGGGGTGAATCAACTCCTCGAGGTTGCAGACTGTCCCAAGCATCTGGACACCCATGAGCTCCTCCACCATTGTTGCCTGCTGTTGGGGCATTCACACCATTTAAGGAGGAAGACTGAGCATCAAAAGCTGTCAAAGCTCCTTGCATATAAGCGGGCATAAAGCGATAGCAGTATTTCGGGCCTTAGACCTGGGTGGACCAGTTACTGGTA
This sequence comes from Pleurodeles waltl, assembly GCF_031143425.1. Lineage (NCBI taxonomy): Eukaryota > Metazoa > Chordata > Amphibia > Caudata > Salamandridae > Pleurodeles > Pleurodeles waltl. The sequence continues at coordinate 559,396,175 of NC_090444.1, forward strand.
GAAGGACAGTAGCCGACTGAACTAATAGCTTAGACTGAGCCAAGGTTAGCTGTTTATAGTACCCTCCAAGCTCTGTAACTGCACCATTAGAGGGGTAATACACTCAGCTTTCATGGATTTGATGTTCTCAGGTAATTAGGACCAGTTGATGTTTGTGCCTACAATGCTAGCATCATTAGAAGTTGATAAAAGAGAGCTGGGCACTAACAAGGAGCACTTGATAGGCCTATCGTAGCTTGCGCTCTATCTACTCTACCTGATCTGGTTTCAGCCCCTTGTTTACGGTTGCACTTCCTTTTGGAAGGAAGGCCGTGGGCTCAAGAACCAATGGCACTATTATACAATGAAGTGGCATTGTCTGGCGTGCCAGTTCCTGAAGCGTGGGTGTTGGAAAATGGGTTATTGGTGGGGCAGGTAGGTACCTACACCTAGCAACAAGCCACTAACCTCCACATAGGTACAGTTAGGTCTCAGTAAATTAATCCCAGCTCAACCCTTGGTAGCTTGGCAACGAGCGTCAAGGCTTAACTTAGGAGACAAAGTGTAAAGCATTCAAATATCACAAAACAGTAATTAAATAAAACACAGGAAACAGTTTAAAAATCCAAAACAAATTTATAAAAATAGTTTATATTTTTATCTTTAAAATGACACCAAAACGATTAAAATCGGTTCAGGGGAACCGGAGATATGAATTTTTAAAGAATTATTACTTTTCTAGCGCTTAGAAACAAAAAGCGCCAATCGGGTCATCTGGTTGCACCTCGACCGGGGCAAAGTCAAACTTTCAGGCCGACCGCGATGGAGCCCTGCTCGGCTACAGGTCGCGGGAGGCCTCGGTTAAAAAGTTACCTTCTGACTTAGTCTTTATTTTGAAGATTTTTCTTCAGCGGGACGAACCTGCCAGTCGAATCCGACCTCCTGGAGCCCTTGTCCGGATACGCGATGTGGGTTTCCTCGGTGGAGACTTTTACCTTCGGACTTAGTCGTTTTTTCGAGATGAAAATCCTTCGACCGGGGTAAACCTGGATCTTGATCCGACGTCCATGGAGCCCTTCTCGGATACGATGGCTGGGAGGTCCCGGTCAACTTTTTACGTTCGGACTTAGTCTCTTTTTTGGATGTTTTTCTTTACCGGGACGAACCACGAAGTCAGGCCGGGTCGCGGTTGAGGCAAGCCGGCTAGAATTTCTGCGGCGGGTCGGTCCCTCTCTGGAGCTTTTTTCCCAAAATTCTCAAATCTTTTCCAAACTTCTGGGGCTTCACCCAGATGTTCTTTTAAGGTTCTTTTGGGGTCCACAGCTCACCCCAAGGGTCCAGAAGTTCTGTGATGGTTCTTGGGGGGTGCGGACTTCAACTCCCAGAATGCACCTGGCGCAAACTCCTTTTTGGCCACTGGACAGTGGTCAGCTGGTCGCTTTCTTCAGGAGTTGGTGCAGGGGACTCTGGTTAGCAATTTTTCACCTGTAGCAAACAGGGAGTCCCTCCTTGAACCAGTTGAAGCCAGGCAAAGTCCTTCTTGTGGTGAAGCCCAAGTGTGCAGCTGGTGCAGTCCTTCTGAGTGCAGGTTCCAGGTGCAGGCCAGGGGTCCAGCAGGGCAGTCCTTCTTCTTCTTTAGTTCCTTTCTTGTTGAATTCTGGAGGGGATCTGAGGTGTGGGTGCAGGTCTGCCAGTTTTATCCTTGCTCCTGGGTGAAAAGCAGGGGGGCCCTGGTTCTCCAATCAGGGACAGGGTCGTCCCCCTGTGATGACCACTTCCTGGGAAGTGTGGCAAAAATCCATCCCATAAGGCAACAGTCTCTAAAAATCCAACATGGATGAATCTGATTTTTGGAGGTTACATCTGGCTGAGCCCACCCACTGGTGTGGCTAAAAATCATAAACACACCCCTCTCCTGCCCTCTCCTAATCAAATCAAGGGGGCACCTAATTGTCTGGGGTTGCAGGATGTGGGGGTGTTGTTGGGTGCTGCAAATGTCCTTCTCTGCCTTTGAAGACCAGTTTGGCAGCCCTCCCCCTTCCTGCCTCACCATCTGCTGAGGGGAGATTCTCTCCCCCAAGCACATTCCTTTGTGTGAAGCCTGGCCACTTCACACCTCATCAAGGCAGCCTGGCAGAAGCTGCTGCAGGCTGGCCAATCAGAGCACAGCAGCAAAAACAATGCAGAGCTGAAATTGGCAACTTTTTAGGTAAAGTCTAAACTTTTTACCTGGACAAGTTATATTAAATCCAACAACTGGAAGATGTGGGATTTATTACAACAATCAATTTGATACCAAATTCTTGGTATGTAACATTTAATGAGACTTTAAAATTTAAAATAAAGTCTGCCCATTCTAGCCCATGAAGGCAATTTACTTCAATGAGGGAAAAACGAATGTGGCTGTTTTTACCTCACCAGGGCTTATAAATCTATTTTTATAAAGTCCCTGCTTATAGTTACATGGCACCCAGCCCTAGGGGCACATAGGGCACACCTTAGGGGTGACTTATATGTAAAAATAAGGTAGTTTAAGACTTTGGAAGTACCTTTAATTCCAAAGTCGAATTTGCATATAACTTTAATTTAAAAGCAGCCAGCAAGGCAGGCTTGCTTTTAAAATGACACTGGGCACCTCAGCAATGCACCTAGGTGTGCACCACCTATGCTGTGGTCCCTAAACCTACATGCCCTACCATATACTAGGGACTTATAGGTAGGTTAACTTAGCCAATTATAATTAGCCTAATTTGCATATCCATTTTACACAGAGCACAGGCCCTGGGACTGGTTAGCAGTACCCAGGGCACCATCAAAGTCAGGAAAACACCAGCAAAAAGAGGAAAATGGGGGCAAAAAGTTATGGGGCCTCTGCAATCAGCCCTGTTTTCTCACACAACCCCCCCCCCCCAGCCCACACGCCCAGGAGACTCAGCCCAACCCTGGGAGAGTCTTCCTGGCTTGTTAGGCGAGGAAGACAGTGAAGAAAACTGGCTGTCCCTTTGCAGGGCCTACTCTGCCTTATATCCTCATGTCAGGGTCACTCCCTATGGGTAGTGAAGCCATCCCAACAGTAAAAGGACCCAACTCAAACTGAAACTTTCTTCTAGGGGGGTCTTCCTCCTTTCTCTCTGCCAACTTGGGTAGTGAGGTGCCCACCTCCCCTACTCTAAACTTTGCTAGGGCAACACCTAGCTTACCCAAAGAGGTCACCCAACACTTGAGCAACCCCACCATGACCAACAGGGTCAGGGGGCCTACTTTGCTATTGGCCTTGGGGTCTGCCTCCCAGGCCAAGTACATTGCTGCCAGGAAGGCTAGCACCCAGCAGAGGCTACTGACAGCTGTCAGTACCCAGAACCACACCCTAAGGTCTCCAATGACAGGTGGCTGAGCTGCTTTAGGGGCATCTTTGGGGTCCTGGCACCCCTCTTGCTGTCTAGAGTGGGGGGCTACCACCTCCTGTGGCAGACACCCTCCTTCCACTCTCCCTTCTGTCAGTGCAGGGGCAACACCTTGCATCTGGACAGCTGCCTGACTACTCAGGACTTCCTTAGGGTCAGGTGAGGCCTCACCAGTGCCAACTCTGGGCTCCCCCCTACTGGGCAGAAGGCCCTTGGCTCCCTGGAACTCTCTTTAAGAGTGGCCTACCCTTCCTTTTCTTCTTTCCTTTTCTTGGGGACCCCTGTCTCCTAACTGTAGGGACTGACTCCCCAGGACTTTGGGTTGGGGGGGCGCCCTGGGCGACCACCCCATCTGTGACCAGACTCACCTCTGGGAGGTCATTGCCCAGGATACAATCTAGGGGAAGGTCAGCACTGACTACCACCCTAATCCAGTCAAGGATACCCTCCCTCTCTAGGGGCACTATGGCTACAGGTTTGGAGGTGACCTCCCCTGTGGCTATCCTGACTTTCTTTGTCTTTCCTGGGACATACATGTCTGGGGTCACTAACCGGTCACTCACTATAGTGTGACTGGCACAGGTGTCTCTCAGACCAGTGGTAGAGATCCCATTCACTTGAATGTGGTGGAAGTGCCTACTCCCACCCTCAGGGATCACCAGCTTACCATCTGGTCCTGTCTCCCAGCTCAATGCTAAGAGGACTTCATCATCTGAGGAATCCTCCTCTATGGCTACACTGGACAGCCCAGTGCTAACCACCTTCTTTGGACAGGCTGCATCTCCTCTGAAGTGACCTGTCTGCTGACAGTCAAAGCAAGCCCTATTGTCCAAGAGCTTTTTTAACCCTGGGTCTAACTGTCTCTGCTGGTCAGAGTGGGATTTACTCTCCTCCTTCTTAGGGTTCTGGGGTACAGAGGGAGTCTCTGTGGTGGGCTTACCACCTCCCTCCTTAGGTTTTTGGGGACCTGTCCCCCCCTTCTTGGAGTCTCCCCCCTGGGACTTGACAACCACCCTGGTTCTCAACCACTCATCAGCTGCCTCCCCTAGCTCTCTAGGGTTGGTCTGCTTAGAGTCCACTAGATGCTGGCGTAACCTTTCTTGGATACAATTGGTCAAGATGTGCTCTCTCATGATCAGATTGTATAACCCCTCATAAGTATTTACTTTGTTGCCAATAATCCAGCCCTCTAGTGCCTTTAGTGAGGTGTCTACAAAGTCAACCCAAGACTGGGTACTGACCTTCTGGGTGTCCCTGAACTTCATTCTATATTGCTCTGGGGTCAGACCAAACTTCTTGGCTAAGCACCTCTTCATACTAGGGTATGAATCTGCCTCCTCCCCCCTTAAGGTCAGAAGCCTATCCCTCCCTGAGTTGGGGACCAACTCCCACAAAAGGGAACCCCAGTATTGAGGCCTAACCCTTCTCATTTGGAGTGCCCTCTCAAAGGTCCCCAGCCACTTATCTATGTCATCCCCCTCTACATAAGCAGGAACCACCCCCTTGGGTAATCTGGGGCAAACTCCCCCACCCATGGACACCTCAGCTTCTTTATCGCTGCTTCCATCTCTTTTCTCTTTGTATGCCCACTTTTTCTTTTCTAGGGCCAGCTTCTCTGCTTCCAAAGCTATGTATGCTAGCTGGGCCTCCAGCTCTCTTTCTCTGATGGATGGGTTCTCTCCTCCTGAAAGGACCCCCTTCCCACCACTAGCTTTGGATCTGCCCCTAGTGACTGTGTTTACTGAGGACCGCTCTTCCTCATCCTCACTTGGGCTCAGATGCCTTCCCTCCCCTGAGTGGTTAGAGCTTGCATCCTCCCTTCTTTCTCCCTCCTCTGGAGCTTCTTCTGACTCTACCTCTTGGGCCTCAGCCCATGCTGTCAGGGATGTGATCAGGATTTGCTTCCTGAGATCAGTGGTTGCAGGCAACCCTCTTTCAATACACAACCCCCTAAGCTGGACTACTGTCAGTGTGGGTAGGCTAGCCAGATCAAGCTCCATGGTTCCCTAGTTTTGTGTCAACAAAAACTTTTTGCAAAAATTGGAAACAAGAATTTAGAAAAATTACAAAAATTCAATAATTGAAATTAATCCAAATTAAAAATTAAAAACAATTTTTGCACCAGGACAATTTAAAGGATTTTTAATTTGTTTTACCTAAAACTGTAATGTGATATTGAACACAAGTACAGGATCCCGTCGCTGCTTCCAATTATGTTGGAAAATGGGTTATTGGTGGGGCAGGTAGGTACCTACACCTAGCAACAAGCCACTAACCTCCATATAGGTACAGTTAGGTCTCAGTAAATTAATCCCAGCTCAACCCTTGGTAGCTTGGCAACGAGCGTCAAGGCTTAACTTAGGAGACAAAGTGTAAAGCATTCAAATATCACAAAACAGTAATTAAATAAAACACAGGAAACAGTTTAAAAATCCAAAACCAATTTATAAAAATAGTTTATATTTTTATCTTTAAAATGACACCAAAACGATTAAAATCGGTTCAGGGGAACCGGATATATGAATTTTTAAAGAATTATTACTTTTCTAGCACTTAGAAACAAAAAGCGCCAATCGGGTCATCTGGTTGCACCTCGACCGGGGCAAAGTCAAACTTTCAGGCCGACCGCGATGGAGCCCTGCTCGGCTACAGGTCGCGGGAGGCCTCGGTTAAAAAGTTACCTTCTGACTTAGTCTTTATTTTGAAGATTTTTCTTCAGCGGGACGAACCTGCCAGTCGAATCCGACCTCCTGGAGCCCTTGTCCGGATACGCGATGTGGGTTTCCTCGGTGGAGACTTTTACCTTCGGACTTAGTCGTTTTTTCGAGATGAAAATCCTTCGACCGGGGTAAACCTGGATCTTGATCCGACGTCCATGGAGCCCTTCTCGGATACGATGGCTGGGAGGTCCCGGTCAACTTTTTACGTTCGGACTTAGTCTCTTTTTTGGATGTTTTTCTTTACCGGGACGAACCACGAAGTCAGGTCGGGTCGTGGTTGAGGCAAGCCGGCTAGAATTTCCGCGGCGGGTCGGTCCCTCTCTGCAGCTTTTTTCCAAAAATTCTCAAATCTTTTCCAAACTTCTGGGGCTTCACCCAGATGTTCTTTTAAGGTTCTTTTGGGGTCCACAGCTCACCCCAAGGGTCCAGAAGTTCTGTGATGGTCCTTGGGGGGTGCGGACTTCAACTCCCAGAATGCACCTGGCGCAAACTCCTTTTTGGCCACTGGACAGTGGTCAGCTGGTCGCTTTCTTCAGGAGTTGGTGCAGGGGACTCTGGTTAGCAATTTCTCACCTGTAGCAAACAGGGAGTCCCTCCTTGAACCAGTTGAAGCCAGGCAAAGTCCTTCTTGTGGTGAAGCCCAAGTGTGCAGCTGGTGCAGTCCTTCTGAGTGCAGGTTCCAGGTGCAGGCCAGGGGTCCAGCAGGGCAGTCCTTCTTTTTCTTTAGTTCCTTTCTTGTTGAATTCTGGAGGGGATCTGAGGTGTGGGTGCAGGTCTGCCAGTTTTATCCTTGCTCCTGGGTGAAAAGCAGAGGGGCCCTGGTTCTCCAATCAGGGACAGGGTCGTCCCCCTGTGATGACCACTTCCTGGGAAGTGTGGCAAAAATCCATCCCAGAAGGCAACAGTCTCTAAAAATCCAACATGGATGAATCTGATTTTTGGAGGTTACATCTGGCTGAGCCCACCCACTGGTGTGGCTAAAAATCATAAACACACCCCTCTCCTGCCCTCTCCTAATCTAATCAAGGGGACACCTAATTGTCTGGGGTTGCAGGATGTGGGGGTGTTGTTGGGTGCTGCAAATGTCCTTCTCTGCCTTTGAAGACCAGTTTGGCAGCCCTCCCCCTTCCTGCCTCACCATCTGCTGAGGGGAGATTCTCTCCCCCAAGCACATTCCTTTGTGTGAAGCCTGGCTACTTCACACCTCATCAAGGCAGCCTGGCAGAAGCTGCTGCAGGCTGGCCAATCAGAGCACAGCAGCAAAAACAATGCAGAGCTGAAATTGGCAACTTTTTAGGTAAAGTCTAAACTTTTTACCTGGACAAGTTATATTAAATCCAACAACTGGAAGTTGTGGGATTTATTACAACAATCAATTTGATACCAAATTCTTGGTATGTAACATTTAAGGAGACTTTAAAATTTAAAATAAAGTCTGCCCATTCTAGCCCATGAAGGCCATTTACTTCAATGAGGGAAAAACGAATTTGGCTGTTTTTACCTCACCAGGGCTTATAAATCTATTTTTATAAAGTCCCTGCTTATAGTTACATGGCACCCAGCCCTAGGGGCACATAGGGCACACCTTAGGGGTGACTTATATGTAAAAATAAGGTAGTTTAAGACTTTGGAAGTACCTTTAATTCCAAAGTCGAATTTGCATATAACTTTAATTTAAAAGCAGCCAGCAAGGCAGGCTTGCTTTTAAAATGACACTGGGCACCTCAGCAATGCACCTAGGTGTGCACCACCTATGCTGTGGTCCCTAAACCTACATGCCCTACCATATACTAGGGACTTATAGGTAGGTTAACTTAGCCAATTATAATTAGCCTAATTTGCATATCCATTTTATACAGAGCACAGGCCCTGGGACTGGTTAGCAGTACCCAGGGCACCATCAAAGTCAGGAAAACACCAGCAAAAAGAGGAAAATGGGGGCAAAAAGTTATGGGGCCTCTGCAATCAGCCCTGTTTTCTCACAGTGGGTTTGCTGGACTGACCTACTGAGTTCTTGGCCACAGGGCAATCCTCACAGCCCACCACCAATTTGTGATCCAACTGAGCCACTTGTAACATATGGGGAAATGCTGGTACACTCTCCCAGATGAAGGGATAGACATTTCTTTGTTAGGTCAATTTATTTTGCTAAAATGCCAGCTACCCAAGCTAGAAATTAGTCAAGTGTGGTAACCGAATCTCCAACTGGTTTAGCAGCAACATCAACCCTATAACTTGGGGACTTGTGCTCACCCATGACTCTGCTAGGTGTGCCCAATTAAAATCACTTTTGGAGAGTATTTAAACACTCCAGGATGAGAGGCTGAACCATATATCTTGAAACGAAATTCCATGGAACCGAGAAGGATGGCCCGGCCTAGCCTCTTCCAGTCGCTGAGGGTGCAGAAATGGCCCACCCTTGGCCTGGGCTTGGCCCAGGTGTAGCCTGCGTGAATCCTGCGCTGCGGGAAACCCAAATGTGCTATATAGCACTGGGCAAAACTCAGGTGGACAGAGTTAGCTGGGGTCACCTCATGGTCCAAAGTGTCCTGAGACGTGTAGTTCTGTGTAGTGTGCTGGCAGGAACCTGTGCTCCTTGAAACACAAATGCTCTTATAGCTCTCGGAAAAACTCAGGTGGACTGAGTAAGCTGGAAACGCCTCCTGGCTCAAAGTGTCCTGAGACGTGTAGTCCCACCAAGTGTGCTGAAAGGAACCTGCGCTGTGGGAAACACAAATTTGCTATGTATTGATTATCAAAATTGAGGTGGACAGAGTAAGCTGGGGATAAGTCCAGGCCCAAAGTGTCCTGAGACGTGTGGTACCCCTGGAGTGTGCTGGTAGGAACCCATGCTGTGTGAAGCACAAATGTGCTATATAGCACTCAGCAAAACTCAGATGGACAGAGTTAGCTGGGGCCACCTCCTGGCCTAAAGTGATGCTGGAATGTGTAGTCCAGTAGAGTGTGCTGGCAGGATCCCTTGTGAATCCGGCCTTAACTGTCTAAATCTGAACACCGACAAGGCCAAAAGCATGGTCTTTGGCAAGAGCACATCACTGTGGTACTCATCTGATGGCCAACAGAGCTAGGACCAACACCCACTCTCATAACCCATGCCAAGAACCTCAGGATCGTCATGGACAGCAAACTTGACTTGTTGACCCAAATCATTAAAGTCAGATTGCATGCTTCCATACCCTGAGGATTCCTACTCAGCTCCTTGAAAACCATTATACATGCCCTGATCACAGGCAAGCATGACTATAGGAACTCCCTCTATGCCAGGATCAACAAAAAAACTTATCAGAAGGCTTCAGACCATTCAGAATTTGGCACCATAATCACTCTCATTTTCCCAAGCCACACTCACATCATGCCACGCTTGAAGGAGCTCCACTGGCTCCTCATTCACAAAGTTGTATAATTCAAACTCTTCACCCACACTTTTAAGGCACTACATAAGACAGCCTCAACACTTGCATCTGCTTTCATAAATCGTCCACATCCCTCGGCTCATCCGAGCTCCAACTTGCACAAATCACAGGGATATGGAAAATGAGATCTGGCAGGTAAGCCTTCTCCTACTTAATTACTAAAGCATAGAATGTCCTGCCTCTACACATTAGAGCTTCCTTCTCTCTTCTTGAATTATACAAGAAGCTGAGGACCTGGCTATGTGGATAGACTCACACTGCTCACTGCTGGGATACCCTTGTGGGTGATAGTAAACACACAACAGGCTTCAGGGGATAATATAAAGAACAGGTTTATCCTGACCTCACAGAATCTGCAAATTATGGCTTGGACACCACCACCGAATGTTATGACCTTAGGCGAAGGAACATGATTTGTTTTTATGACACAACCTAACCAGGAAGAGTCAGTAACGAGGGAAGGATGAGTTCCAGAATGGATACAGGAAGTTTTTAGAAAGTACAAAAAGACAGAAGAGGCAAAGACACCGAGCACTAGCACCAGTGTAGCCAGTGCTGAGTCAAATCCAGAAACCCACAAAAACAAAATCAATGAACATTTCACAGTTAAAAGTAAAAGTAAAACATCAAGCATATTGAACAGTACCAAGAAGAAGAATCTATTTGTGTAAAGAAATCACCAGAAGAGCAGCACAGGTGCATGACCAGTTGACAGAACTAATAAACAAATATGAAATGGACATTTTGTAAAGTGTGCCCCTTCAGAGGAGCTTTAGGGTACAGCTAGATAACAATTCTATTAAAAATATGCACACACCAGGTTTGCGAATACATCTTAACGAATTGGTGAAATATGTATGCAAATGGAGTGAGATGGAAAAGTACAAGATTGTGTGGGCATAAAAACAGGAAAAGAAAAGGAAGCAAGTGGAGGAAGCTGACGAGAAAAATAAAAAAAAAGACCAATCAGAAGACAAAGAGACCACTACCTCATAACCCTTGAGAGAAACACCAAGTGGGACATACGTACATGTGTAATGGGACAGAGGTGATCTTTTGTCATTTATCAACAATTCCCCCAAATTAAGGGACAGTCCAATTCAATGGTATACCCAGGTTGAAAGGCTTGTGAAATTGTTGTCGTTTTGTGGGTTCATCTAGATACCTTCTTTGATTTAGTGGTGCAAAGTGATTTGTGTGTCGAATGTAAGGCAGCAGTTCAATGGCCAACCTGAGATCCTCAGAGGGAAGTTGATATAAATGCACAGTCTCCTGTAGTACTGACAAAGTGCAATGCAGCAATTAAGTTTCTGAAGAGGAGGGTTCCTCCAAAGGATTTGAATTATTTGAAATTAAATGGAATGCAGCAAGAACTTAGGGAGACTGTACATGAATTATATGAATGATTGCTGAAAGCTTTTCAGCAGCATACAGGACAAACGCATTTAGATCCAGGAGACATAGGTTCCGTTAGTACAATCTTTGTCCTGAAATTTGTCAGCATATACAGCAGAATGTTATTTGTTGGCAGAAAAGGTTTTTGAACAAGATTTTGAAACATGTGCAGTGCTGTAGTGAATAACAGGAAATGAAGCAGTGAAAGATTAAGGAGAAATCATGCTAGCCCAGACTAAGGAGCATATTTAAGAGCCCCTAGCACCACCGGAGCATCACCTTTAATGACGCTCCAGTGGCGCTATGTCCTTGTCCGTATTTACAAGTTGGCATTAAGCCACCTTGTAAATATGGCCCCTTCACAAGCAGTACTTTGCATGGAAGGGGCGTGCAATGGGTGTTGTTGTGGGCGTGCCACAGCAACACCCATTGCATTTTTTTATGCTGCCTCAGATTTACAAATTTATGTAAACCTGAGGCAGTGTCAAAATCTAATGCCATCTCTTTGGTGGAGTAAGCAGGGCGCAACAAGGAGAAATACTTTTATTTCTCCTTGTTTTTTGCTCTGCATTCTGCAGCACACATAGGAAGAACAAATCACCATTTAATATTGTTTTTCTGTAGGAAGGTGTCCCTTCCTGCACAAAAAAACTATCTCTCCCTCAACCCAGCCATCCTTGCACCATGGTGCAAGCGTGTCTGCGGTGGCGCTCGGCTGCAAATTTGGTACCAGTGCATGGACGACACTGGAGTGTAGTGTATACAATTAAATATGGCGCATTCCTGCGTTCTGAAAATGACAGATGCATCGCGGCCAATTTTGGCGCAGCTTCGCGCTCTATCCTTTTCTTTTTTATATGGGCCTAAGTTAGCACAGTGAGGGTTTCAGAATTCTGCAGCTTCTGAAAAAGTAACAGCTATTCAGGGGATGAGATGGGTGATGCAGACAGGAGTTCAGACATTACCGGGAAAAGGATGGGGAGTTCCTATAGATTCCAGAACAGGTGTTGATATGCCACACTAAAGATAACAACCACCTGTCACATATGCAGTAAGGTGGGGCATTGGAAGCAGGAATGCAGATTTAATCCTGATAAGAATCATGGTAATCAGATGCAAGAGGGGAATCAGGTCCAACAATCAAATGTTCCCATAAGACAAATTCAAGTTTCTATGCAGAATCAGAACCAATTAATGCCCAGGCCACAATCCCCGTAACTCAGCCTAATTTGAACAGACCCCGATTTATTCAAAATCAACTACCTCGAATGTCCCAACATGTAACTAAAAAATCGGAAATATTATCACAATTCTGAACGTTTCATCAAAATAAGATACTCGATCTTGGTGTGTAATAGTGTTGGTGCATGAGGGGGGAGGAGGATTGCATGCTTGGTGCAATCTGAATTGTAGATCAGAGTGGACCATATTTTGATGTAAATGTGAATGTTCACTCAGTGGTATTTTTAATACACACCAGGGCTACCCTTACACTGTGTAAGCAGAGGAAGTACAAGACCTGACCCTTGCAGGAAAAATGACACGTCATAGGTGTTGCAAATAAACTGGTTACAAATCCAATTTCAGAAGACGTTCCAGTAATAATAGGATATTTCAGAGACAAACATCAATTTGTAGTATCTGATTCAAGTCCTGTTTACCTGTTAGGAAGGGATCTATTGTGCAAGGTAATTTGCACCATCAGTTGTACTCCAGACACAGTCATTTTCAGATTCATAATGATGATGGAAATGTGGGAATTAGACAAGGTTTGAGAGAGACTGCAGAGTTCTTTCTGATGCTGGTATTAAATCATTTGCCCAAGGAGCTGACTGAAAAAGTTAAGGCAGAAGTCTGGTACAGACATTGGATTAATAAAAGGAGTTGAGCCAGTATAAGTAAGGTTTAAGCTAGATGTGATTTTCCTCAAAACACCTTCCTTCCCAATGACTCCAGAAAAAATAGCAGGAATTACACCCCTGATAAACAAGATGTTGGAGAAGAGAATATTAAAGCAGCTGATTGGGAGTCCATGCAACTCACTAATCATGGGAGTATGTAAAGCAAATGCCAAAATACAGAATAGTGCAGGATTTGAGAAAGATCAATGAAATCATAATCCCAGGTTGTCCTGTGGTATGGAATCCAGCCACTATATTTAATCTAATACCATTTACGGCTGAATAGTTCACTGTGATTGACCACTGGTACTCATTCTTTTCTATACCTTTACACAAAGACAGTTCCAATTTTCCTTCACATTCCTAGAAAAGGTAATCACGTGGTGTTGTGTCCCACAGGGATATACTGAGAGTCAATTACTATTTAATCAGATTTCAAAGTAAAATGAGGAACCTTTGAAATTTCCATGTAATTCAGTCTTGATTCAGTACATCAAAGATCTCCTGATCACATCTAGTAGTGAAGAAAAGTGTCAAGAAGACTACATAGCTCTGCTGAACCATCAAGCTGAAAATGGACACCACAGAAATTACAATATTGTCAAAAAAAGTATAGTATTTGGGACACATAACTGAGAAAGGTACAAGATAGGTGTTCAAAGACAGAATTGAAATGATTCTGAAAATGAGTATCCCATGAACGCAAAAAGAGGTCAGAATGTTTTTTTGGCATGGTTGGCTACCATGGACAGTGGATACCCAACTTTTTTTGGGTGGCAAAACTATTGTTCAGAATGACTCACAATGATATTACTGATTCCATTCTTTGGGGCAACAAATGCATAAAGGCATTCCTAGATTTAATAGAAAGACTTTGTCATGCACCTGCATTGGGAATGCTGCATCATACTAAGGAGTGGATTCTGTTCTGCAGTGAGAGGGAAGGGTACGCTGTCTCTGTGTTAAACCAAAGTCATAAAAATAAAAAAAGCCCAACTGCATATTTCTCTGTGACTTTTGATACCTTAGCGGACGCTTTGCCCGGAAGTCTGAAAGCGGTAGCCACAATGAGTGTGAGTCTTGAAAAATGTGAAAACATTGTGATGGGATTTCCCTTGACTGTTAAGGTCGCGCATTCGGATGAGGTGTTACTAACCAAAACCAAAACACAGCACCTCACAACTTCACTACAAATATGAGCAACGGATATTGGCTGGAAGCAATGTAGTCTTATAAAGATGTCTTGTCTAGAATCCCAGTATCCTATTGCCAATTCCCAAAGAAAATGAATCTGATCATTATCAGCATGATTGCCTTGATGGCACGGATTTGTGCACCAATCCTAAACAGACATAAAAGATGATCCTTTGATTAATCCAGAATTTGTGCTTTTTGTAGATGGCTCATGCTTAAGAACAAATGAGGGAGGCTTAAGAGCAGCCTACACAGTCTGCACTATCCACGAAGTAGTTGAAGCATCATGGTTACAGGGAATTACATCTGCTGAAGTTGCAAAATTGATTGCTGAATTAGGAGTGACAATTTCACAGACAGTTAGTATGGGTTAGGTGTAGTCCATGACTATGGGCAATTGTGGCTACGTGAGATTTCATGACCTCTGCTAGAACACATATTAAAAATGGGCAACAAGGGAAATTGATTGGAGACTTTACAAGAACCCATTGAAATAGCCGTTGTAAAATGTGTGGCATGTAGAAGTGACTATAGCTATGTCACAATTGGAAACATGGATGCTGATGAAGTGACACATTACTGTGCGACCATGTCATGCACTTACAACGGATCATATATGACTGGAAATCAGGAAGGGAGCCTTCTTACAATGATTCTAAAAATAGCAGGCAATTAGGATGAATTGAGAAAAATACAAGAGAATGCACTGATTGAGGAAAAGCAAGGTTGGATCAAGGCAAGATGTGGAATTGATGGCAATAATGTGGGGGTTTTGCTTGAAAGGGAACCAATATTACCAGACAGTTTACTGATTCCAGTGACACAACATCTACATAGTCAAGCATATTTACGTAGAAATGCCAGGATTAAAACACTCAAGCAGTATTCGTACAACCCACAATTCAGACAACAAGCAGAACAAGTATGCAAACAGATGCACTGAATGTCAGCAAATGAATGTAGGCAAAAGAACACATGTTATACTAAGTCATGTAGGCAAACCAGGAGTGCCCTTCAACAGAATGCATATGGACGTCATTGAAATGCCTCCTTCCAATGGATTGAGGTACATTTTGGTGATTGTCTGTATCTTTTCTTGGTGGATGAAGCTTACCCAACAAGAAGGAATGACAGTTTAACAGTGACCAAGTTATTTTGAGAGAGTTGATACCATGGTACGGTATATCTGCTTTTCTGGAATCAGATTGAGGTACTCACTTTACTAGTGAGATCATAAAATTGTTGTGTGCAGCATTGAGGATTGATCAGAAACTTAATTGCATTTATGGTTCAGAAGCTTTCACAATTGTTGAGCAAATCATCAGGTCTATAAATTCAATATTGGCTAAAGTCTGTGCCTCAATATCAATAAATTGGCCAGATGCTTTATCCCTAGTCCTGATGAGTTTATGAAATGCACCAGATTGAAATACTGGGTTGTCTCCCCACAAGGTGTTGATGGAGAGGGCCATGAGATTGTCTGCAGTCCCAGCAAATGTGCTTGTGAGCATAACAGATGACATGGAACTCAATTACTGCAAAGGTCTGGCTGATGTGGTACGTTCTGTGCATCAACAGGTTGAAGAAGAAACCAAGAACCCAAGCGAAGGACATTGACTTAATATAAATCATGTGAGAAAGTCCTGTGGCAGTGTGATAAGACCAACACTGCCATTGAACAGGAACTGCAAGTCTTCCCGATGCTCTTCAACGCAATGCTCCACCTGGAACACCAACACAGATGAAGATGATGACGGTGAGTGCAGCCGCCTAGCACACAAGGGAGGGAGGGAAGAAAAGGAGAATGACACACATGCACAACACATACAAGACACATACACACTTTACCGCCGCGGTCAGAATGGGCAAGGAAGCACCGCCAGCCTGTTGGCGATGCTTCCGTCATTCGCGGTCCTGGCGGTCGGAATGACCCCCTTTATATCTCTTTTCAGTGATATCTCAACATTTACTTACTGCATCTTTGATCGTTTTGACCTGCCTTTATCTAGATAAATATTATATATTATATATTTATCTAAACACTGTGTGGTGTAATTTTGTGGTGCTATATTGTGTTATTCTATGATTTATTGCACAAATACTTTACACATTGCCTTCTAAATTAAGCCTGACTCCTCAGTACCGAGCTACCAGAGGGTGGGCACAGGATAATTTAGATTGTGTGTGACTTACCCTGACTAGAGTGAGGGTCCTTGCTTGGACAGGGGATAACCTGACTGCCAACCAAAGACCCCATTTCTAACACTGTGCCACTCATGTGTGATGTCTTGTGTGCATGCTTGTCTGTATGTGTGCATGGGATGGGTTGTGGTTGAGGAGACTGGGACTCGGAAGTGGTAGTTGGAGTGGCAACGGTAAGAAAAGGGACAATGGCTGCCATCAGAGAGGAGGCTAGAGCCTGAATCGATATCTGTTGTGCTGCCAATCCACTGTGGATGCCCTCCAGAATTGCATTAGATTGCTGCATCTGGGATGCCAGCCCCTGGATGGAATTCACAGTGGTTGACTGCCCTACAGAGATTGATCTCAGAAAGTCAATTGCCTCCTCACTCAGGGCAGCAGGGCTGACTGGGTCAGGGCCTGAGGTGCCTGGGACGAAGGAGGTGCCCACCCTCCTTGGTGAGCAGGCACAGGCAACTCGCTGAGGGGCTACTGGGAGGGTGGTGCTGGTACGGTGGTGGCGGCTGTATCTGCAGCTGGGGTGGTCATGGAGGTGTCCGTCAGCACCAGGGAGCTTTCATCAGAGGAGGTATGTGAGTCAGTATTGTCACCTCCTTTCTCCTCCATGGTGCTCCCCTCAGTCTCCATCCCACTGGTTCCCTCGGCGTCGGTGGACTCTGCCTCCTGGGTTCTGTGAGATGCAGCTCCCTCTGTTGCTGTTGCCCCTGCTACTCCGTGAGATGATGCTAATGCACACATGAACAGGATGACAGAAGGAAAAAGGGAGGGGAGGGAAAGGAAGCACTGGGTCAATTACAGCACCAACACCACAGTTGGCATACATAGCACCGTCACACACAGGGATCAGGATTGAGCACTGTGCATTGCATTGATTTTTTTAAGTAATATACCGTTACATCTGCTGGACTCTTCTGGTTGTGGGGATATATAGGGCTTGTAGGTCCATCAAGAACCCTAGGGGTACCCAGAGCCAATAAATGAGCTGCACCTTGCAATGGGATTTCATTCTATGCTGGGTATACAGCAATTCATTTGGTGAAATATACAGAGTGAAAAATAGGTATCAAGAAAACCGTTGTATTTCCAAAATGGGCACAAGATAAGGTGTTGAGAATCAGTGGCTATTTGCACATCCCTGAATTCTGGCATCCCCATACTAACATGTGAATTATAGGCTATTTCTCAAATAGAAGTCTTTTTTACACACTGTCTTACATTTGGAAGGAAAACATGTAGCGAAACTCAAGGGGCAATAACACTTGTTCTGCTATTCTGTGTTCCCCCATGTCTCCATATAAAAATGCTACCTCACTTGCGTGGTTAGGTCTAATGCCCACAACAGGAAATGCAACATGGACACATCACATTTTCCCAAAGAAAACTGACGTGTTTTTGGAAAGTGCCTAGCTGTGAATTTTGGCCTCTAGCTCAGCCGGCACCTAGGAAAACCTACCAAACCTGTGCATTTTTTAAAACTAGACACCTAGAAGAACTCAATATGGGGTGACTTGTGGGGCTCTCACCAATTTCTGTTACCCAGAATCCTTTGCAAACCTCAAACTGTGGCCAAAAAAACACTTTTTCTTCACATTTCCGTGACAGAAAGTTCTGCAATCTGAGAGTAGCCACAAATGTCCTTCCACCCAGCATTCCCCAAGTCTCCCGATAAAAATGGTACCTCACTTGTGTTGGTAGGCCTAGCGCCCGTGGCAGGAAATGCACCAAAACACAATGTGGACACATCACATTCTCCCAAAGAAAACAGACCTGTTATTTGCAAAGTGCCTAGCTGGGGATTTTGGCCTTTAGCTCAGCCTGCACCTAGGCAAAACCTACCAAACCTGTGCATTTCTGAAAACTAGACACCTAGGGGAATCTAGGATGTGGTGACTTGTGGGGCTCTCTCCAGGTTCTGTTGCCCAGAATCCTTTGCACACCTCAAAATGTGGCCTAAAAAACACTTTTTCCTCACATTTCGGCGACAGAAAGTTCTGGAATCTGAGAGGAGCAACACATTTTCTTCCACCCAGCGTTTCCACAAGTCTCCCGATAAAAATGGTACCTCACGTGTGGGTAGACCTAGTGCCTGTGAAAGGAAATGCCCCAAAACACTATGGCGGTCATTCTGACCCTGTCGGTCAAAGACCGCCAGGGCGGAGGACCGCGGGAGCACCGCCGACAGGCCGGCGGTCCTCCAATGGGGATTCCGACCGCGGCGGTAAAGCCGCGGTCGGACCGGCAACACTGGCGGGCTCCCGCCAGTGTACCGCCGCCCCATAGAATCCTCCAAGGCGGCGCAGCTTGCTGCGCCGCCGAGGGGATTCCGACCCCCCCTACCGCCATCCAGATCCCGGCGGTCCGACCGCCGGGATCCGGATGGCGGTAGGGGGGGTCGCGGGGCCCCTGGGGGCCCCTGCAGTGCCCATGCCACTGGCATGGGCATTGCGGGGGCCCCCGTAAGAGGGCCCCTAAATGTATTTCACTGTCTGCTGCGCAGACAGTGAAATACGCGACGGGTGCAACTGCACCCGTCGCACAGCTTCCACTCCGCCGGCTCGATTCCGAGCCGGCTTCATCGTGGAAGCCTCTTTCCCGCTGGGCGCCAGCCCAGCGGGAAAGTCAGAATTACCGCCGCGGAACGGTAACCTGACGGCGGGACTTTGGCGGGCGGCCTCCGCCGCCCGCCAAGGTCAGAATGAGGGCCCATGTGGACACATCAAAATTATCAAATAATAAACTACCTTTTTTTGCGGGGGTGGAGAGCTGCTTTTTTGGTCCTGGGCTCAGCAGCCATAAAGGGAAACCTACCAAACCCAAACATTTCTGAAAACTAGACACCAGAGGGATCCCCCAATGTTTTGTTATCCAGAATCCTCAGTAAACCTCAAATTTAGATAAAGAAATCACATTTTCCCCACATTTCTGTGTGGGATCATCACACCGGAACAAAGTTCCTGCCACCTAACATTCCCCTCAGTCTCCTGGTAAAAATGATACCTCACTTGTGTAGTTGGGCAAAGTGCCTGTGATAGGGAATAGCCAAAAACATGTCAAAATTGAGAGAAAACCAAAGCGGATCAAAAAGAGCAGTTTAAAAAAAAAAAAATAATTGGCTGACAATTCTGGCAGAATTTTTATCGGTATAGATGGGACAATGCTGGGTGGTAGGAATTTTGTGGATTCCTGCAGATTCTGGAAGGTTCCATCACAAAAATGTGGGACAAATTTGTGATTTCCAGCAAAGTTGGAGGTTTGCTGGGCACTGTGGGTAAGAAAATGGAGTGGGGTGCATGTGAAGCACACCACCCTGGAATCACCCAGATGTTTAGTTTTCAGATGTGTCTAGGTCTTGTGGATTTTTCTACATGGCAGCGTCCTAAAGTAAAAAAAAGTGCAGCCCTCACCATTCCAAGTGGGACGATTTTGAGAGTTAGCCAAGATCTCATGGCCCATATGTAAAATCAAAACCCAAAATAATCAAATGTCCCTTTGCTTGCTGTGGGATAAGATGTTTCAGTGTGGGGGGTAGAGCTGAAAGACTGCTACCTCCTTCAGTTGGGGTGGGAGCCCAAATGGCCTAAAATAATTTTGCCACCCCAGGGGAGCGATCATTGACTAAGGGGTCGCTCCCCTGGCGTGAAATTGGCGCAAAAAAAAAATCCCTGGAGCCTAGTGGTTTCTGCCGCCCTTGGGGGCCGATCCGCCTACTAAAAATAAGGGGCAGAAATGGCCTAAAATAAATTTGCCCCCCAGGCGAACAACCCTCACCTAAGGGGTCACTCCCCTTGCCTGAAGTTCACGTAAAAAAATAAAAATCCCTGGTGTCTAGTGGTTTCTTTCCCCCTTGGGGGCAGATTGGCCGAATAAAAATAGGATGATCTGCCCCCAAGGAGGGCAGAAATGGCCCAAAGACAATTTGTCCCCCAGGGGAGTGACCCTTGCCTAAGAGGTGGTTCCCCACATATAAAAAAAAATAATGCACAAAAAAACAATCTCTAATAAAAATAGGTCGATCTGCCCCCTGGGGGCAGAAATGGCCTACAACTAATGTGCCCCCCCAGGGGAGCGACCCTTGCCTAAGGGGTCGCTCCCCTCACATGAAACTGACAAAAAACAATCCCTGGTGTCTAGTGGTTTGTGCCCACCTTGGGGGCAGATTACCCTAATAAAAATAGGTTGATCTGCCCCCGTACATAAAAAAATTAAGTTAACATAACAAAAGTATATCTCTGGTGTCTAAGGGTTTCTGCAACCCCTGGGGGCAGATAAGGCCTAAAAATATTTTGCCCCCCTTGGGGGTGACCCTTGCCCAAGGGGCCACTCCCATTATGTATAAATATAAATAAAAAGCAAAATTCCCTGGTGTCGGTTTTGGATAGGATACTGTCACAGAGGGGAGAACATGGCGGGCTAAGGAGGTCACGTAGCGCGCTAGGGCGCTTCCTGTTCCGGTTCCTGGGGGCGTGGCAGGTCGCGGTGGCCGAGCGGGCTGCGGGCTGCGGCTGCAAGCACACGGATGTGCGTGCCGCAATTAGTGAGACCCTAGGCAGTCTGGAGGACAGCGGGGGCTGTCTGGTGGCACCGGGCCGCGCTGGAGCTGCGCCGGACCCGTAAAAGTGTGGCGCGAATTCCCCTTTGGGGGAATATCGGCAGCGGTAGCTGCAGAACGGGCGGAGCAGCAACCGAAAAGTTGCGGCTGGAAGAGAGCAACCCAAAGAGAATCCAGAGAAGGGAGCCAGGAAGAAAACGGTGAGGCAGCGTGGGGGGGGGGGCGTCTTCCCTGCTCCCCCGCTTCCCTTAACAAGAGTGGAGGGGACGGTCCAGTCGCCCCAGGACAATTTGGTTGCAATTACAGAGGAGAAGGGGGACAAGGGAGGATCAGCAAAAAAAAAAATCCTGAGACCTAAACCTGGGGAAGGAGGTAGGAGTGCGGGGAGGAAAGAGGGAGAGAGCAAGCTTAAGGGTAGAGATAAGTTGACGCCCTCTCTAAGATCTTTTTTTAAAGTGAGACCTGAGGTAGTTACACTTACCCCTGGGCAGGTTAGAGTTGCAATGGAGGTTACCACCAGGCAGGTGGAAAACGGTACGGGTGAGGGCAGGGAGGGGACGAGGTCCCCCCCGCCACGGCCAGGAGAAGAACAGACGGCCCCAGTATTAGTTCAGACGCCAAACGATAACCCTTCAGAGGTTCAAGACTTCGCACCTAAGTTGGCAGTGCTGGAGCCCCCTCAAGCTGCCTCGGTGATCTCCCCTTTACTGAGTTCCTCGTTGGAGGCGTTAATCTTGTCCATTTCTGAGGATGTAAAAAAGGGCTTTGCGAACTCAGAAGTAAATCAGGGGGAAATAAGAGAGGTTTGTGCTAATTTAGAAAAAAAAATTGATGGCGTAATGGAAAGAACGCAGGCCCTGGAAGAAGCGATGGGGGGTATGAAGGAGGAGCTGATACAGCATAAGGGCGAGATCGATACATTGAAGAGGAGCGAACAGGCTCTAAAAACAGGGTGGAGCAGATGGAAAACTATTCAAGAAGAAATAATCTAAAACTGCTGAAAGTGCCGGAAGGTGCGGAAGGGAGCGATCTTAAAGCCTTTGTAGTATCACTAATCAAATCAGCAGTGGATCTGGAGGAGACCGAGGATGAAATCGGGAAGGATATTCAGAGAATCCATCGAGACCACTTTAAGCTACGAACAAACAGTAGTAGACCTCGGAAAATTTTGATACATTTTTTGTCGTACCAGATGAAGGAAAAGATTTTATCTAGAGCATTGAAACAGAAGTCCTTAAGAGTGAAGGATATTGTGTTTGAGATTAGATCTGACCTATCCAGGGTGACTATGGATAGGCAGTGGGAACTGGGGAAACGGTTGGAGATTTTCAAATCTTTGGGGGTCTCGGTCCAGCTGAAATTTCCAGCCTTCCTTAGGGTCATGTATAACAACAAAATGTATAACATCAGAGACATTAGTGAAGCGGATGAATTATTGGCTGCGGTCAAAAATACACAGTCTACTGAATAAGGCTGCGTGTAATGTGCAATGATGAAATTCTCCCAGGAACCGGGGGGCGCTCCAAAAATTGGATCATTATGGTCCTTAGTTGGGGTGGGTTCTCCACGGGTGGGGGTGGGGGGAGAGGGCAGGAAGGGGGGGAAGGTTTAGGGTTGGGGAGGGGGAGTTGGAAGAAAGTAAAAAGTAGTGCCTCGTTCAGCTCAGCTATCTGTTACCTAAGATTGATAGATGGTTAGCAGGGAGGGAAGCCAGAGGGTGCAGAATATACCATTACAAATTCTTTCATGGAATGTCAATGGCTTAAGGGTGCGAGGAAGAAGGGAACGAATATTACAGTATCTGCAGGATTCTACGGCACAAATTTTAGTTTTGCAGGAAACACATCTCACAAAGGTGGAGTGTACTAATATAGTACAAAAACTAAGATGGGTTCGAACATTTGCATGTACAGAACACAACTATCATAATAAAGGGGTGGCAATTTTTGTTAAACATGTACAGCAGGGGGGGGTGGCAAGTCTAGATCAGATTTAGCAGGGCGATGGGTGATAGCTAAAATACAATTTGGGGGTCGGAATCTGGTCTTAGCAGGCTACTATGGGCCCAACTGCGACGATATAGAACCCTTAAAGCAGCTTTTTTCTCAGCTTCTGGAATTTTCGGTCCCGGTGATTTTGATGGGTGACTTCAATGTGGTATTAGACAATGAGTTGGATAGGCATAACTGTAAATCACGAGGTACACCTAAGTCGCAACAGTATTTAAGGAGAATGATGAAGGAATTTGGTTTGTGCGATATTTGGAGGCAAAGGGTAGGGAATAGCAGGGACTTTTCTTTTTTTAATAAGAAATATAGACATGCGTCGCGAATTGATTATTTTCTATTAGATATGCGTTTGAGAGAGGAGGTGAAGAATATTGCGTATCTGCCCTCGCATTTAGCAGATCACTCTGCGGTGGAGTTAAATATGTGCTTTCGTCAGACAAGTTGTAGTGACCGGTGGACGATTGATCGGACATTGTTATTAGATCAGGAGGTGTTGCTAAAGCTGCGTAAGGAAGCCAAATTATTTTTTAGTGTAAACTTGGGCTCCGCTCCTTTATCTGTAGTATGGGACACGTTTAAAGCGGTCATCCGTGGGGAGTTAAGGAGTTGTTCCATCCAGAAACATAAACGGCAGAAAGAAGAGATTTATGCGCTGGAGCAGGAAATGCGAAAATATAAAGTTAAAATAATTGAAGCAGGGGAGACGGAGGCTTTGAGGGCCAGCTGGGATGGGTTGAGAAGCCAGTTGGAAAAGATACTACAGGGAAGAATTCAAAGCAAATGGGAAGCAAGCAAACTGGCCCATTACTAAATACGGGGAAAATGCGGGGAAGTTGTTAGCCTGGAAAGGCAAAGCTGATCGTGTTAGGAACTACATCATGGAGGTTGAAGTGGAGCATTCAGGTGAAAAAAGAACAGATGAGGCGACAATAGAATCAGCCTTTCAATTTTTTTTTTCACAACTGTATTCGGAAAGGCTAGAGGTGGATGAAGGTATGGTAACGGATTGGATGGGGGCTGATAGATTTTTAGGTTTATCGTTGCAGGATAAGGAAGCATTGAACGCCCCAATAACGGCTGAGGAAATTAGGAGAATCCTGACTAGTAGTAAGTCGGGAACGGCGCCAGGCCCTAATGGTATTCCAGTGGAAGTTTATAAGGTATTAGGGGACTCAGTTATCCCAGTATTGACAGAATTGTTTGGAGGGATCCTGGAATTAGGCAATGATATTACTCTTTCATGGAATGAAGCAGTGATCTCCTTAATTTTGAAACCGGACAAAAATCCAGCGAAGTGTTCCTCATACAGGCCTATATCGTTGCTGAACAGCAATTATAAACTGCTAGCTAAGCTTCCAGCGGATAGGCTGAGTAGGATAGCGAATAATCTAGTGCACCCCGATCAAAAAGGCTTTTCTAAAGGCAGATATTTGCATGAATTAACTTTCGAATTGATCGGGGCACTAGATATGGCCACAACGTTTGGGTCACCATTGGCAGTTATTATTTTAGACGCAATGAAGGCTTTCGACCAAGTTAATTGGAATTTTTTGAAATCTGTTTTGAGGCGGGCCAATTTAGGCTCCAAGTTTTGTGGGGTAATTGACCGGATTTATACATCCCCTTGTGCTAAGATTTTGGTGAATGGTAAACTTACGGGCCCTATTACTATTTCAAGAGGTACGAGGCAGGGCTGCCCCCTGTCGCCGGTATTGTTCAATCTGTATATTGAGCCATTTGCTAGAAAAATCAGACAAAACCCTCTTATCTCGCCTTTCTGCTGCAATGGCTGGGAAAAGAAAATTTCTTTATATGCAGACGATCTACTAATATATACTAATAACCTGCCCCTTGCCTTTAACACAATCAAAGATCTGGCTGAACAATTTGGAAGGATATCAGGGTACTGAGAAACTAAGGGGGGATTGGGAGTGGTAAATGCCCTGGAGGACTCTTTTTTAGACCTGGCGCTCTCGGCTTCGGGGAAGAGGGTGGCGGTTTGGTATTGGGAAATATTAGAAACTTTGGATGAGAACTTTGACCTACCAAGCAAGTTATGGGGCAAGGTGATGTTAGGCGACAAGATTGGGTTATGGTGGAAGAAGTCGTATACGACATTGTATGAAGTAGTGAAGCCGGCCCCATAAAGGAAAAAACATCTTTATACTCTACATAGAGCATACATATCTCCGGCAAAACTGTCCAAATTTAAGAAGGGGGAGGTGATCAAGTGTCCGAAATGTGGCGGGCTAGGAGCAACGGATATACACATGTTCTGGGACTGCCCCGCCATCCGGTTGTTCTGGGAGGAGGTTTTTAGGGCATTATCATCTATGTTAGGCTGGAAAATTAATGTATCACTCCCATTAATTATATTTGGGCAGCTCCAGGATGAGGGGATATGGAAAAGGTTGAACAAAACTAATCGTTCATTTGTGTTCTATGTAATTGTGCTGGGACGGAATGAAATCTGCAAAAAATGGTTGAAGGAGCACTCTCCGAGCTATACAGACTGGTTGAATGCTGCTCTCCGTGCGGCAAATATGGACCTAAATGTGCAGGGCTCAAAGAAAAGCGTAGAAATGTGGTCACCATTATTAAATTGGCAGGGAATAGCCTAAATCTGCTCCCCAGCTAAGTTTACTGCTGGGTATCTATGTGAAACTGTCCCAATGATCTTTTCTTTGCCTCAATCCAATGATTAAGCACCGTTCGATGCCTCGGCAGGTCTGTTTAGGCAGACCGGGAGTTACAAAGGTGCACCCCCTGACTTGAGTCTCTCTTCTTAGTCAAGAGGGCGAAAAGGTTACAGGAACAAAGAGGTGTCTCAATAAGCGGGGCTGAATGAGGACAAAAAAAAGAAGAAAAAAAAATATTCCCTGGTGTCTAGTAGTTTCTGCCCCCCTTGGGGGCAGATTGGCCTAATAAAAATAGGCTGATCTGCCCCCAAGGGGAGCAGAAATGGCCAAAATACAATTTGCCCCCAGGGGAGCAACCTTTGCCTAAGGGGTTGCTCCCCGTACATAAAAAAATTAAGTAAACATAACAAAAAATATATCTCTGGTGTCTATGGGTTTCTGCAACCCCTGGGGGTAAATAAGGCCTAAAAATATTTTGCCCACCTGGGGGGTCGACTCTTGCCCAAGGGGCCACTCCCATTATGTATAAATGTAAATAAAAACAAAAATTCCCTGGTGTCTAGTAGTTTCTGCTCCCCTTGGGGGCAGATTGGCCTCATAAAAATAGGCCGATCTGCCCCCAAGGGGAGCAGAAATGTCCTAAAAGTAAATTGTCCCCCAAGGGAGCGACCCTTGCCTAAGAGGTCGCTCCCCACATATATAAAAAAAAAAGAAAAAAAAATGATCCCTAGTGTCTAGCGGTTTCTGCCCCCGGAGCAGATTGGCCTAATTTTAATAGGCCAATCTGCCCCCAGGGGGCAGAAATGGGCGTAAAATAATGTGGCCCCCTGGGGAGCGGCCCTTGCTCAAGGGGGCGCTCCCCTTATAGATATAAAACACACAAAAAACAACTCCCTGGTGTCTAGTGGGCATTTCTGCTGCCCAATCGCATTGCCATCGGGCAGCAGACATGCAGAGAGAGACATTTAAAGAAAAGGAAAGGCCTTTCCTCTCCTTTGATGCTTCTCTTGGCCCCTCCATGTGATCAGAGGAAAAATGTTTTTGCATTTCTCTTCCGATCCTTGCTGGACGCTGAGCTTCCAGCATGGAGGGGTAGGCTTCTGATGAGAGACTACTGGCGGGTCTGGGTGGCGGAGTGGAACAGGAAGCGATTCCCCTTCCATACCTGCCCAGGGGAGGGGGTGCAAAGCAAACATTCTTGACAGGAGCACCACAACATGCCAAGATACTGGGACCCTGTCCACCATGACTTGGATAATGCATGCCCCCTTAAACCACGAGGCCAATGTGTCTGTCTATGGGGCTATGCAGCCAAATCTGAACTGCAAAGCAATGGAATGACATCAGGTTGTCAGAGGATAACATCCACACCTGAGAGGGCAGTCAGGTGTTAAGCATGTGAAGTGTGGCCACATAATCACCACATAAGAATATGTGTATAGTCATTAGCATGAAACTACACTTGCACACAACGGTCCTGATGCGTGGGGTGAGAGCACATAGGTTTAGCCTGCCATGGTAGAGACCACCCTAACTCCTGTTATGTACAAATAAGTAAGCACCTATTGTGTCACCTCCTTACATAGCCCTTGGAAACACGTCTCAGACCTGCCATGGCAGCCTCTGTGCAGTTTTAAACTGGCATTTCCATCTTGCAAAATAAACCTTTTTGTCATGCCTAAATCTCTGTTTTCAATATTTATATGTCACCCCTAAGGTAGCCCCAAACAGGCCATGGGGCAGTGTACAGGAGAAGGAAAGAAATTGGAGAACTAAATGTGGGAGGAAGTATGAAAGTTTCTCCCACTCCAAAGCTGGCACTTGTTGTAAATATTAGGCCCTCAGGCTAACTCTTCAGATAACGTCAGGACCTGTGGAACACTAAGTAGAAGGGCCTATCTTCTGCTAAAAGGATTGCCCTGCTGCAAGAAGGACTGCCCTGCTGTCTGAGGAAGGAAAACTGGACCTGGTCCTTAAACCCAGAACCACCAGAGTGACTATAGGGGCAGCTGACTAGTCTCATTTTCTGAGATCAGAGACATAACAGGCTCCAGAGACCTGTCCTGCATCTACCCAGCTGCCCAAACTCAACTGGACCTGCCTATGCCCTCTTGCTGTCCTCTGAGAATGAGTTCTGGTTTTAAAAAAAGGTGCCGCCCTAGGTCCTGGACCCTGGACTGATGTCAAAGTGTACTTCTGTATCAACTGTGGGTTCCATGAGAACTCATTCAGGGTGACTCAACTCGACACTGCACAATGCAGGACATTGCATCTCAGCACCTAACAGCTGCTGATTAGCAGCCTCATCGTAACCAATGCAGCAGCACAGGACCGTACATTGCAGCCCCTTTCTAGCTCATGATTGGTGGCTGTGGGAAAATGGCCCTATGTTTTAGTACCCTTCCACTTTTTGCCTGGTTTCTTGAGGTAACTTGGACTGGACTGGACTGGACTGGACTGCACTGGGATCCTGCCAGTCAGGTTCCAAATGCCAGTGTTCTTTCCCTAAAAATTGCAAAGGTAATTAGCAACACCTTTTGCTACCACTATAATGTGGTATTTAGGTACCCAGGGCATGGGGTACTATGGGCAGGCCTCTGAGATCAGCAGCACTGATTGTGCCACTCTCCAGGGCCATGCATGAAGATGCACCCAGCACTGCCATTGCAGGCTGAGTGTTCCGATGCAAACCTAAAATGCAAACACAACATGGCACACTGTCTGTGTGCCCTGTTCTCTACACAATGTTTGCAATATAGGTAAGTCACCCCTCTGGCAGCCCTTCCAACCCTAAGGCAGTGTGCACTATACTGTATGTGAGGGCATAGCTGTATGAGCAATATGCCCGCACTATGGCCCTCATTACAACATTGGCAGTAAATCCCGCTTACCGCCGTGCAGAAGACCGCTAACACACCGCTGCGGCGGCGGAATCCAACTACAGCTATTACGACCCACAGCTCGGAATCCGCCAAAATCCAGACACCCACACAAGTCCGCCACACCAAAGGTCAGTGATAAACTGGCGATAACAAAACCGACACTGTCACGCCAACAGGAATACGCCCACACTATCACGACCCACGAATCCATGCGCCGGTCTTTCAACCACGATATTCCATTGGTGGTACACACTGCTGTGCTCAAAATACACACACATTTACAAAACACAACCACATTGGACAAATCGAAATACACACACCTGATACACATACACACACCACTCCCACACACCCAATCCAATATAAAACACACACCCACATCAGCCACAAACCCTTACTACCAAAATTGCGAAAGAAGGACAGAGAGAGACACCACCAGAAACAACACTAGCATCCACAGACACACAACATCATCACTCACACAACATCCACGCACCTCAGACAACACACACAAACACATCCCCACACACATCACAACTCACACAACCCCACACATCACCCACACCACATCATGGCACCTCAACGACACCCCAGGTTCTCTGAGGAGGAGCTCAGGGTCATGGTGGAGGAAATCGTCCGGGTAGAGCCACAGCTATTCGGATCACAGGTGCAGCACACCTCCGTTGCTAGGAAGATGGAGCTATGGTGCAGAATCGTCGACAGCGTCAACGCAGTGGGACAGCATCCAAGAACACTGGATGACAACAGGAAGAGGTGGAACGACCTACAGGGGAAGATGCGTTCCGTGGTATCAAGACACCAGATTGCAGTATGGAGGACTGGCGGTGGACCCCCAGCTCCTCCCCCACAACTGACAACATGGGAGGAGCAAGTGTGGGCAATACTGCATCCTGAGGGCCTCGCAGGAGTAGCAGGAAGAATGGACTCTGGTAAGTCAACTCTTAACTATTATATCCCCCACCCTACCTGCATGCCATCATATACCCCCACTCTCACCCTCACCCTCACCCCATCACTCCAACAACTCTCATATGTCCCACTATCACAACCCACCCATCCCAACACCAAGCCCTGCATGCAACACCAAAGCATGGACACCCATCACCAAAGCATGTCCACTATAGATACCCACACAGACCCCAAACCAAATATCACACAAGGACCTAGACAAGAATGCAAGCACTGGAGTACAGGGTCACTCACCCATTGCACACGATGGCACACACAGATGCAATAATCATGCCTTTACACCCCTGCAGGACCCCTACCCAACATCACCAGACAGGAGGTTCCAGACATGTCCACTCCCCCCACAGAAGAGGCCCACAGTGATGACCGCAGCTCTGTAAACTGGATCAAGATGACCAGCCTGACCCATCTGGGACCTCGGGACAGTCGGTTCCCCTGACACTGGCACAAGCCACCACAGAGCCTCCTCCCTCAGGGAACACCAGCACAGCACCCGCCCAGCGGGTCCATCCCTCTGTCCCCAGGACACATCAATCAGCAGTGTGTCCACCACTACAGGGAACCCAGGCCAACCCACCACCCCAAGCAAATCAGGGACCTGGGGGCAGTGGCAGCGGGCACACGTTCAGGGGACAGAGGCACAGGAAAACAGGGGAACTGGGAGGACTGCTGCGCGACAGGGGGAGGACAGGCCCAGGGAACCCACTCTCCACAAGGCCCTCTCCCACATCATGGGAGAGTACCATCATTCCCAGGAGATGATGGCAACGGTTCTGGCCAACTTTCAGGAACCCCAACGGCTGCAGGAGGAACACTATCTTGGGATCAGGGAGGAACTCAAGTCCATCAACACCACCCTGGTCACCCTTGTAGAGGTTCTGCAGGACCTTGTCAACACCAGGAGGAACACTGTGGCACAACAGGGGCCCCTGACGCTAGCCTGGATGATGAACAGCCCACCACCTCTGCCGGCACTAGTGGACATGAGGCACCGCCACAGGACCCCGATACCAGCACCCCACCCCCTGCAGATGGAGAGCCACCCCGCAAACGGTCCCTGAGATCCAGGAACAAGACAGAGAACATTGCCAAGACCCCCGCCAGGAAATGCGACCTCCCTGAGTGTCATCCTTCTGTCCCACTTTGTCTCCCTCTCCATCCTTAAACCTCCCTAGCTCCACTTCCTATGCCCCTTTGGACAATGCACCTGTGAAACAAATAGACTGGATTCTGCCATGGACATTCCTTCACCATCACCCCTGCCCATTTTACAACCCCCTCCACTTATTTGCACAAAAATAAACACACATCAATCACAAAACAATCTGGAGTTAGTCTGTGCTTTCACAAATGTGTATTTACAATAACTATGGAATATAGCAATGTCTATTTTATTGTCAACATACCAATGTAACACAGCTCTATTCCATGAGGAAATATAGCAGAGGTCACACAGTGGGACCCACATCTGTGAAATGGAAAGCCAAAGTGACAAGTCAGGGTCCATACACTGGGTGAAAGTGACACACTTATGAGTGTTCAAACAATAGTATGAGATGTGTGAGGCAGTGATATCCTCTTACCTGTGTCTCACTGGAAGTATTGCTGGATAACGTTGTTTCTGTTGTCAATATCCTCTTCTTCTTCCTCCTCTTCTTCACTGTCCACAGGCTCCACAGCTGACACAAGACCTCCAGCTGGACCATCCTCCTGCAGAAAAGGCACCTGTCATCGCAAAGCCAGGATGTGCAGCATACAGCAGACCACGATGATCTGGCACAACTTCTTTGGTGAGTAGTAGAGAGAACCACCGTCATAGGGAGGCACCGGAACCTGGCCTTCAGGAGGCCGAAGGTTTTTTCTATAATCCTCCTAGTTCGCCCATGTGCCTCATTGTAGCGTTCCTCTGCCCTTGTCCTGGGATTTCTCACTGGGGTCAGTAGCCATGACAGGTTGGGGTACCCAGAGTCACCTGCAAATGTCGAGGGACAACTGTTAGACACACACTAACCCGTAGGGACAACCCCAGACCCAGACAACTATTTACAGGGCATAGGGTCCTTGTCCTCACCTATTAGCCACACAAGGTGCCTCTGGAGTTGCCCCATCACATAAGGGATGCTGCTATTCCTCAGAATGTAAGCGTCATGCACTGAGCCAGGAACCTTGGCATTCATATGGGAGATGTACTGGTCATCCAAACACACCATCTGCACATTCATTGAATGGTAGCTCTTCCTGTTTCTGTACACCTGTTCACTCCTGCAGGGGGTACCAAGTCCACATGTGTCCCATCAATGGCACCTATGATGTTGGGGATATGTCCCAGGGCACAGAAGTCACCTTTCACTGTAGGCAAATCCTCCACCTGAGGGAAAACGATGTAGCTGCGCATGTGTTTCAGCAGGGCAGACAACACTCTGGACAACACGTTAGAGAACATTGGCTTGGACATCCCTGATACAATCGCCACTGATTTTTTAAAAGACCCACTTGCCAGAAATGGAGTACTGACAGGACCCCTGTGGGATGGCGGATAGATGACATCAGGTCTGGCTCCAACTGGGCACACAGTTCATGGATTGTTGCACGATCAAGTCTGTAGGTGACTTTTACATGTCTCTCTTCCATTGTCAACAGGTTCACCAGCGGTCTATACACCGGAGGATGCCGCCATCTCATCACCTGCCCCAGTGGACGAGAACAGCGAGCAGAGTGTCAGCCAACAGTGAGGTATCACAAATTGTCATTAGCACACTTTATTAATCCGCAATGTGCCTGTTGCTGTGTGTATGCAAGGCCTACATAGGTGTGACGCAGTTATTATTATTGCCATGTGGCCCCCTGAAATGGCACCTGCCTGACCTGTAAGGTGGGACATGGGGATATGAGGTAACTGCGCTGGCATTCTACACCGTCGCGGTAGGCGGTTGAAGACCGCAGCGCAATCCTGCATTGGTTAACATTGGACCCTATGGGTCCGAGGAGCCAATGACGATGTACGCCGGCGGTGACGGTACGCACCGCCGTGGACGTGACTCCCATTTTCTCTCTGTTCACTCACTTGATACCTGACCTTCAACAGGAGAGACCTACACTGCAAGTGCTGCTGTGACCTGAGTCTGGAAGCAACGATGGCTCATGTGTCTGGGGAAAGGGCCCCTGCCTTCACATCCGAGGAGTTGGAGAAGTTAGTGGATGGGGTCCTCCCCCAGTACACGCTACTCTACGGTCCTCCAGACAAACAGGTGAGTACACTGTGAGCATGCTGCATGGGCAATGGCTCTTTGGAGTGGTGTGGATGGAAGACACATGGGGGGGACTGAGCCATGCATTAGCGGACGGTGAGTGTCTGTGCGTCAGGGCAAGGGTGGGAACGTGGGCCAATTACTATGACGGTCTGAATGGTGAAAGATTTACCTTTTCCCCTGTACTATTCCTCTAGGTTAGCGCCCACCAGAAAAATAATATTTGGCGTGCCATTGCCAAGGAAGTCCGGACCCTGGGGGTCCTCAACAGACAGAGCACCCACTGCTGGAAAAGATGGGAGGACATTCGCCGCTGGAGCACGAAGACGGCGGAGGCCCAGCTGGGGATGGCCTCCCGATGTGGGAGGGGTGCCCATCGCACCATGGCCCCCCTGATGTTCCGGATCCTGGCGGTGGCGTATCCGGAATTGGATGGGCCCTTGAGGGCATCACAGCAGCCACAAGAGGGTGAGTACAGACACATTCATCTGACTCTGTGCACGTTATGAGGTGTCTGGGTGGGGGAGGTGGTCAGTGGGTTCCCCTAGGCTAGGGCGAAGTTGGTAGGCAATATCCCTTGTGAGGCAGGCTTTGTGGCATCCCAACCCCACCAGTGGTAAGAGCCATCTACACCTAGTCAGGCTCCTGTGACTTCCATGTGTGCAGCAATCGGGCATAGGCCTTGTACCCCATGGCCCTGTGAATGATCAAGGAACTGTTAGTGCATGGCGTAGTGCAGAGGTCTGCTGTGTCTGTAGTGTCCGCCAACGGTAGTGGTATTGCATGCACTGAACATGTCTTACTTCTGTCTCCCCCCTTTTTGTGGTCTCCCTGTTCTTGTGTGCAATAGCATCATCTGGCGGAGGAGCAGTGGCACCGGAGCTGGAGGGAGCTGCATCCCACTTGGCCCTGGAGGGCGAAACATCGGAGTCTGAAGCCACCTGTGGGATGGAGGGCGAGGGAAGCTCCACGGCGGGGACAGGAGGTGACAGCAGTGACAGCCACTCCTCCTCTGATGGGAGCTCCCTTGCCGTGGCGGGCCCCTCTGTGCCCCCTGCATCCACAGTTAAAGCCGCCACCCACCCCTACCAGCACCGCCCTCCCAGCAGCCCCTCAGTGTGTGTCCCGTGCCCACTCACCCAGGAGGGTGGGCATCTCCTTCGCCCCAGGCACCTCAGGGCCTGCCCCAGTAAGCCCTGCTGCCCTCAGTGAGAAGGCTATTGACCTCCTGAGATCCCTCACTGTTGGGCAGTCTACCATTCTGAATGGCATCCAGGGTGTTGAGAGGCATTTGCAACAAACACATGCATACCTGGAGGGCATTCATTCTGGCCATGCAGCCAAACAGAGAGCATTTCAGGCACTGGCCCCAGCACTGATGGCAGACATTGTCCCTGTGTTCAGCCTCCCCCCTCCAACTCCCTCCACCCAGACCCAGTCCCCTGTACCTCAGCCTATCCCAAGCACACCATCAGACAAGCATGCACACACTTTAACACACAAAAGTGCCTCAGGCAAACATAAGCACCACACATCCCACACAAGCATCATACCCATGCAGACATACCAACATCCACTGCCTCCACTGTGTCCCCTTCCTCCACGTCTCCCTCCTCCCTCCCAGTCTCGTCTCCACTCACGCCTGCATGCACTACATCGTCAGCCACTACCTCCAACACCAGCACGTCCATCACCACACACTGCTCACGTGTACTCACCACCCCACTATCATTCACACATCCTCTGTGTCCTCTACCAGTGTGTCTGTGAGCCCTCCTCCCAAAGTACACAAACGCAGGCACACACCCACCCAACAGCCATCCACCTCACAACAGCCTCCAGCCCATGCTACTTCACCCAAATTCAGCAGATGTACACCTCCTACAACCACTACCTCTTCCTCCACTCCCAAACCCCCTCCATCTACCTGTCCCAGTGTGTCTAAAAAACTTTTCCTGGCTAATATTGACCTCTTCCCTACACCTCCCCTCCGCCTGTCCCCTAGGGCCAGGCTTTCCAGGTCCCAACCCAGCACCTCAGCCACCACATCCCCAGGCACAGTGGTGCCAGCAACTGCGGGCTATTGGAGTATGACAACCATCAGGGCTGCCAGTGTGCCTGGGAGTGAGGGCAAGGACATTCCGCCACCTGCAAAAAGTTGCCCACATCCCGGAGGGAGGAGCAGAAAACACCTGCCACCAAGGGCTTAGGGAAACCGAAAGGGGATAGTGGCAAGACAGCAGCGCCACAATCCAAGGTGGGGAAGGGCCAGAAACTGAAGGGCAGTTCAGGAGAGGGCATGGTGGCACCCACTGAGGGACCAGTGTCACACCTTCTGTCCATGTCGACGCCAACCTGTACAGCTGAGACGACCGTCACCTGCACCGCCATCTGCACTGCCACAGAGCCCGCCACCAGCACTGCTGTCATTGAGCCCGCCACCAGCACCGCAGTCATTGAGCCCGCCACCAGCACCGCAGTCACTGAGTCCGCCACCAGCACCGCAGTCACTGAGCCGACCACCAGCACCGCAGTCACTTAGCCAGCCGCCAGCATCGCCGCCACAGAGCCCACCGCCAGCAACGCTGCCACAGAGTCCATCCCAGCACCGCTGCAACAGAGCCCGCTGCCAGCACTGCTCCCACAGAGCCCACCACCAGCACCGCTCCCACAGAGCCCGCCTCAAGCACTGCTGCCACAGAGCCCGCCGCCAGCACCGCTCCCACAGAGCCCACTGCAAGCACCGCTGCCACAGAGCCCGTCGCAAGCACCGCTCCCACAGAGCCCGCCGCAAGCACCGCTGCCACAGAGCCCGTCGCAAGCACCGCCACAACTGACTCCGCCGCAAGCACTGCCAGCGGCCCGTGACATCCTGAGCCAGTGGCACCACCGCAGACATGGCTGCCATCCCCAGTGGTCAGTCGTCCGAGGCTGGTGGTGAGTTCCAGGAGCCTGGGCAGCTTCAATAATGCATCACTTTCAGTGGAGAGATACATCCACTAGCTCTGTCCTTGGCAGGATGAAGCACTCTGGGCACAAAGCCCCCTCCAGAACCAGTGGAGAGATACATCCACTACCTCTGTCCTTGGCAGGATGAAGCACTCTAGACACAAATCCCCCTCCAGAACCAGTGGCGAAAGACATCTACTATCTCTCTCCTTGGCAGGATGAAGCACTCTGGGCACCCTCCAGAACCAGTGGAGATTCACATCCACTTGAGAGACTGTGGCTTTGCACTCCCCAGGATACAGCAGTTGGCAAACCACACACTGAAAAGACTTGAGAGACTGTGGCTTTGCACTCCCCAGGATAGAGCAGTGGGCAAACCACCCACTGAAAAGACTTGAGAGACTGTGGCTTTGCACTCCCCAGGATAGAGCAGTGGGCAAACCACCCACTGGAAAGACTTGAGAGACTGCGACTTTGCACTCCCAGGATACAGCAGTGGGCAAACCACCCACTGGAAAGACTTGAGAGACTGTGGCTTTGCACTTCCCAGAATAAAGCAGTGGGCATGGAGCCTCCTCATGGAGCAGTGGCGTTGTGCGTTCATCAGGCTGAGGTGCCCCCCACCCCCTCGCCCTGAGGTGCCTGTTTATTTTCCATCTGATGCCCCTCCAGTGTTCTCTCCATTTGGAGTCA
The DNA here is from genome assembly GCF_031143425.1 of Pleurodeles waltl. Lineage (NCBI taxonomy): Eukaryota > Metazoa > Chordata > Amphibia > Caudata > Salamandridae > Pleurodeles > Pleurodeles waltl. The sequence continues at coordinate 559,432,363 of NC_090444.1, forward strand.
GGTATCGAGTGTGGGCCTTGCCCATGTATTTTTGGCCCAGTGGTCCACGGACAATGATTGGTGCACTAACCAGACTTGTGTAGTTGGTGTACATAATTGTTTATACTGTATTTAGAGTCTTGAGTACTGGATTTTTATTGATTACAATCGTTCAAATCAATTCCTTTTGTCCTTGCGTTATTGAAGGGGAGTTCGGGGGGGTGCATATGTAATGCTGCAGCATGTATTTGTGTGTATGGTGTTGTGGGTGAGGGTGGGGGTGGGGGTGTTTCGTGTTGCGTGTGTGTGTCACTCTCTTTTCCTTCCCCCCTCCCCTGTGTTGTAGGTGCAGTACTCACCGTGGTCGTCGCCGCCGTCTCTGGAGCTCCTGATAGAGGAGCAGGAAGATGATCGCCGGCAGGATGTTAAGTTCTGGCTCCATGGCGTCCTGGTTCCTCGTGGGTTGTAGAGAGGTGAGTGATTTCCCCTTCTGTGTACTGTTTCCGCCCTGTTTTTGATTGCGTTTGTTCCGCCCTGGAAAAGGTGGCGGATTGGCATCTTGTGATAGGGTGGACGGTACATTGTCTTCCGCCTGTCTGTTGGTGGTTACCTCCGCGCTGGTTGTTTGTACCGCCGTGGCAGTCGGAGTGTTAAAGTGGCTGTCTATGTTGGCGGGTTCCGCTGTGGTTGGAATCCCATTTATTTTCCGACGGACTTTTGGCTGTATTACCGCCGCTTTAACACCAACCGCCAGGGTTGTAATGAGGGCCTATGTCCGAGCCAAACCTGGGACATAGTGAGTGATCAGAGCAGCCATTTTAAACGCATGCGCTGGACACTGGTCAGTACGAGTTTCACAGCTACAGGATGGCCACTCTGAACCCTGGGTTGTTTGGTATCAAACAACTCAGAATAATAAATCTAAACTGGTACCAGTGTTGGATTTATTATAAAGTGTTCACAGGGTCACCTTAGAGGTGCCCCTTACAAAAGCTAACTGCTCCGGCATGGTTGCTGTCTGGTCACATCCAGCTTGCCACCTCCAGACATAAGTTTGAATGGCTGGGGTGAGTGCTCTGGGATTCAGAACAAATCCCTTCCTGGGTGGAGGTGCCAACACCCCCTCCCCCAGAATTGTGCACTGCCCTGCTGGTGACCTTCAAAGGGCTTACCACCTTTGAAACGCAATTACCAGGCCTGTTGCCAGCAGCAGTTGGGTACCCCTGTTGCAAACCCCCGCTTTTGGTGGGAGCCATGTCAGAAAAACAAAACAAAGGACAGGAGGAGTTGCCCTGCCTAGCATGCACCACCTCTAACATGTTGCATATGAAGTGGGCTCACCATTTTATTTTCCTCCATCTTGCATGGAGGGAAGATAGCCAATCAGGTGTAGGAAAATGGTCTCTATCCACTGGAAGAGGTCACTTAGTGGTTGTAGCCACCCTAAGGTAAATGACCCATTGGTCACTACCAGGTTCTCCCTAAAATGTCCACTAGATACAGTAGTTAGTGGGCATCCCTAGACAAGGAAATCAGATTTGATTTCAAATCTTGCAGGAGAAGACCTGCACCAAAAAGACCCAAAACACAAAAACTGTGGGCCTGCTGGACAAAGAAAAGGTGCCAAACCCTGCGTGCTGCACCCAGGACTCGACAATCACCACTGAGGAGCTGATGGACAAAAAGAAAACCTCTAAAGAACCCCAGAGGACCTCCAGCCTTCACAAATTACCAGAGACCTCCCTTCAGATTGGAGGCTCCACTCTAAATCCACAAGGAACCCACAAGATACGAGGTCAACTTCACTGACTGGATGGTGATTCCAGGACAGGACACCACAGTTGGACCAAACTCTACACCAAAGACCGCCAGGACAAACCCTGTGTTGGAAAGTGGATTATTAGTAAGCACAGGTAAGTACCTACACCTAGCAATAGGCCACTAACTCCCACTTGGTCCAGTCAGGTCTCAATAAATTAATCCCTGCTCAACCCTTAGTAGCTTGGCGACGAGCACCAAGGCTTAACTTAGAAGACAGGTGTGTAAAGCATTGGGAAATCACAAACACAATAAAAATCTAACACCAATTTATAAAAATAGATTATCTTTAAAATGTCACCAAAATGATTAAAATCGGATAAGGGGAACTGAAGATATGAATTTTTGAAAGAATTAATGTTTCTAGCGCATAGAAACTAAAAGCCCCAATCTGGTCGCTCTAAACTGGGGCAAAGTCAAAGTTTGAGGACAGCCGCAATGGAGCCCTGCTCGGCTACAGCAACCCTCAGTAAAAAGTTTGCCTTCAGACTTAGTTGTTTTCTTGAAGATTTTCTTCAGTCACCAATACGATCCGACCTCCTTGGAGCTCTCTTCAGATACTTGTCACAGGAGACCTCGGTGAAGAATTCTACCTTTGTGCTTAGACAATTGTTCAGGATGGAAATATTTATCTGAGCCAAAGGTGAATATTTATCTGACAACCCTAGAGCCCTCCTCAGATATGCTGCACGGAGGTCCTGGTCAACTTTTTGTGTTCATCCTTTTTTACTTTTCCTTCCAATGGGGGACAACCCTCCATAGCATGCCTATTTAGCTGTGAGGTCATTGGATTGCCTTTCCAGGAGGCCCTTGTAAAATCCTGGGGCTTCTGAGCTTTTCAATGGGACGAACCAGCAAGTCAGGCCGGGTCGTTGCTGAGGTAAACCGGCTAGACTCACCACTGTCGGTCGATCCCTTTATGGAGCTTTTTTTCAAAAGTTTTCCAAACTTCTCCAAACTTCTGGATCTTCTTCTAGAAGGTCCTTTAGGAGTCCACAGCAAACCCTAATATCTCAGAAGCTCTGAATTGCTCATTGAGGGCTAGGACTCCAACTCCCAGAAAGGACCTGGTTCAAATTAAAAAATGACCACTAGCCACTGGTCAGAACCTTCAGAGTTTTATGCGGGGGACTCTGGTTAGCTATTGTTCATCTGTAGAAAGCAGGAAGTCCCTGCTTAAACCAGTTGAAGACAGGTAAAGTCATTTTATTGGTGAAGACCAAGTGTGCAGCTTGCGCAGTCTTTCGGAGTGCAGTGTCCAGGTGCAGGTCAGGGGTCCAGCATGGCAGTTCTTCTTCTTCTGATGTTCTTCCTTGTAGGTATCTGAGGTATGGGTGCTATTGTGCCATATTTATCCTTGCTCCTGGGGTGGAAAGCAAGAGGGGCAACTGTCCAATCACACACAGGCCACTACCCAGTTGGATGACCACTTCCTGGGAAGAGTGTCAAAATCAATCCCAGGGAGCAACATTCCTTAAAAATCCAAAATTGGAGGTTAGGTCTGACTGAGCCCACCCACTGGTGTGGCTAAAAATCCTAAACACACCCCTCTCCTACCCTCTCCTAATCTAATCAAGAGGGTACCTGGTTGTCTGGGTTTGCAGGAAATGGGGGAGGTCCTGAGCTACTCAAAATGTCCTTCCTTCCTTTGGAGACCAGTTTGGCTGCTCTCCCCCAACCTGTTTCACCATCTGCTGGGGCAGATCTCCTCCCACATGCACTTCCTTTGTATTCAGCCCAGGTCACTTCACAACTTATCAAGACAGCCTAACAAGGCTGCCAGAGGCTGGCCAATCAGAGAAAGCACTACAGAGCGGAAGTTGGCAACTTTAAGGTAGAGCTCTAAAACTATTTCCCTGAACTAGATATAGTAAATCCAACAATGGCAAGTTGTTGCATTTATGATAACAATCAGTTTGATACCAGACTTGACATATGTAGCTCCTTTGGAGACTTTGTTAATTAAAATAAAGGGGGTCATTCTGACCCTGGCGGCCGGTGACCGCCAGGGTCACCGACCACGGGAGCACCGCCAACAGGCTGGCGGTGCTCCCGAGGGCATTCTGACCGCGGCGGTTCAGCCGCGGTCAGAAAGGGTAAACCGGCGGTCTCCCGCCAGTTTACCGCTGCCCCAATGAATCCTCCATGGCGGCGGAGCGCGCTCCGCCGCCATGGGGATTCAGACACCCCCTACCGCCATCCTGTTCATGGCGGGAAACATGCCATGAACAGGATGGTGGTAGGGGGTGCCGCGGGGCCCCCGTAAGAGGGCCCTGCAAAGTATTTCAGTGTCTGCTTTGCAGACACTGAAATACGCGACGGGTGCAACTGCACCCGTCGCACCCCTGCAACTACGCCGGCTCAATTCTGAGCCGGCGTCCTCGTTGCAGGGGCATTTCTGCTGGGCCGGCGGGCGCTCTTTTGGAGAGCGCCCGCCGGCCCAGCGGAAATGTCTGAATGGCCGCCGCGGTCTTTTGACCGCAGTGCGGTCATTCGGCGGCGGAACCTTGGCGGACGGCCTCCGCCGTCCGCCAAGGTCTGAATCAGGCCCAAAGTCTCCCATTATAGCCTATGGAGCCTATTCACAACAATGAGGGAAAAACGAATTTGGCTATTGTGCCTCACCAGGGCTTACAAAACATATTTTATGAGGTCACTGCTTATCGGTACACTGTACCCAAACCTGGGGGCACCTAGGACACACTTTAGGGTGACTTTTATATAAATATGGTAGTTTAAGTCTTTGGAATACTTTTAATTCCAAAGTTTAATTTGCACATACCTTTAGTTTAAAAGCAGCCAGCAAGGCAGACCTGCCTTTAAAAGGACACTGGGCACCTCACCAGTAATTCTATGTGTGATCTACCTATGGTGTGGTCCCTAAAACTACATGCCCTACCATCAGGGTCAGAAATAAACTAGCAAAAAGTGAAAAATAGGGGCAAAAAGTTAGATGGCCTTGCAATCAGCCCAATTTTCTCAAACCCTGTCAGTGTGCCAAGTTTAGTGGTACTACGCCCTCCAGCGACTGAACCATACCAATACCCGTGGTATTGGTCACCTGATTTCTGGGCATCCTGAAAACCAGCCCGCCCGGGACTATAAAAGGATCAGGCATAATCCCCATTCGATGGGACTTCAGAAACAACCTGGACCTCCCACCAGAGTGCCCCCATTGTCTTGTAAGTGACCCTCAAACCAACCTACCCCTGCTTCAAAGGACCTCTTTATGCACACCTTCTAGCTCACCGATTTGCTCTGCACCTGGTCGCCCTGTACCCTGCACTGAAGAACTAGCTGTGTCCCAAGGGTCTTCCATCCCTTGTGACCTCAACACTCCAAGGGGACCCCAAGATTCACCTTTAAACTTAACTGTGCAGTGCTTTTCAAAGTGATCCTTGCAGTGGCCTGCACCAGTTCCAAAGATCTTTCCCCCTGCTCACGCCAAAATTGGGAGCCATCTGAACTTCTCCACCTGGCACTGTGTCCCTACCAACAGTCTCGACCAACCTGCAAAAGAAGAACTTAGTAAACCTACTGAATGATTTTATATGCATTTTTAAAGGTTAAAGGTTATCCTCCATTGATTCCTATGGTGCGTAATTACGCACAAATGTACTATTTTTATTAAACTTCGAAAATTCATATCTTAAAAAGTACTTAACCAATTATGATGATCATAGTCGTAAAAGTTTCATAAAAATCCTTAGTAGTTATTTGAATTGGTCTCAAGTTATTCCTTTGAGTGTGTGAGTTACAGGATTGATGCTGTGAGTACAACAAATGCTTTTGCACTTCTCTAGGATTGGCCTAACTGCTCGACCAAGCCACCATAACAATTAAAGCATTGGGTGGTCTAGCTTTTACCTCTGTAAACCAACGTTTGGTTGCCTGGACCCCCTAAACAGTGTGCCTAGCTTTACACACTACATAGAGGGCCAGCCTCCTACAGTGGCCTCATAAAAAATGATGGAGCATGGTGCAACTCTACACAGTATCTTGCATCTCCTGATCAGTGACTCCATCAGAACGAATGGGCAACATGATGCAATTATATGCAGGACAACACACCAGTCCAAATACAACCAGGTACACAGTCCAGCGGGCCGAACTCAATCCTGTACCTGGCCCTACCCTATCATCTTGTACTTGTGAATTTGTCCCGTTATAGCGTGATCAGGTAACTCCAGTTGGCACTTTGCACTTTTAGGTGCTCTACAAACCTGAACATTTGAAACTGAGTATCTCCAGGTGTACTGATTGGATTTTTGTTGTTTTGGTGTCAAATAATCTATTAAAGTTGACTCTATTTTTCTAAATTGGCGTGTTTTTTTTGTGTTGTGTTCTCACTTCATCACTGTTTGTGCACAGCATAAATACTTTACACATTGTTTGTAAGTGAAACCTGACGGATTTCATGCTGGGCCACTAGAGGGTTAATAACAGGTTTATTTAGTGGCTTTTTCTGGTTCACACTGACAAGGTTTGCAGTTTTTGCTTGTGAAGGTCTCACCTCCGTCAAACAATAAACTAAGGGGCATATTTATACTCTGTTTTCGCTGGAATTGCGTCGTTTTTTTTTACGCAATTCCGACGCAAAACTAACTCCATATTTATACTTTGGCGTTAGACGTGTCTAGCGCCAAAGTCCATGGAGTTTGCGTCATTTTTTAGCGTGGTCACCTACTTTGCGTTAATGATATGCAAGGTAGGCATTCCCGTCTAAAAAAGTGACTCAGAGGCATGTGCGCCGTATTTACACTCCCGTGCAAAAATGTCGCCCGGGAGTGGGCGGGTAAAAAAAAATGACGTCCAGCCGCTTTTGCATTGTTTTTTAGCGCCTGGTCAGGGCAGGCGTTGAGGGACCTGTGGGCTCGGAAGGAGCCCAGCGGTGCCATCCCATGCCCCCAGGGACCTCCCCTGTCACCCTTGCCCACCCCAGGAGGACGCCTAAGGATGGAGGGACCCATCCCAGGGAACATAAGGTAAGTTCAGGTAAGTATTATATTTTTTTTTTTTTGTGGCATAGGGGGGCCTGATTTGTGCCCCCCTACATGCCACTATGTCCAATGACCATGCCCAGGGGACAGAAGTCCCCTGGGCATAGCCATTGGGCAAGGGGGCATGACTCCTGTCTTTCCTAAGACAGGAGTCATTTCAATGGGGGTTGGGAGTCGAAAAAAATGGCGCATATCGAGTTGAGGCGATAATTTTGCCTCAGCCTGACTTGCCCCATTTTTTGGCGCCCAAGCTCCATATTCCCCTACGCCGGCGCTGCCTGGTGTACGTCATTTTTTTTTACGCACACCAGGCAGCGCCGCCGGCTAACGCCGGCTAACGTCATTGAATAAATACGGCGCCCGCATGGTGCTTCAGAATGGCGTTAGCCGGCGTTAGATTTTTTGACGCACAACTGCGTTGGCGCAGTTGTGCGTCGAAAAGTATAAATATGGCCCTAAGTTCTCAAAATGTACATATATGGTACAAAACTATTTTTTGTTTGCGAGTGCATAAATGATGAAGCTAGTGGGATCCAATTTTGAATGCCTCTGGTTTGGCAAAGCACACGATGGAAGCTGTGATACATTTTCCCCAGACAGTGGAAGTGTATTAACTTCATTCCTGAGTTGCTGAAGGATGTAGCCCTAGACGCTGAAGTTTGGAGGAATTGAGAAAGAGCTCCCTTTAGGAAATCTATGGTAATCTTTGTAGAAGGAGTAACTGATTAGTCCTTCTTGACAACTGCTATTTGTTTGATGGTAGGGGTAATGAGGGTGAGTCTACAGATTCCTGAGTTGAGACTGGCACTCTTCTACTCAAGAGGTCTATCAAAGAAGGCTGATGATAGCCAGGTGCAGAGCTTGACAATTAGGGGGATATTCACAAGAACGTGGTGCATCACCTATGATGAACCACTTTTCTTGCACCCCTCTGTCCCCCCTAACGTCACCATGGTAGGTCTGTATTTACAATACTGCCCACCGTGGGACAGGTTAGCACAATAGTGTCAAATGTTCTGATGATATTGTGGTGCATTGGTTGACTAGCGACAAAAATGATGGTACTAGTCCAGCAATGCGTGGGGATGCCCACGGGAAACAATGTAGCATCACTTTAATGACTGCCTTGAGTAGGCATTAAAAATGATGGGAAAAATGGTGCAGTGGAATCTCGTAAATTTCACCATGCCATTTTTCTGGGCCTTCCAATGGGGGAATGCCCCCCTGAATACATTATGCCTGACACAGGAATAATGTGGCGCAAGGGGTTCAAAAGATGCGTAATACATGCATTGCACTACTTTGTAAATCTGGTGTTGGGAAAAGGCCTTCTTGACGCTACCTTAGTGAAAAAGAATGGCAGCGTAAGGAGGTGCTAGGGGCTTGTAAATATGCCCATTACTGTGCCAGTGTTATGTGCAAATTTACTTAGTGCCAGCCCTGATCACTAACAGCCGAGAGAGTTATCACCTTACACAAACTGTGTCTGTGCTATAGCCAGAAAATGTAATGAGAAAAGGAACAACACCAACTCTGGTTCCTAGGCTTTAGGCAGAAGATCCACATCCCCTGTCTGGAAATCATGTATAGACGAGGGACACAAACTTTCACATTTCTTCCAAGTTTCAAGTTTGTTTGCTGACCAAGGACAAGGATATTCTATAGAGTATTAAGAGAGCAGTGATGTTCCAGGCATGGGACCATTGATAACCATTCCTCCAGAGGTGAGTGGACATCACATTAAGTCAGTGCAATGAACTAGAGAGCTGAGTAACTGAGAATAAGGAGCCTGTCTGCCTTGTAAGTGGGGAGAACGAGTGACATCCCAGGGACCTTTCTGTCGAGAAGAAAAAGCACTGCTATGAAATTGTGCTTAAAAATCTTTGTGTTTTTCACCTGAGGTAACCAAAATGTCTTAACAAACTACTGATAGAGAACCTGACTTGCAGATTTCAATGTGACTGTTGAAACTATTGTAACCCACTTAAGAAAACTGCCTAGTCAAAACATACAGACTTGCCTATGTGTCAGGGAGCTCCATTTCACCGCAATGGGCCTACACCTGTGCTTAAATCTCCAGCTTCTGTTTGTGTAGGAACTTCCATTGCAGCTATAGAATACAGTTCCTATAATGCTGCATATTTAGTATGAATAATATTGAACTGTGATGTAATTGAAGTACTTCTCTTTTTCTTTAAAGAAATACATTGATGTGGACATTAATTTATTATATCTATTGTTTGATAGCTTGAGTCCATAGTGACTCCATCTATGATGCTTTAGAATGCTCACCTTCAGTAGCTTGAGAGTCAAGTGCAGAAGTTGAGTACCTGTCCCTGTTTTGCATAGCTATAGAAGAATTGCCCACAGGCCACCAGTGCAAACTACCCCACCCACCACGGTTGAGCCTAGAAGGCCCTGCTGTCCTGTGTTCCACTTGAATGTGCCCTGAAAGGAGCAAGCAAGTCTAGGATGACAATTATGTTTATTTGACAGTACTCAAGCCTCTGTGTTTTGTTTTAGATGCTTTACCATGTAAAACCCAAATGTCTTTAGTGGCATGTATACATAAATTTCACAGGATCAAATATATTTCCACTTCCTATGACATAGTAGCAATCACTTATTTCGAATTTGAGGTTAAATGTTCAATATCTCATAGCAGTCTTTTTATTTTATACCCCTCCTCCCTGTAGTAACCCCTCTCTGTGACAGCTTATCGATTTTAGCATTAAAGCTTGTGTGATTAGTATTGTGGTAAATATCTTCCTATCAGCTTTCAATAATAAAAATAAACTTGAATTTCTCACATTTCTCTCCAGGCTTTTTATTCTTAAGTTAAAGTTATAAACGCTCTACAAATTGGCATGTTGCTCAGTATGCAGTTTTCAACTATTTTCTATAAAGCTCCCATAGAAATATGTAAACTTTAGAAAATAACTAAATGGCAATCCAAAGAGCCCTGGGGTTTACTTTTTTTATTCAGGCATTTCTTTTCTGATCATGTCTCTCTTCTTTTGTGAGCTTATTACAATGTATTAAGATACATCAATGGCATTTTTAAAACGAGGGACACATTCCCCAGAAAGATGCTCATAGTATCAAAGAAATTCACAGAGTTTATGCAAAAATCATTTGGCCCATAATAGTAAAATATCTTCATTTTGTCGTGTGTCCCATATGATTGGGTCAGCACTGTAACTTGACTTCAGCCTCATTAGCTGTGAGTTGGTATCTTATAGTTGACATTTTTGGCAATTTTCAAGTGGAAGGTATCAAGTGGAAGGTTCTCTAGAAATCAGAACACTATTTTCTCAGTCTTCAAAGCAAATTCAAATGAAACTCTAGCATAGCTTTGTCAAAGAACCTCTTTAGGAGATCACCTATTTTATGATGATGACCTGGAGATATAAAATCTGTTCAATCATACTTTGACTGCTTCTGAAACGTGCTTGCAGGTACAAACTGTGTACGTTTCACCAACCAAAGGGTTTAAAATGTTTAATATCTTTATCCCCATGATGTTTTGCCCGGACATTTACCAGAACTATTCATCTGTAATGTTTGCCTCATTTCTGAAGGGGCAATTTCAGCCCCAAGTCAAGGGATAGGTACCACACCTTCAGCAGATGTGCAGCACCCAACACCACAATGTATGGGGCCCAGACTTCTATTTCACGTCTGACAAGGTCAGCTGACATTCTAGCTGGCTTTTCTCTTAAGTTTGGAGTTCACAGATTCCTTTGCTTACAACAATTAATTGAAATTATAGAATGGAGAAGCTACTTCTACAAGAGTAGCACCATTACTGTTGCATTCCACATGGTAACACTGTCTTTTAACCAATTGGCATATTTAATTTACTTTGAAGTCCCTAGTAAAGTGTAGTGTCAGGTGCCCAGGCCCTGTAAAATGATACAAGGATGCCTGGAGCACTGATTGTGCCACCAACCTAAGTAGCACTTTAAACATGTCTCTGGCCTGCCATTGCAGAGCCTCTTGTGTGTGAGATTTGAACCTGGCAAAATAAGCCCTTCACTAGACCCACATCTTCCTTACTATTACATATACGACACCCTTACGTTAGGCCCTGAACAGCCCAAAGGGCAGGGTGTATTGTATTTAAAAAGATTGGCATGTGCTGTGAAGTTTTGCATGTCCAGGTATTGAAAAACTCATAAATGTATTTCTCAGTACTACAAAGCTTATCTCTCCCATAGTATTACAGTGGAGTTGCCTTAAAACATCTTATAAGTGCAATTTACAAATGGGAAAAGCTGAATGTCCATGTTTGGTGTCCCTGGAATCATAATTTAAAATCCTAACTGATGGTGAAGTCGGATTTCAATTACAGTTGTGAAAATGCCACTTTTAATAAACTGCCATTTTCTTAACGGATGTAAGATGGAACCACACGTGCATTTACCACGCATGCGTTGAAAACAGGGGCACTACAACACATGCGTCATTACCATGCATGCATTTACAATGAACGTTTTTATCATGCATATGCCTTTGCCAGGTATGCCTTTACCTTTTGTTGTGAAGGCATGGTTTGTAAAGGCATATGCGTGGTAAAAAGTAAAACATAACCCATATATATGATATATAACATCACCATGACAATTAAACACCCACACCCACCCTAAACCCCAAAAATCCCTTACCACCCAAAACCTCATACCCACCTTTAAACCCAAAAATGCCCTAACACTCAAAAACCCTTAACCACCCTGTTAGAAATGGGGTCTTTGGTTGGCAGTCAGGTTAATCCCTGTCCAAGCAAGGACCCTCACTCTAGTCAGGGTAAGTCACACACAAGCCAAGCCCTCTGGTAGCTTGGTACTGAGCAGTCAGGCGTAACTTAGAAGGCAATGTGTAAAGTATTTGTGCACTAAATCATGCAATAAAACAGTATAGCACCACAAAAATACACCACGCAGTGTTTAGAAAAATATGTAATTTTTATCTGATAAGATGCAGATCAAAACAATTAAAATGCAATAAGTATATGTTGAGAAATCACTGTAAAAGTGATATAAAGTGTCTTTAGTCTTTAAAAAGCAATAAGTGTCTCTTTCAAGCACAAAGTACCTGGTTTGCGTTTAAAATCTCTGCAAAGAACCACAGAGGAGGAGATGCATGGAAAATAAGGAGGTGTGTGTCGATTTCTCGGGCCACATACGGCAATGCGTTGTTTAGTTTCCACGCAGGGATGTCTGTGTGTAGATTTCTGGCGCTTGGTCATGGATCCTCTTCGGGTTGCGGGGTTTTCGGATGCCCCGAGGATGAAACGTTGATTTCCGGCACTGACAGGACGAAGTCATAGGGGCTGCGTCGATCCAGTGGGCATTTGAAATGTATACCGCACGGCAGGTGCTGCTTCAATTCCTCTCTGGAAGTCGGGCTGCATCATTCTGGTTTGGCTGTGCATTGATCCAATGGGCTGTGCGTCGAATTTCCAGTCACTACGCTGGCGCTGCATCGATCTTCTCGTTGCTAAGTCAGGCTGCGTCTGTCCGGTTTGGCGTGAGGTGAATTTTTCACCACAGTGCAGGCTGTGTCCCGTTTCTGGCAGGCTGTGCTTTCATTTTTGCCGCACAAAGAGTCCTTCTTGTAGAGGTGAAGTCGTTTTGGTCCTGAGACTTCAGGGAACAGGAGGCAAGCTCTATCCAAGCCCTTGGAAAGAACTTCTCACCACAGCCAAAGAGCAGCTAGGCAGCAGGGCAACAGCAAGGCAGAAGTCCTTCACAGAAAGCAGACAGGTGAGTCCTTTGGGCAGCCAGGCAGTTCTTCTTGGAAGGATGCAAGTTCTGGTTCAGGTTCACTTCTCCAGGAAGTATCTTTCAGGTAGAGTGTCTGAGTTGGTAGGGGCAGAGGCCCTGTTAAAATACCCAAATGTGCCTTTGAAGTGAGGGAGACTTCAAAGAGTGGCTTAAAAGTGCACAAGATCCCCTTTCAGTTCAATCCTGTCTGCCAGGGTCCCAGTAGGGGGTGTGGCAGTCCTTTGTGTGAGGGCAGGTTACTGTCCTTTGACATGCAAGTCACCTCCTCCCTCCCAGCCCAAGAAGACCCATTCAAAATGCAGATGTTTGCAAGTGAGGCTTAGTATCCTGTGTTTGGTGTGTGTCTGAGTGAATGCACAAGGGAGCTGTCAACTAAACCCAGTCAGACGTGGATTGTAAGGTACAGAATGATTTAAGTGTAGAGAAATACTTACTTTCTAAAAGTGGCATTTCTAAAATAGTAATATTAAATCCAACTTCACCAGTCAGCAGGATTTGTATCGGCATTCTGGCCATACTAAATATGACCTCCCTACTCCTTTCAGATTAGCAGCTCCCGCTCAAACAATATATGAGGGTAGCCCCAATGTTAGCCTATGAAGGGAGCAGGCCTCACAACAGTGTAAAAATGAATTTGGGAGTTTTACACTACCAGGACATGTAAGCTACACAGGTACATGTCCTGCCTTTTGCCTACACAGCACACTGCCCGATGGGTTACATAGGGCATACCTTAGGGTTGACTTGTATGTAGAAAAATGGGGGTTTTAGGTCTGGAAAGTACATTTAAATGTCAAGTCGAATTGGCAGTGAAACTGCACACTCAGGCCTTGCAATGCCAGGCCTGAGACAAGGTTAAGGAGATTTCTAAGTGGGTGGCACAATCAGTGCTGCAGGCCCACTAGTAGCATTTAATCTACAGGCCCTGGACACACATAGTGCAATCTACTAGGGACTTACAGTAAATTCAATAGTCCAATTGGGTATGATCCACTGCTACAATGTTTAAAAGGGAGAAAGCATATGCACTTTAGCACCAGTTAGCATTGGTAAAGTGTGCAGAATCTTAAAACCAGCAAAAACAGTATCTAAAAAGTGGAGGGAGGCAGGCAAAGAGTAATGGGGTGACCACCCTAAGGCTGTCAGGTCTAACACAACCTAAACCCTAAAAATACCCTTAACACCTTAAATCCCATGCCCCCCCCTAAATCTTAAAATCCCCTTACCACACAAAAAACAATACCCACCCTAAGGCCTAAAAATACCTTTTCATCCAAAACCCATGCCCACCCTAAAAACTAAAATCCCACACCCACCATAAACTCCAACAATCCCTTATCACCCAAAACCTCATACCCACCCTTAAACCTAAAAAAACCCTAACACCTAAAAACCCATAACCACCCTAAACCCTAAAAATACCCATAACACCCTAAATCCCATGCCCACCCTAAATCCTAAAAACTCCTTACCACCCAAAAACCCATACCCACCCTAAAGCCTAAAAACCTTTTTCACCTAAAGCCCATACCCACCCTTAAACCTAAAAATGCCCTCACCACCCAAAAACCCATACCCACCCTGAAACCTGAAAACCCCTTACCACAACAAAGGCCATACTCACACTAAAACATAAAAATGCTCTTACCACCGAAAAACCCATAAGCCACCCTCCCACCCTAAAACCTAAAAAACCCTTACCACCCCAAAACCCAAACAACAATCCTAAAACCTAAAAATGCCCTTACCACACAAAATTCAGTACTCACCCTAAACCCTAAAAACTATATAGAAGGACTGGGCCTACATCTCTTGAGCACAGAAAACAGAGTGACTCCTACAGCTAGTTGGGTGGCCTCCTGATCTGAAGCCTCGGGGACACAACAGGCTTCAAATCCTGCCATCTGTGAGTCTACCCTTCTAAGTGGTGCCACTCCAGTTTTGAACCCTCAGAAGTGGTCCTAAGGTGCTCTGCTAGACCCTGTGAATCCAGCAGAACAGATGCATTTGCCCTGCTGCCTGGCTCAATCCCTAGCAGAACCAATGCATTGCCACACTGCGTGGATCGGGACCTCCACAGAAGACCCACTTCACATTGGAGGTGGATGCCACATCAGAACTGCCACTTACTGATGCATCCTAGGCAAAGATTCTTACTTTTCTTGTCTAAGGCAACCTCGATGATGATGTTGAACTCCACATAGCAGCCTTGCAGCTCTTCAGAACTATGCATCACCCTGACTGTGAACCCCAACACTGCACCGGATTACGCCTCGTAAGCACAATTGATGTGATCCTCAATGTTATCGTGACAGGACATTGCACCGCAGCTTCACTGCATCTCAGAACTGATGCATTGCCTCGGATGCACAATGTATCTTTGAAGAAAATCCATGCAACACTCTGCAAACCAGGATTTAAGGTATTCTGTTCATCCAGACTAACCCTGTCCCTGGAGCTGGCCAGCATTTCATCGCTGTTGTCTCAACTTGGGACTTTGTCCCTTTCTGGCGCAACCAGATGTGCACAATTGGCACTTTACAACTTTTAGCGATATTTATTCTGAAAACGTTAAACTTCATTATCTCTAGTTCTGTTGATTGGATTTTTGTTGTTTTTGTTTTGTTTTACTTACTAGATGCATCCCTATTCTTCTAACAGTGTGTGGCATCTTTTTTGTGGGGCTTTCTTCTGTTTTACTGTTTAAAGTGTTGCACAAATACTTTATACATTTCCTCTGAGTTAAGCCTGAGTGTTCTGTGCCAAGCTACCAGGGGGATGAGCACAGAATAATTTAGGGTTTGCCTGTATCTTACCATGACTAGGATTTTGGTTGCTGATTGATCAGGACTCATACCCCAGCCAAACAACAACCCAATTTCTAACAAGAAGTCAGTAAACCAGAGATAAAGCAAATTCCCCACCACCAAAACTTTGGTCTTACCCACATTACCCAGGTATCTTTGTCCAATTGGCTACAGCTGAGAGGCAGAGCCTAAGGTGGTCCGGAGCTTTGCCCTGATCAGGTGAAAGTAACAAAATCAACCAGGTGTCATCAGCATATGATAGGAGAGCGAAGGCAAAATGTTCCACAGGTGCACCAAAGGGAGGCCATAGATATTAAAAAGACTTGGATCAAGGGGCAAGTCTTAAAGAACTTCATAGTTGATTTGTAAGGACTCAAAAAAAAGGGAATCATCAAAGACCTGGAACTATGCCTTTCCAAAAATGAAGAAGCCCTGCCTCTCCTCCTGCAATTTTGCAGTTGTCAGAGCAGTGATGCACAAGACACAATATCAAAGTCTGCACTTAGATCAACAAAGATGACTGCATTGATCCAGTCTGATCAAGAGTACATTTTAGCTCCTATGACACTTCCAGCAAAGCCTGATTGAGAGGTGTGAAATAAAATATGGGCTTCAATGTAGCTGGAAAAAGTTGCTGATTGTTATATTTTTGTATCAATTTAGTGGAGAATGGCAGAAGAGAGCTAGGAATGGAAAGGTTAGGAAGCTCCAGCATTGCCACATAGATCACTACAACAGCAGCTTGGAGAACATGGGATAGGCTGGGTCCATCAGAGAACTGGATTTAATGTCAGACAACTTATTGAGGTCTGGCAAGGTGAGAGGAGGAAAACTGGAAAACACTGATCTTGAGCCTAATGGCAGATTTGCCCCATCAGTGGAAGTGTCTAGCTTATCTGGAAAACAGGCATATATTGTTCGGATTTTATTTGAAAAAAGACATGCTGATTTGCTCCACCTCGTAGGATTCAGAAGAATCAAAAGAGTTTTAAATCCTAAATCGAAGAAGGTCTTCACAATTGCAAAGGCTTGATGTGTTTTCGATTTTATGAGCAATAAATGAAGCAGGGGCAAGCTAGTGAAGTTTGTGGTAAATCTGAATTGCTTCCTTGTAAGCAATCTTTCTGTCAACATCATAGGAGCTCCCCCGGATGAATTCTAACACTTAGCTTATATATGCTTGTCATTCCATTCCATTATGCTAATACATGGCAATCATAGTTTGTGTAAAACATGTCCCGATTGTCACCCTCAGTTACGAGACAGCAAAATGGGGGCAGGGATGTTCCAGAACTATTTCTATGCAATTTTCATAATATAATACATTTGATGATTTGAGGCCACAATAAGGCCTCCAACCATTATGTAGCTTGGTGGCATATTGTCTAAGAAACCCACTGGAATGGTATTCAAGACATTAATGAGGCATCTAATCATGGTAGCCAGGAACACAATAATATGTGAATGCACACACGATCAACATGTTTAGCCCCATTTCTCAAGTATGTGAGGGCCGGGGAGGAGGTAAACTGGATGAGAAGAATTCAGATGGGCAGATGGGGAGGCTTGTGGAGACTGGGAAGATATGGGAGGGTAATAGAAAACCTGGGAGGGTGCAATGAAAAAAATAAAGTGATGGATAGATTTGTGGAGAAGATTGGGAGACTTTGGGCCTAATCAGTGGCAACGAGGATGATATGTTCTATGGAAGCAGGCTGATATAAAATAGAAAAATGAATCACCATGGGAGGTTGATGGGAGCTGAGGAGAAATTAAATCATGCAAAGACATTTTGGAAATTATGTGGGGGAAAATGTGTACAGATGTGAAAATCAGGAGACCTAGAGCTGTTGGGCAGACATTAAAATGAATGGTGTAACATGATTACAGATAAAATGGTCAAATGGGGGTACGTCAGGGTCTTGGGAAGACATTAGGAGGCTACATACAGACATTGGTGTTCCTGTGGAGAAATGGGGGTTGCATCGCTGATAATTACATATGGGGATAGAGGGATGCATTAAAGCATGCTGAATGTCAAAAGGGGCATTGGTTTGCTGATCTTACTGTCAGTGAAAGCATATTGACAGAAGCGAATGTGGAAGCTTACGTAGTATAATACTGTATTTTGAATAGCAGTATCCATTTCGACTAATTCAGATTCTTATAGAGAATTGCTTGTAAAACTGTAGTGGTGCACAGTTCTTTTTTATTATTATGAAATATTGTGCTGCATTGCAGTCTTGCTAGGCGAAACCCGTCACTGCATGAGATATTGTTTAACAAAGCCATAACATGAAAAACGAACGGTACTCTCAGGTTGTATAACCAATAAAAGTTTAGAATGGTTTAGAATGATTTACAATGTTAAACTAGGAAAACCACTAATTGGGTCTCTGCTGTCATGTTCGGCTAGGTTGAAAAATGAAAAAATCAATATGAGAATGTTTGCTATAAAAGTTCATGCTAGTCAGATCAAAGGAGTCCAAAATAAGCTGGTGAAACCATGCAAATAAAATGCATGGGGACGACGTGAGAGAGTGGTGAGCATAACTGACTAGTCTCTCATGGAAAGCATATGGATACAAGCCGCTTGAGAGTTATGGTTGTGTTGTCAGCATAATTTCCACATTTCAGACATTTTTTTTTTGTATTATAAAGTACTATTTGTGTGTCGAAATTTTGATCACAGAAACATAATGCTGCCAAAACATAATGGCCAGAACATCCAGGACAAAAATATTGAGAAGGTAAATGCACAGAAGTAGGATTTAATATTCTTAACTCTACATCTCCGTATTTTAATGATTGATGTACTATCAAGGTACGTGTGTACTTAAATGAAATAAACCTATATTCATCTAAATATACTTACTGTGGCAGTACTTTGCTCCTCAATAGTTTGTCCATGATATTCTGGCAGCTCAATCAATCAATCAATCAATCAATCAAATCTCTTAAGCACGCTACTCACCTGTTAGGGTCTCCAGGCGCTTGGGGGGAGGGGGGTTGTAACCGCTCGAAGAGCCAGGTCTTGAGGCGCTTTCTGAACGTTAGGAGGTCCTGTGTCTTGCGTAGGTTGGTGGGGAGGGAGTTCCTGGTTTTGGCGGCGAGGTGGGAGAAGGATCTGCCGCCGGAGGTGGTGCGTTGGATGCGGGGGACTGTTGCAAGGGCGAGGTCGGCGGAGCGGAGCTGGCGGGTCAGGATGTGGAAGTTGATTTGTTTGTTGAGGTAGGCCAGTCCGGTGTCGTGGAGGGCTTTGTGAGCGTGGATTAGGATTTTGAAGACGATCCTTTTGTTGATGGGCAGCCAGTGTAGCGATCTGAGGTGGGCGGAGATGTGGATGCGCTGGAGCTTTCTCTGAAGCTTGGCTGTGGGCCCTGCGTATAGGGTGTTGCCGTAGTCCAGTCTGCTGCTGACAAGGGTGTGGGTGACCATTCTTCTGCTTTCTATTGGAATCCACTTGAAGGTCTTGCATAGCATGCAGAGGGTGTTGAAGCAGGAGCATGATATGGCGTTGATTTGTTGAGTCATGGAGAGAGGCAGGTCTAGTATGATGCCGAGATTGCGTGAGTGGGTGTCAGGAGTGGTCCTAGGGTGGCAGGCCACCATGAGTCGTTCCATGATGTCTTGTTGGGTCCGAAGATGATGATCTCGGTTTTTCCTGAATTCAGTTTGAGGTGGCTTGCTGTCATCCAGCTAACGATGGCGAGGAGTCCGGCGTGGAGGTTGTTCTTGGCTGTAGATGGGTTACCTGTGAGGGAGAGGATGAGCTGGGTGTCGTCTGCGTATGAAATGATGAAATTATGTTGAGGCCGTGGGGGTGGACGATGCTGGCGAGCAGAGCCATGCAGATATTGAAGAGGGTGAGGATCCTTGGGGGACTCCACATATGGTCTTGGTAGCTTTAGACCGGAATGGAGGGAGGCGAACTCTTTGGGGTCTTTCAGAGAGGAAGAAGGTGAGCCAGTCCAGGGCTTTGTGGCGAATTCCGGCATTGAAGAGGCGTGTGCGAAGGGTTTGGTGGCATACAGTGTTGAATGCTGCGGAGAGGTCTAGAAGGATGAGGTCAACAGTTTCATCTTTGTCGAGTATGTTGTTGTCCTCGAGGAAGCAGGACAGTTGTTTGTTTACCATCTGCTCTATGACCTTCACAGGGAAGGGAAGTAGAGAGATAGGTCGGTAGTTTGTGAGGTCTTCGGGGACCTTTGGGAATGTTTGGGAGTCGAACTTAAAGTACAATACCAACTAAAAATCATCTGATAAGATATTTTCTCTCAAGACAGCCATTACGGTTCATTGGTGTTAAAGGGGGTGGGGCAGAGCGGCGCACACAGGGGGGTGAGTGGGAGGTGGCGGGGGCAAAAAATATTAATAAAATTAAAAAACATACACTTACCGCCATGCTCCTCTGCTGGCTGCAGGCAGGAACAGGCTCCCAGCCTGCCCAGCAGCCAATCCTGACGCTGCTCAGAGCAGCATTAGGATTTTCTGGGAGTGCCCAGCTAGGGTGCTCTCAGGCAGACTGGGAGCCTGTGCAGGCTCTCTTCAGCCCAGCAATTGTGTTGCTGGGCTGGAGAGAGTCCTGTGTGCATGTGTGTTTGCCGGCCAGAGACGGCCGGTCAAACACACATGTGCTCTGAGGGAGAGTGCTGAGCACTCTCCCTCACACTCCTCACCCCCGTGGCACAGCCCCTTTACAAGGAAAAGATAACAAACGCTGTTTATTATCTTTTCCTTGTAAAGGTTTTGCAGTTGCCTCTGCTGGCGGGGGCGACACTCCTCTGCCCTCATGAAGGAACCGCCCCTGCAAGACAGGCTTTCAGTAATTGTTTTAATTTTTTTTAAATAATATATCTAGCAAGAACCACATCGAATCTGACTCTCCTCAGTACTGGTTTGCACAACTGCTTTAATTTATACAATAATTACAGGGGCACAAGTGGGAACCGTTCAGATATGCACCAAGAATGTGCCATGATTGTTTTCTTTAACATATGTTTCACAGCCACATATGACCCACCCTGCAGCACCAAACAGCAACCACAGCAAACAGAAAACAGATCACAGCAGGCAATAAGACTATGGTCGTTTGCCAACTCATTGTGTAATACCTCATGTTCATGAACAGTTTGAACCGTTTTCCAACCATAAAGAGCATAGCAGAACAAATAGCTATTAGAAGCAATCAGATTCAGTTTACGTTATAATCAAGTCAGCCATTTGAAGCACAGCTAGCACTTTTCTGTAAAAAATATTTCAACCAGTAATGAAGAAGTGTATTTCTAAAGAAGAAGCTAGTCTTGGCAACGTTCTAGCTTCTTGTCAAGTTTGGTGTAAGTCTGTTCTGCAGTTTCTACTGATGTAGAAATCCAAATTCATATTGGTCTTAAATACTTCTCGTCGATTGGCCACAATAACTTACCTTGATTGGTAGCTCTGAACCTGACCAGGACATGCCAAATGTTTGCCACATTTCATTAATATTAGTCAAATAGTGCAATTATTATTACTAAGTCAACAATGTATATCCCTCGTTAGAAATGTGATTCCTGTGATGCATTTTTTTTTAAACATAAATATTTGATCTTTTACTCCACACATTCACTTACACACCTCAGTTTTTTCTGAAATGCAGTTTCATAAATATTTCTATTTTCTTTGCAACATGCTAATATTTTTCTGTCATGACTGGAAAAGTATTGCTCAGATTTACATATGCAGAGATTATCAGTGGAAACAAATGCTCCCTCTTACGGATGGGGATTGCTTTTGAAATATTTAACTTTAGATTCGGGGTACAATATGGGTCCAGATTTGCAGATAGCTTGCAAGATAATGGTTTGGATACACTATGAGGTTAACTATTCAATGCGTACCTAATAGCTTTTTGTATTGCATCTACCTCCAAACTAATGCACCAATTTACACCAAACACAGAAAACATATTTTGAATATGATTCTAGTTAGAGATAATTTTAGCTTAATTACGTTCAACATGTTTTGTCATAGCATTTGCTGTCTTTAGTTTAAAAGGTGAATTTACACATTTATCAATGAATTCGCCCACCCTTAACAACTTACAATAAATTTGAAGTGACGAATATCAGTCAAGGGTCTAAAGGATAAATCATATCTCAAGCAAAAGAAGAAGTCTTGAGTGGAACATATTGCATCCCTTGATGGAGGATATACAAATGAGTTGAACTCTTTCAAGTAGTGTGTCAATAGAAAAACATGGCTCTGTTTGAGGGCTTCTGTCAGTTGTACATAACCTACATATTTGACCTTATGCACTTCATATAACAACACGAAATATGTTAAATTAATTTAAATGTTGTTTGATATGACGGAACATGTTTTTTATTAAATGGCATTGATTACTCTGCCAGCCCACTGCCATCATAAAATTATATTTTCCTGCTTGTATACCACATTAGTGTTAGGATACATATTTTACCACGATGTCCAGAGACCTTATTCTTAGCATTATATGTCTGAATAATTCCAGTGTGATTGAAGCTCACGATGATCACGATGTGCTTCAGGGAAAATTTACTGCTCTGTACCTTTAACACTTGAGATAGGATTTTTTATGTTCTGGTGGCTATCTCAGTGATGGTAATCAGCATATGGATAAAGTCAGGATAGAAATCTTGTTTAAGTGAACCTAGTATGTTTATGTCACAAATGATTTTCCTCCCAACTATTGTGTAATTTACTTATTATGAATAAACCAGAATACCAAATACAAATCCACAAAGCACTCCGGAGATGGTGGGAGGTAGTCTCCAAGTGAGAAGCCTGTAAACTGAAAATAGACTTGTATGAGATTGTGAGAATTGTGAGACAACCGGACTGATTGCAGAGGCCACCTAACCTTTTTCCCCCATTTTTCACTTTTTGCTGGTGTTTTTCTGATTCTGATGGTGCCCTGGGTATTGCTAACCAGTCCCGCCGTGTGTTCTATGTAAAATGAGTATGCAATTTCGGCTAATTATAATTGGCAGTATCAACCTACCTATAAGTCCCTAGTGTATGGTAGGGCATGTAGGTTTAGGGACCCCAGCATAGGTAGTACGCCCATAGATGAACTGCTGAGATGCCCAGTGTCATTGTAAAGGTAGGCCTGCCTTGCTGGTGATAACGCGTCCCTTTATGTCAATTTATTACACATTAGGACTCGTTTTAGGCCAATGAATCTTGTGACCCAGTGGAGAGACACCGTAGGACGAGATAACTAATCAATATGTCAAGCAATACATCAATAATGTCATCAATATTTACCACCACAATGCACTTCACTTTGGATAAAGACATTTATCAATTTATAGATGCAAACATGACCTTTCAGCCATGAATAACCATACCTTTAATAGAATTTTATGAATTTTATTCCCTATTGATTACAATCTACGAGTAAAAGAGTTAATCTAAAAAACAAGAAGCATAATAGCATAGTCACGATATGGCAACTGTGATAAGATTTCATGAATACAAGAATCACAAACATCAATACATAACACGGTGTAAACATGGATCAGAATACAGCGAATGTCATATAAATGTTAGGTCAGCATAGCGTAACGTCAGACATTTGTCTTATTTACGTCATTCGAAGTGAACTCCTGTCCTAACCACTAATTAGCATCAGCTTGTTGGGCTTCATGCAAAAGAATTTAGAACACCATTTTGGAAAACACCTAGCTATGGCTTCTATCAAAATGAGCAGTTGGTACCTAGAAAGGAAAAGCAAATAGACAAATTACAAATTGCATTGTCATAATTACCCTCCAAGGATTAGGTCAGTACACAGGATCAGTCTTCGTCTTCAGGACATCAGTCAAAACACCATCAGTCTAAACTCGTCTAGAGGACATGGGACACTTCCCTCATAAGGAGGAGAAGTGTAGAGGGCAGTCTATGGGTGAGGATGGTTTAATAAGTCTCAAAGTTGCCAAACAAAGTGACAGAGTTTCTAGATAAAATCAATAGTATTCCCTACCTAGTTCTCTCGACCCTTCTGTGACATGGGTTTTTATCCCTTTTTCGCAACACCTTCCCCCAAAATTCTATTGGACATTTACTATACCCCACTATCTTTAACCTATCAATTTAAGCATTAGGTAATTCTAATTGTCACCCCACATTTATTCATAACATTTTGATTGGTCTTCATAATTGACGTCTTCGGAGGTGGCACATCCGGGGGTTACTTCATATCTTGGCACGTCTTCTTGGGTCAGCAGTTCCATTGTCCATGGTTTAAACGTGCTTTTACATTACATTAATCTACATTTGTTTCAACTTTGTATTAAAAAAAATTAACTAAGGCACCAAATAGGCAGTTGAGAACGGTATTATAAAGATACATTCATCTTCCAAATTGATGAAAAAGTATATTTGCAGGGTCATGGCCCTTTGCGAGTCAGCACACTGAAAAACAGAAAAATGCTTTAATATGAGAGCTAGGCAGCTAAAACCCACAGCTCACGCTAAGTTAAGGCCTATAAGATTTTCAATATAAATGCAATATCGTAAGCGTTAATATTAATTTGATTAACCACAGCATGAACAATTTACTCATTATTGTTATTAGTTCGCGTATACATTGGTGGCCACACACATCATGGTCATAATTCAAATGCACGTTTAAGCAAAATCACTATTATTGTCGTTTTTTCTATGCAACATCGTTGAGCATTGATATAAGCATTTCATTTTAATATAGGTATTATTTAAACTATGCTCTCTCAGTCCCTCCTCTGATGACGCTCGTCATCACACAAACCTTTCCCTTTGACCTTTCACTTTTCATTTTTCACCTTGCGCATAATGCGCATTTCAATATCTTGCCCTTTATGTGAACTTTCCCAGATTTCATTGAACATTTTCTCTCTTTCACTTTCTTCATTTCTTTTGGTTCTTTTAGTCCAAATTCTCTTGATTTTATAATTAATTTTGCATGCCCCCCATAATCCTAATAGACAGGCCAGAACAATTAATAGACCTATTAGTATTTTTGCAAGTACCCCATTCCAAATGTTGGTAAACCAGCTCCCTACTCTGGCAACTCCTTTTCCAAATCTCTCCCACACTCCAGGTTCCTTCAAATCCTTCAAATTCGCACTATCTCTAGTTAGGTTAGTAAGCATACCACTAATCTTATTACTATTATCCGAAATGAACGAGCAACAATGGCGCTCGTTGAGCATCTTGCAGACCCCTCCACTCTTTGCTAAAAGAATGTCTAAAGCAAGCCGATTTTGAAGAGTCATAGCTCTGTCTGCAGCAAGTTCAGAATCCATCAGGAGTATAGCCCCTGTGAAATTTGTCAGCATGTTATCCACGATAGTAGACAACTTTTAAATCGTCATAGAATTCAAGATAACCCCCACTGAAGGGATTATAGCTCCAAATATGTCACTAATGACAGCAGCCACTGATTCTCATTTTTGTCTAGCATGTTGTAATTCAGACGTTTTAGGTATTTGTTTTAGGTCATCAATCTGGTAAATCTTTGGGAAAACTATTCCCAAATAACATGTCCATACCATCTCTTAGGGAGACGGTAATAAGCATTAAGCCCACAGATGTAATAGATCCCAGGGATCGCTGGATCTTGTCCATTCAACATAAATGTCCACTTAATCTGAAACAAAAACACATGTCTGCATTCACTCGCTCCCACAAACAAATTGTCCTGTTCAGATTTTGGCCTATATATACAAAGCCTACCTACATGTAATGCATCTATAGCTAGCTTGCCTTGTGTTTTGATTGCGGTGTAAGCATAATCATTTGCATATGTGTGTTTTTCTAATCCTTTTTCTAATCTTTCTTTCAATGCTTTGCGTCTATCATCAGTGTGATCTAAAAAGCTTTTCTCTACAGGTGATAGCAAGCAAGTCAAATTATTGCGATGTGCATAAGCGGTTCCAAATGTATGTGTCGGCTCAAAGAATCCTCTAACTATTTTTATATCTTGTTCCTTAGTTAGTTTGTTCAGGAATTCAATCACAGGCGCAAAGGAAAACACAACATCCAGATTTAAATAAAAGTATTGCGCATGCTCTTGATTATAGAATCTGGTTAGTAGCAAACTACAGCTAATCCCGTATGTTAAAGGAAGGCTATGGTAAGTAACCCCTTCTTGCACAGATGAAGGAATCTTAGTGCACACATAACAGTCTTTCGCATCCATGGTCTCCACATACTCATTTAGCAAGCGATAGAAAACATTAGTAGAAAGTTCATCCTTTGAATTAGTTCCCTCATGCAAGTGTCTTGCATCCTGCTCAAACCTTTCCCACGGTGTTAGTGTTGTAGTTTAGGGTTTTGAAGTAGCGTTAATAGTCTCTTTTTCTATCCATGGCATTCCCACAATCACTCCCACAATTATTATTGCACACACAATACCTATTATAAGACTTAGCCAACCACACACCTTACTTCCCTTGTTACTACCTCTATTATAAGCCATGTCTGTATAGAATCAGATAGTAGATTAACAATTAACTTGAGGATGATTTAAAATTTTCTCTTGCTCTTTGCGTGTATTTACAGCGTCTTCACTCACTCCAGGACCCCTTTTGTCGAATCAGGTTAGCAGCTTGTCACAATCAGGTTTCTCGAAGTCAATCCGGTTTTAATGTCACATTCGGTAATTTTATAAAGTCTCTCTTTCAGTTTTCAGATTTTCGATTTTACCCAAGTCTTTCCTTTGGATTAGTTTCAGGTACCGTAGTACTGGCCTGGTACTTCTCGGTCAAAACAGAATGCTAGGAATTCTTGTTGCCATTCAGATGTTGTAGCATACGCCCATTCAGGACCTGTATATCTTCTGTTCGCAACTCTCTTTCTTTTCAGTCTTCGTTCACCTTGCTGTTCTCCTTCACTTAGGTCTTCCACTCGAGATGTATCAGTCTCCTCTGTTATAGTTTCATTTGGTATGTCTCTTATCCTCAAAAGTGGTTTCTCTGGCCAGTTATCACCCTTATGCGTCTTCTTTTGATGTGTCTTTTCAGGACGCTGGATAGCACCCCCCTCTTGTGATATGGTGTTTTCACTTGATGGACCTGCAGCTGACTCTGGAGATTCCGGCACACTCCGATCTCTTTCTACTATTTCTCATTTTTCTTCTTCTTCTGCTTCTTCTTCTGGATCTGTACCGGGTTCGAGTTCTAACCCGTATCTGTCTACTTCTGGGAGAACCTCTACTTGATTTAGTTCTCCTGCTGCCTCTACTGAGATAGGCACTCTGTCAGCTCTCTCAAACTCATTCACTGTTTGAGGGATGAGGCTGTTCTAAGTGGGCCCTCCGGCAGTCTCAGTTCCTTCTTGACTGTTTTCTGGCCCTGAGACTTCTCTTCCTGGAGCTGTTGTGCCGGAAACTTCAAGTTCCTCTTCAACAGGACACGTTACCCTTTTTGTGTGACTGGCATGTATCCAGTTTGGGACTCCTGCACATTTCACGGCAGTAGTAGTTGTCAAAATTACTTGATACGGCCCTTTCCAGCGTGGCTCCAGACACGATTTTCTCTTGTGCTTCTTGACAACCACCCAGTCACCGGCTTGTAGGGTGTTGCCTGGATCTCCAATCTGTGGCAATGTGTTAGCTTCTACCTGGTGAGAGAAAGAGCGAATCACATCAGCCAAACCTTTGCAGTAGTCCAACACCATATCATCTGTGATATTCACTAGAGCATTTGCAGGTACTGCTGGCAACCTCATAGCTCTTCCCATGAGGATTTCATGGGGGGACAGTCCTGTTTTCTTGTCAGGGGTGTTTCTCATTGACATCAGCACTAAAGGCAACGCATCTGGCCATTTCATATTGGAAGCTGCGCACATTTTTGCCATTCTCGATTTCAAAGTACCATTCATTTGCTCTACTAGTCCTGATGCTTCAGGGTGGTAGCTACAGTGCAGCTTTTGTTTGATGTCAAGTGCGGCACACAAGAGTTTAATCAACTCATTGTAGAAGTGTCTACGCCTATCTGACTCTATAGAGACCGGAAACCGGAACCT
Source organism: Pleurodeles waltl (assembly GCF_031143425.1). NCBI lineage: Eukaryota > Metazoa > Chordata > Amphibia > Caudata > Salamandridae > Pleurodeles > Pleurodeles waltl. The sequence goes on from NC_090444.1 coordinate 559,459,783, forward strand.
TGGTATTAGTTCCCTAAGTAGCAGCTTTGCAACTGTAAGACTGTCATTTCTACGTGTGGGGTAGGCTTCAATCCAGTGACTGAAAACACACACAATCACCAACATGTACTTCAATCCTCCACAAACAGGCATTTCAATGAAGTCCATTTGCATTTTGCTGAACGGACCACCAGCTCTCCCAATGTGGCTCAAAGTTACCACTGTCCCTTTCCCAGCATTCATCTGTTGACAGATAATGCACCTGTGACAGATAACCTCGGCAGCATGTCTGAATTTTGGGTTGAACCAGTCGATTTTAAATGACCTGATCATTGCATCCCTCCCAAGGTGAGCCTGTCCGTGGTACAGTCTGGCAAACTGGGATAGAAGACTGTTTGGCAAGACTAATTTTCCTTCCTCTGAGACCCACAAATTATCAGCTTTCTGTACAAATTGCATTCTCTGCCAGGAACGTTTTTCCTCTTTGCGTGCACAGCCTTGTAATGTTTTTAACTCATCTAGGGTATCACCCACCCTTAATGCAAGGTTCAAACTTGTGTCATTTTCAGTTTGCGATGTCCTGAATATCGGTCGAGGTTTGGTACATAATTCTGTTACCTCAAGACAGTCATGTTTGAATTCTTCCTCATTGTTAATTTCAGTATTTTCAACAGGAAGTAAAGTTGCCGGATTCAATACAGTACATCGTTTTAGTGAGACATTCGGTGACCCCAGTATGATTGTCTCATACTTAGTGAGACGAGCATTTGTCATGTGCTGAGTTTTGGTTTGAGTCAACAAAATTTCAACTGAATGCGGAACCATTACTGTTAGGGGGTACCCGATGACTATGCCTTCACACTGCGTAAGGCTCTGACCAACTGCTGCAACTGCGCGCAAACAACCCGGTAAGGCTGCTGCGACGGGGTCCAAGGTAGCTGAAAAATATGCTACAGGGCGATTTGCACCTCCATGGACCTGTGTCAAGACAGACAGAGAACAAGCATCACGTTCATGACAAAACAGTAGAAAAGGCTTCGTATAATCCGGCATGCCTAACGCTGGTGCCCTGCACATGCATTCTCTCAATTCCATAAATGACTCAAGCTCTTCTTTGGAGAAAACTATGGTATATGGCTTATCCTTGATCTCTTTGCCTGTAAGTTTTATCAAAGGTTTTGAGATGATCGAGAAGTTGGGTATCCACTAGCAACAGTAGCCCACCATTCCCAGAAACATCCTGACATCTCTTTTTGTTGACGGAGGGTTAATTTGCAAAATAGCTGTTATCCTTTCTTTTGATATTCTCCCTGCCCCTTTTTCGATTAGATGCCCTAGATATTTTACCTCTTTCTGACAGTATTGCAGCTTCTTAGGTGACACCTTGTGCCCATTCTTTCCCAAATGATTCAGTAAAGCAATAGTATCGTATTTACAGTTGTCCCTAGTTTTGGATGCGATCAGCAAATCATCGATGTACTGCACTAGAGTCGAATTGAAAGGCAGCACCAAGGACTCCAAATCCTTTTTCAATATTTGATTGAAGATGGACAGTGATTCAGAAAACCCTTGAGGAATTCTGCACCAACTGCACACCTTATCCAGGAATTTGAAACTGAACAAAAATTGGCTGTCCTCATGAAGAGGTATCGAAAAGAAAGGTTGTGACAGGTCTATAACGGTGAACCACTCAGCATCACATGGAACCTGAAACATGATTACTGCTGGATTGGGCACTATGGGGAAACATTTTACCACAATCTAGGTTATTTTTCTCAAATCCTGCACAATTCGAACCTTTCCAAAAGGTTTCTTCAAACCCATTATAGGAGAGTTACACGGACTGCTCAAAACCTCTTTCAGGACTCCCTGTCTCAGCAAATCTGCAATTATCGGTGACTCTTCGATAAGGACATCTTGTGCCATATGATATTGTGGCACCTGAGGAAACACCGCATTCGGCTTTACCTGGACTCTAACTGGTTCCACGCCTTTTATTAGCCCTACTTCTTTTCCTGTCAGATCCCACACTTTCTCTGTTACCGTCCCCTGTAATTCGACAAGTAGATCAATCATGGTAAGCATCGGGAACAGGGTAATTAAAGGATAATCCTCATTAGCCGTCCCTGTCTCTTCTTCTGAAAACTGACCTTCATCTCCCTCATCGTCATTATTTGTCTGTACTTCGATTCCGTCATTGGAACAGGTGATTGAACATTTTGTCTGGCACAATAAGTCCCTTCCCAGAAAGGATACCGGACTTGAATCGCAGACTACAAACCTATGTACCCCCTGAAAGTTGCCAATCTCAACCTGTACTGGATCTGTAATCAGGTTTGTCAGATATTGGTTTGCTACCCCGACTACCCTTATGGTACGCCCTGAAAGTGGTAATTTTGGAACCTCTGCACTCCTGACTGTAGAGCGTGTAGGTCCGGATCAACCAGAAACAAGACTTTGTAGCCCATCACCTTTCCTTCCACATATGGGCCCCTCTGATCCACCTCTAAGGATGCTGCAAGCCTGCACTCTTCGCTGTCTGAGCTATCATCTGACCACTCTCCATTCATGCCATTTTCACCTCGTAATGGGAACTGTTGTACAGTATTATTTTGACTCATTACCTGGCCTGTGACCCGTTGAGGAAGCATCACCTGTTGCTGTCCCATCGGAGCCATTGGCAATTGCATTTGCTGTCTAGGTACCAGGGGAATCTGCTGTTGTACTGGTTGCATTTGTGCTGGCTGAAAATGCGGCATTTGCAGCTGCTGCATGGGCTGTATCCCTTGCATTTGTACCAGGTTATTTTGAAAATTCGGGTTTTGATGTCTCATTTTTGGGCCTCTTACATTTTGCAATGTACCAACATTAGTGCCTTGCTGAACAACACCATCCTGCCTCATATTCAGGCACTCCCGTTTCCAGTGCCCCATGCCCCCGCACGCCTGACATGGTGACATCTTTTTCGCCCCTTGTACGTCATTTTGAACCACAACAGTATTCAAGTCTGGACCGCGATTCACAAACTCTCGGCCTCTACCTCTCGGTTGCGTCTGAAACACACAATTCTTTTGCTGCTGTTGCTGTATCATCTGTTGTACTCCATTTCCCTGTATTCCTGCCTGTGCAGCCCTTATCTGCATCACCATCACCTTTTCTTTCAGCTTTTTCAGTTTCAGCTCAATCTCATCACTACAGTATTTCGCATTCTGCAACACTTCATCAATCGGCTTCTCTTGCCAACAAATCAAATGATTCTTAATCATCTGGCTAACTTCTGGTCTCAGCCCTTCGACGAATCTAAACACGAGATGGTTCATGTCCTTCGGTTCAATAGTCTCAGTACCACTGTAGTGTTTGAATGCCTTTAGCAATCTCTCATAGTAAGCATGTATTGACTCCTTAACCTCTTGAGAGGTCCGGTCAATCTTCTGCCAATCAGTCACCTTCGGCGACACCTTTTGTTTCAAAAACTCAATCACCTTATGATAATACTTCATCACCTCCTCAGAGGGTGCCCCGGTCACCTTATCCCTTGCTGGCTCTTTTGTTGGCCAATATTCCCCTCCTTTGCACTCGAGCCACAAATCAGGCGGAACAATGATCTCAAACAAGGTATTCAAGTCTTCCCAAAGACACTTTGCAAGTTTCACAAACCTGTCTGTCTGCTGGTACCACTCGATCGGTTTCTCCCTCAATCTGGGATAATCATTAGTAAAAGATAGGATGTCTCCTCTGGACCATGGTACATGAACTAAGATACCACCAGCTGTTTCTCTCATAGGTAATATTTTTACTGATTCCACATCGGGTGAGGCTTTGGCTTGATTTGACCCTGGACTGTCACCCTTTTCCTTATCTCTTTTCTTTGCCCATCTGCCTTCCCATTTTTCCAGTGCACCCCAAACTTTCGCACTTTGCAACAATTCTTTCAAATGTGCCTTCATTCCCGCAGACCTCATGTGCTAAAAATCTTTGGAGTCAAAATCTAATCTGTAACTTCTTTTCAGATGTTTGGTATTTCCGATATCAATATTGTATTTATCTGCCAGGTTCGCTAATCTCTGATGCACCTTGCCTACTTCTTTGGTAATCTTGGGACACAGGAATCTTAACTCTGCTTCTGTGTATGACTCCAATCTATTTATTCCCATCGAACCTTCCACTAATTCAGCAGCTTCTGCCCCTAACCTTACAAAGTTTAGGTACTCATCTTGCCTTTCCTTTTCTGGCTCGACTGTAGTTACTGCAGCCTTTTGTGAAGTATAAGGGGGTTATTACAACTTTGGAGGAGGTGTTAATCCGTCCCAAAAGTGACGGTAAAGTGACGGATATACCACCAGCCGTATTACGAGTCCATTATATCCTATAGCACTCGTAATACGGCTGGTGGTATATCCGTCACTTTACCGTCACTTTTGGGATGGATTAACACCTCCTCCAAAGTTGTAATAACCCCCTAAGTCTTTTCTAGCTATTCGTTTAGCTGTTGGACTGTAAATCCCTGCAGTGAGATGTTCCCTGCATGTATCATCGGTGACTGTGAGGTGTTCGTACTCATCGTCTGTGGAGTTAAAACCCCTAGCCCTGCTTGACGCATTGCTTCTATGGGTGCTCCCACCGGACTAAGGTCTATTAAAGACCTCGGCTTTTCAACTGCTTGTTCTCCTGGAGCCATTATCTGGGGAGTTCCTATAGACTCTCCTCTTATCACATCTTGGGTCATTACTCCCTGATCACATACACCAGTTTTGCCTTGAGCATACAATGGCACTGGTGGACCAACAGTAATTGGCAATGATATGGCAGCAGGTGTCTGACCTGGTCCCAAACCCCGTGGAGCAGTCACTCCATAGGTCTGTTCCAAAGTACCCGGAACAGGCACTAATGACGGACCAGCTACTGGGTTGTACCCTGGTATCAGTTGTGGCTGCGGCTGGGACAGCAATTTCGGAGTTGACTCAATTTGCACTAACTTTGATTTCGTATATATCAGGTCTGGCGGCACTATCAGATTTGTAGTAGTCTCAAGTACTGGAACGTCTGGGTAGATTCTCTGTATCTGCTGTGGAGGTTGCAACTGTATCGGTATGTCTGGTGCAGTGGGTACACTGACACCATTCTGTATCAAAGCCGTATCACTAGTCTGTACCGTATCAGCAACTCCCTTCTCCTGCATCTGGTTCCCAGGATCCATGCTAGTGCTTGGAGCGCCATCGCTCACCGCATAGGGTGGCGGGAGATCATGTAATAATCTGTCCATGAATTCCTCGTTGTCTGAATCATCTTCCCCTTCCCAAGGTCTTTTATTCTCTTTAGATTTGTTTGAATCTTTATCTGTTTTACAGGAGGCTTTCTTTCCCTGTGTTTCTTCTCCCTGTGCTATTGCTGGGAACAATTTTAAACCATCAACAATTCCCCTTCTCCACATTTTACTCTTGTTATCCCATCTAGCCTCTGCACAGGATTTTTCTGCCCTTCTCAGTCTTCTCTGAAACTTTTCTTGCCTCTGTTTAAGAGCCATTAGATCCTAAACCGCTAAAGCCTCATACTGAGCTGGCCTCAGAGGTGGTTTTTGTATGCTTAACATCCACCTCAAATTTTCTAGCACCCTCGTATTGAACGTTCCATGTTCCGGGAATGCTAAACATCCCTCCTTCTCTGTCAATTTGCGCCACTGTTTCATCCATAAACATGGCGCAACACCTTTCTCCTCCATGACTTTATAAGCAGAAGTACCCTGGGGTGGTGTAGGCTCCCCATCAGTTGCTACAATATATGCGTCTCCTTTTGCAATTTTCTCTTATTTGTATTTTAATCAGAAATGACTTAGTTCCCAGGACACTCTTCACCCGCCTTTCTCAACCTATTGCCTCTCACGGACGGCAGCCAATCCATGCGCGACCCCTCTCGACAACTGATCTATCTCAGCGCGGCACCACTGACGTCACACTCACACCCACTGCAGCTGACAAAGTCTTGCGGCTCGTCCGCTCTTCACTGAATCCACACAAACTAATGCAAATTATTGCGAGCATCTTAAATGACAACACAAATCTACTGGTTTACAACAGGAAGGGTAACACATTCGCTTCAGAACTTTACAGAGAGTTCACTTGAAGCCTCAGCCGCTACTTTCTCCTCATCAGCTCCTGCCTACGCAAGCAGAATTCGACCCGCAAATTCTACTCTCGACTTGTCAATGGCTCGTCCTAGTGCACTTTAGAATTTGCCAAATCTCAATCGAATGGTTTCATACATACGTTTCGACTCGAACTTGACTTGTCAACCACGCCCGATTGACCTATTAAACCGCACAGACTACAACATAAACTCAAGTGTCTCCTACACTTGTCAACATACTCCGGAGTCTTAGACCACGAAGGGTCCATACAATACAACCAACCACGTGGATAATTTTTGAGCACCAAGCGCCACACTCATATGAAGTATGCCGACTTCCCTACTCTCATACTGCGGTGTACGCCCACTCCTACTAAAACAACATTTACTTGACCTAAATACACACAAACTTCCCAATCACCTGCAAAAAGGCGTAAGCTAAGCAAGCCAAAACCCTAAACCACACACATTATGGCGCCGAGAACATCCCCAACTCACTTAGGCAGGCTCCGAGATCCAGGGAAAGTAATGGTGAACTTAGAAACCTCCATCATACCTCCAATTTGCATTATCATAGAAAAACAAATTAAACAATGATTCTCCGTCCTAGGGCCCCCAAGGGCCAAAACCGTCGCTCTGCTACCAGAACTGATAACGGGTCCCTTTATGTCAATTTATTACACATTAGGACTCGTTTTAGGCCAATGAATCTTGTGACCCAGTGGAGAGACACCGTAGGACGAGATAACTGATCAATATGTCAAGCAATATGTCAATAATGTCATCAATATTTACCACCACAATGCACTTCACTTTGGATAAAGACATTTATCAATTTATCGACGCAAACATGACCTTTCAGCCATGAATAACCACACCTTTAATAGAATTATATGAATTTTATTCCCTATTGATTACAATCTACGAGTAAAAGAGTTAATCTCAAAAACAAGAAGCATAATAGAAAAGTCACGATATGGACTCTGTTATAAGATTTCATTAATGCAAGAATCACAAACATCAATACATAACACAGCGTAAACATAGATCGGAATACAGCGAATGTCATATACGTGTCAGTTCAGCATTGCGTAACGTCAGTCAATTGTCTTATTTACGTCAGTCGAAGTGAACTCCTGTCCTAACCACTAATTAGCATCAGCATGTTGGGCTTCATGCAAAAGAATTTAGAACACCGATTTGGAAAACACCTAGCTATGGCCTCTATCAAAATGAGCAGTTGGTACCTAGAAAGGAAAAGCAAACAGACAAATTACAAATTGCATTGTCACAATTACCCTCCAAGGTTAGGTCAGCACACAGGATCAGTCTTCGTCTTCAGGACATCAGTCAAAACGCCATCAGTCTAAACTCGTCTAGAGGACAGGGGACACTTCCCTCATAAGGAGAAGAAGTGTAGAGGGCAGTCTATGGGTGAGGATGGTTTAATAAGTCTCAAAGTCACCAAACAGAGTGACAGAGTTTCTGGATAAAATCAATAGCATTCCCTACCTAGTTCTCTCGACCCTTCTGTGACATGGGTTTTTATCCCTTTTTCGTAATACCTTCCCCCAAAATTCTATTGGACATTTACTATACCTCACTATCTTTAACCTATCAAATTATGCATTAGGTAATTCTAATTGTCACCCCACATTTATTCATAACATTTTGATTGGTCTTCATAATTGAAGTCATCGGAGGTGGCACATCCGGGGGTTACTTCATATCTTGGCACGTCTTCTCGGGTCAGCAGTTCCATTGTCCATGGTTTAAACGTCCTTATACATTACATTAATATACATTTGTTTCAACTTTGTATTCAAAAACTTTAACTAAGGCACCAAATAGACGTTTGAGAACGGTATTATAAAGATACATTTATCTTCCAAATTGAAGAAAAAGTATATTTGCAGGGTCATGGCCCTTTGCGAGTCAGCACACTGAAAAACAGAAAAATGCTTTAATATGTGAGCTAGGCAGCTAAAACCCACAGCTCACGCTAAGTTAAGGTCTATAAGATTTTCAATATAAATGCAATATCGTAAGCGTTAATATAAATTTGATTAACCACAGCATGAACAATTTACTCATTATTGTTATTAGTTCGCGTATACATTGGTGGCCACACACATCATGGTCATAATTCAAATGCACGTTTAAGCAAAATCACTATTATTGTCGTTTTCTCTATGCAACATCGTTGAGAATTGATATAAGCATTTCATTTTAATATAGGTATTATTTAAACTATGCTCTCTCAGTCCCTCCTCTGATGACGCTCGTCATCACACAAACCTTTCCCTTTGACCTTTCACTTTTCATTTTTCACCTTGCGCATAATGCGCATTTCAATATCTTGCCCTTTATGTGAACTTTCCCAGATTTCATTGAACATTTTCTCTCTTTCACTTTCTTCATTTCTTTTGGTTCTTTTAGTCCAAATTCTCTTGATTTTATAATTGATTTTGCATGCCCCCCATAATCCTAATAGACAGGCCAGAACAATTAATAGACCTATTAGTATTTTTGCAAGTACCCCATTCCAGATGTTGGTAAACCAGCTCCCTACTCTGGCAACTCCTTTTCCAAATCTCTCCCACACTCCAGGTTCCTTCAAATCCTTCAAATTCGCACTATCTCTAGTTAGGTTAGTAAGCATACCACTAATCTTATTACTATTATCCGAAATGAACGAGCAACAATGGCGCTCGTTGAGCATCTTGCAGACCCCTCCACTCTTTGCTAAAAGAATGTCTAAAGCAAGCCGATTTTGAAGAGTCATAGCTCTGTCTGCAGCAAGTTCAGAATCCATCAGGAGTATAGCCGTTGTGAAATTTGTCAGCATGTTATCCACGATAGTAGACAACTTTTAAATCGTCATAGAATTCAAGATAACCCCCACTGAAGGGATTATAGCTCCAAATATGTCACTAATGACAGCAGCCACTGATTCTCATTTTTGTCTAGCATGTTGTAATTCAGACGTTTTAGGTATTTGTTTTAGGTCATCAATATGGTAAATCTTTGGGAAAACTATTCCCAAATATCATGTCCATACCATCTCTTAGGGAGACGGTAATAAGCATTAAGCCCACAGATGTAATAGATCCCAGGGATCGCTGGATCTTGTCCATTCAACATAAATGTCCACTTAATCTGAAACAAAAACACATGTCTGCATTCACTCGCTCCCACAAACAAATTGTCCTGTTCAGATTTTGGCCTATATATACAAAGCCTACCTACATGTAATGCATCTATAGCTAGCTTGCCTTGTGTTTTGATTGCGGTGTAAGCATAATCATTTGCATATGTGTGTTTTTCTAATCCTTTTTCTAATCTTTCTTTCAATGCTTTGCGTCTATCATCAGTGTGATCTAAAAAGCTTTTCTCTACAGGTGATAGCAAGCAAGTCAAATTATTGCGATGTGCATAAGCGGTTCCAAATGTACGTGTCGGCTCAAAGAATCCTCTAACTATTTTTATATCTTGTTCCTTAGTTAGTTTGTTCAGGAATTCAATCACAGGCGCAAAGGAAAACACAACATCCAGATTTAAATAAAAGTATTGCACATGCTCTTGATTATAGAATCTGGTTAGTAGCAAACTACAGCTAATCCCGTATGTTAAAGGAAGGCTATGGTAAGTAACCCCTTCTTGCACAGATGAAGGAATCTTAGTGCACACATAACAGTCTTTCGCATCCATGGTCTCCACATACTCATTTAGCAAGCGATAGAAAACATTAGTAGAAAGTTCCTCCTTTGAATTAGTTCCCTCATGCAAGTGTCTTGCATCCTGCTCAAACCTTTCCCACGGTGTTAGTGTTGTAGTTTCAGGTTTTGAAGTAGCGTTAATAGTCTCTTTTTCTATCCATGGCATTCCCACAATCACTCCCACAATTATTATTGCACACTCAATACCTATTATAAGACTTAGCCAACCACACACCTTACTTCCCTTGTTACTACCTCTATTATAAGCCATGTCTGTATAGAATCAGATAGTAGATTAACAATTAACTTGAGGATGATTTAGAATTTTCTCTTGCTCTTTGCGTGTATTTACAGCGTCTTCACTCACTCCAGGACCCCTTTTGTCGAATCAGGTTAGCAGCTTGTCACAATCAGGTTTCTCGAAGTCAATCCGGTTTTAATGTCACATTCGGTAATTTTATAAAGTCTCTCTTTCAGTTTTCAGATTTTAAATTTTACCCAAGTCTTTCCTTTGGATTAGTTTCAGGTACCGTAGTACTGGCCTGGTACTTCTCGGTCAAAACAGAATGCTAGGAATTCTTGTTGCCATTCAGATGTTGTAGCATACGCCCATTCAGGACCTGTATATCTTCTGTTCGCAACTCTCTTTCTTTTCAGTCTTCGTTCACCTTGCTGTTCTCCTTCACTTAGGTCTTCCACTCGAGATGTATCAGTCTCCTCTGTTATAGTTTCATTTGGTATGTCTCTTATCCTCAAAAGTGGTTTCTCTGGCCAGTTATCACCCTTATGCGTCTTCTTTTGATGTGTCTTTTCAGGACGCTGGATAGCACCCTCCTCTTGTGATATGGTGTTTTCACTTGATGGACCTGCAGCTGACTCTGGAGATTCCGGCACACTCCGATCTCTTTCTACTATTTCTCATTTTTCTTCTTCTTCTGCTTCTTCTTCTGGATCTGTACCGGGTTCGAGTTCTAACCCGTATCTGTCTACTTCTGGGAGAACCTCTACTTGATTTAGTTCTCCTGCTGCCTCTACTGAGATAGGCACTCTGTCAGCTCTCTCAAACTCATTCACTGTTTGAGGGATGAGGCTGTTCTCAGTGGGCCCTCCGGCAGTCTCAGTTCCTTCTTGACTGTTTTCTGGCCCTGAGACTTCTCTTCCTGGAGCTGTTGTGCCGGAAACTTCAAGTTCCTCTTCAACTGGACACATTACCCTTTTTGTGTGACTGGCATGTATCCAGTTTGGGACTCCTGCACATTTCACGGCAGTAGTAGTTGTCAAAATTACTTGATACGGCCCTTTCCAGCGTGGCTCCAGACACGATTTTCTCTTGTGCTTCTTGACAACCACCCAGTCACCGGCTTGTAGGGTGTTGCCTGATTCTCCAATCTGTGGCAATGTGTTAGCTTCTACCTGGTGAGAGAAAGAGCGAATCACATCAGCCAAACCTTTGCAGTAGTCCAACACCATATCATCTGTGATATTCACTAGAGCATTTGCAGGTACTGCTGGCAACCTCATAGCTCTTCCCATGAGGATTTCATGGGGGGACAGTCCTGTTTTCTTGTCAGGGGTGTTTCTCATTGACATCAGCACTAAAGGCAACGCATCTGGCCATTTCATATTGGAAGCTGCGCACATTTTTGCCATTCTCGATTTCAAAGTACCATTCATTTGCTCTACTAGTCCTGATGCTTCAGGGTGGTAGCTACAGTGCAGCTTTTGTTTGATGTCAAGTGCGGCACACAAGAGTTTAATCAACTCATTGTAGAAGTGTCTACGCCTATCTGACTCTATAGAGACCGGAAACCGGAACCTTGGTATTAGTTCCCTAAGTAGCAGCTTTGCAACTGTAAGACTGACATTTCTACGTGTGGGGTAGGCTTCAATCCAGTGACTGAAAACACACACAATCACCAACATGTACTTCAATCCTCCACAAACAGGCATTTCAATGAAGTCCATTTGCATTTTGCTGAACGGACCACCAGCTCTCCCAATGTGGCTCAAAGTTACCACTGTCCCTTTCCCAGCATTCATCTGTTGACAGATAATGCACCTGTGACAGATAACCTCGGCAGCATGTCTGAATTTTGGGTTGAACCAGTCGATTTTAAATGACCTGATCATTGCATCCCTCCCAAGGTGAGCCTGTCCGTGGTACAGTCTGGCAAACTGGGATAGAAGACTGTTTGGCAAGACTAATTTTCCTTCCTCTGAGACCCACAAATCATCAGCTCTCTGTACAAATTGCATTCTCTGCCAGGAACGTTTTTCCTCTTTGCGTGCACAACCTTGTAATGTTTTTAACTCATCTAGGGTATCACCCACCCTTAATGCAAGGTTCAAACTTGTGTCATTTTCAGTTTGCGATGTCCTGAATATCGGTCGAGGTTTGGTACATAATTCTGTTACCTCAAGACAGTCATGTTTGAATTCTTCCTCATTGTTAATTTCAGTATTTTCAACAGGAAGTAAAGTTGCCGGATTCAATACAGTACATCGTTTTAGTGAGACATTCGGTGACCCCAGTATGATTGTCTCATACTTAGTGAGACGAGCATTTGTCATGTGCTGAGTTTTGGTTTGAGTCAACAAAATTTCAACTGAATGCGGAACCATTACTGTTAGGGGGTACCCGATGACTATGCCTTCACACTGCGTAAGGCTCTGACCAACTGCTGCAACTGCGCGCAAACAACCCGGTAAGGCTGCTGCGACGGGGTCCAAGGTAGCTGAAAAATATGCTACAGGGCGATTTGCACCTCCATGGACCTGTGTCAAGACAGACAAAGAACAAGCATCACGTTCATGACAAAACAGTAGAAAAGGCTTCGTATAATCCGGCATGCCTAACGCTGGTGCCCTGCACATGCATTCTCTCAATTCCATAAATGACTCAAGCTCTTCTTTGGAGAAAACTATGGTATATGGCTTATCCTTGATCTCTTTGCCTGTAAGTTTTATCAAAGGTTTTGAGATGATCGAGAAGTTGGGTATCCACTAGCAACAGTAGCCCACCATTCCCAGAAACATCCTGACATCTCTTTTTGTTGACGGAGGGTTAATTTGCAAAATAGCTGTTATCCTTTCTTTTGATATTCTCCTGGCCCCTTTTTCAATTAGATGCCCTAGATATTTTACCTCTTTCTGACAGTATTGCAGCTTCTTAGGTGACACCTTGTGCCCATTCTTTCCCAAATGATTCAGTAAAGCAATAGTATCGTATTTACAGTTGTCCCTAGTTTTGGATGCGATCAGCAAATCATCGATGTACTGCACTAGAGTCGAATTGAAAGGCAGCACCAAGGACTCCAAATCCTTTTTCAATATTTGATTGAAGATGGACAGTGATTCAGAAAACCCTTGAGGAATTCTCCACCAACTGTACACCTTATCCAGGAATTTGAAACTGAACAAAAATTGGCTGTCCTCAAGAAGAGGTATCGAAAAGAAAGGTTGTGACAGGTCTATAACGGTGAACCACTCAGCATCACATGGAACCTGAAACATGATTACTGCTGGATTGGGCACTATGGGGAAACATTTTACCACAATCTAGGTTATTTTTCTCAAATCCTGCACAATTCGAACCTTTCCAAAAGGTTTCTTCAAACCCATTATAGGAGAGTTACACGGACTGCTCAAAACCTCTTTCAGGACTCCCTGTCTCAGCAAATCTGCAATTATCGGTGACACTTCGATAAGGACATCTTGTGCCATATGATATTGTGGCACCTGAGGAAACACCGCATTCGGCTTTACCTGGACTCTAACTGGTTCCACGCCTTTTATTAGCCCTACTTCTTTTCCTGTCAGATCCCACACTTTCTCTGTTACCGTCCCCTGTAATTCGACAAGTAGATCAATCATGGTAAGCATCGGGAACAGGGTAATTAAAGGATAATCCTCATTAGCCGTCCCTGTCTCTTCTTCTGAAAACTGACCTTCATCTCCCTCATCGTCATTATTTGTCTGTACTTCGATTCCGTCATTGGAACAGGTGATTGAACATTTTGTCTGGCACAATAAGTCCCTTCCCAGTAAGGATACCGGACTTGAATCGCAGACTACAAACCTATGTACCCCCTGAAAGTTGCCAATCTCAACCTGTACTGGATCTGTAATCAGGTTTGTCAGATATTGGTTTGCTACCCCGACTACCCTTATGGTACGCCCTGAAAGTGGTAATTTTGGAACCTCTGCACTCCTGACTGTAGAGCGTGTAGGTCCGGAATCAACCAGAAACAAGACTTTGTAGCCCATCACCTTTCCTTCCACATATGGGCCCCTCTGATCCACCTCTAAGGATGCTGCAAGCCTGCACTCTTCGCTGTCTGAGCTATCATCTGACCACTCTCCATTCATGCCATTTTCACCTCGTAATGGGAACTGTTGTACAGTATTATTTTGACTCATTACCTGGCCTGTGACCCGTTGAGGAAGCATCACCTGTTGCTGTCCCATCGGAGCCATTGGCAATTGCATTTGCTGTCTAGGTACCAGGGGAATCTGCTGTTGTACTGGTTGCATTTGTGCTGGCTGAAAATGCGGCATTTGCAGCTGCTGCATGGGCTGTATCCCTTGCATTTGTACCAGGTTATTTTGAAAATTCGGGTTTTGATGTCTCATTTTTGGGCCTCTTACATTTTGCAATGTACCAACATTAGTGCCTTGCTGAACAACACCATCCTGCCTCATATTCAGGCACTCCCATTTCCAGTGCCCCATGCCCCCGCACGCCTGACATGGTGACATCTTTTTCGACCCTTGTACGTCATTTTGAACCACAACAGTATTCAAGTCTGGACCGCGATTCACAAACTCTCGGCCTCTACCTCTCGGTTGCGTCTGAAACACACAATTCTTTTGCGGCTGTTGCTGTATCATCTGTTGTACTCCATTTCCCTGTATTCCTGCCTGTGCAGCCCTTATCTGCATCACCATCACCTTTTCTTTCAGCTTTTTCAGTTTCAGCTCAATCTCATCACTACAGTATTTCGCATTCTGCAACACTTCATCAATCGGCTTCGCTTGCCAACAAATCAAATGATTCTTAATCATCTGGCTAACTTCTGGTCTCAGCCCTTCGACGAATCTAAACACAAGATGGTTCATGTCCTTCGGTTCAATAGTCTCAGTACCACTGTAGTGTTTGAATGCCTTTAGCAATCTCTCATAGTAAGCATGTATTGACTCTTGAGAGGTCCGGTCAATCTTCTGCCAATCAGTCACCTTCGGCGACACCTTTTGTTTCAAAAACTCAATCACCTTATGATAATACTTCATCACCTCCTCAGAGGGTGCCCCGGTCACCTTATCCCTTGCTGGCTCTTTTGTTGGCCAATATTCCCCTCCTTTGCACTCGAGCCACAAATCAGGCGGAACAATGATCTCAAACAAGGTATTCAAGTCTTCCCAAAGACACTTTGCAAGTTTCACAAACCTGTCTGTCTGCTGGTACCACTCGATCGGTTTCTCCCTCAATCTGGGATAATCATTAGTAAAAGATAGGATGTCTCCTCTGGACCATGGTACATGAACTAAGATACCACCAGCTGTTTCTCTCATGGGTAATATTTTTACTGATTCCACATCGGGTGAGGCTTTGGCTTGATTTGACCCTGGACTGTCACCCTTTTCCTTATCTCTTTTCTTTGCCCATCTGCCTTCCCATTTTTCCAGTGCACCCCAAACTTGCGCACTTTGCAACAATTCTTTCAAATGTGCCTTCATTCCCGCAGACCTCATGTGCTAAAAATCTTTGGAGTCAAAATCTAATCTGTAACTTCTTTTCAGATGTTTGGTATTTCCGATATCAATATTGTATTTATCTGCCAGGTTCGCTAATCTCTGATGCACCTTGCCTACTTCTTTGGTAATCTTGGGACACAGGAATCTTAACTCTGCTTCTGTGTATGACTCCAATCTATTTATTCCCATCGTACCTTCCACTAATTCAGCAGCTTCTGCCCCTAACCTTACAAAGTTTAGGTACTCATCTTGCATTTCCTTTTCTGGCTCGACTGTAGTTAAAGCAGCCTTTTGTGAAGTATAAGGGGGTTATTACAACTTTGGAGGAGGTGTTAATCCGTCCCAAAAGTGACGGTAAAGTGACGGATATACCACCAGCCGTATTACGAGTCCATTATATCCTATAGCACTCGTAATACGGCTGGTGGTATATCTGTCACTTTACCGTCACTTTTGGGATGGATTAACACCTCCTCCAAAGTTGTAATAAGCCCCTAAGTCTTTTCTAGCTATTCGTTTAGCTGTTGGACTGTAAATCCCTGCAGTGAGATGTTCCCTGCATGTATCATCGGTGACTGTGAGGTGTTCGTACTCATCGTCTGTGGAGTTAAAACCCCTAGCCCTGCTTGACGCATTGCTTCTATGGGTGCTCCCACCGGACTAAGGTCTATTAAAGACCTCGGCTTTTCAACTGCTTGTTCTCCTGGAGCCATTATCTGGGGAGTTCCTATAGACTCTCCTCTTATCACATCTTGGGTCATTACTCCCTGATCACATACGCCAGTTTTGCCTTGAGCATACAATGGCACTGGTGGACCAACAGTAATTGGCAATGATATGGCAGCAGGTGTCTGACCTGGTCCCAAACCCCGTGGAGCAGTCACTCCATAGGTCTGTTCCAAAGTACCCGGAACAGGCACTAATGACGGACCAGCTACTGGGTTGTACCCTGGTATCAGTTGTGGCTGCGGCTGGGACAGCAATTTCGGAGTTGACTCAATTTGCACTAACTTTGATTTCGTATATATCAGGTCTGGCGGCACTATCAGATTTGTAGTAGTCTCAAGTACTGGAACGTCTGGGTAGATTCTCTGTATCTGCTGTGGAGGTTGCAACTGTATCGGTATGTCTGGTGCAGTGGGTACACTGACACCATTCTGTATCAAAGCCGTATCACTAGTCTGTACCGTATCAGCAACTCCCTTCTCCTGCGTCTGGTTCCCAGGATCCATGCTAGTGCTTGGAGCGCCATCGCTCACCGCATAGGGTGGCGGGAGATCATGTAATAATCTGTCCATGAATTCCTCGTTGTCTGAATCATCTTCCCCTTCCCAAGGTCTTTTATTCTCTTTAGATTTGTTTGAATCTTTATCTGTTTTACAGGAGGCTTTCTTTCCCTGTGTTTCTTCTCCCTGTGCTATTGCTGGGAACAATTTTAAACCATCAACAATTCCCCTTCTCCACATTTTACTCTCATTATCCCATCTAGCCTCTGCACAGGATTTTTCTGCCCTTCTCAGTCTTCTCTGAAACTTTTCTTGCCTCTGTTTAAGAGCCATTAGATCCTAAACCGCTAAAGCCTCATACTGAGCTGGCCTCAGAGGTGGTTTTTGTATGCTTAACATCCACCTCAAATTTTCTAGCACCCTCGTATTGAACGTTCCATGTTCCGGGAATGCTAAACATCCCTCCTTCTCTGTCAATTTGCGCCACTGTTTCATCCATAAACATGGCGCAACACCTTTCTCCTCCATGACTTTATAAGCAGAAGTACCCTGGGGTGGTGTAGGCTCCCCATCAGTTGCTACAATATATGCGTCTCCTTTTGCAATTTTCTCTTATTTGTATTTTAATCAGAAATGACTTAGTTCCCAGGACACTCTTCACCCGCCTTTCTCAACCTATTGCCTCTCACGGACGGCAGCCAATCCATGCGCGACCCCTCTCGACAACTGATCTATCTCAGCGCGGCACCACTGACGTCACACTCACACCCACTGGAGCTGACAAAGTCTTGCGGCTCGTCCGCTCTTCACTGAATCCACACAAACTAATGCAAATTATTGCAAGCATCTTAAATGACAACACAAATCTGCTGGTTTACAACAGGAAGGGTAACACATTCGCTTCAGAACTTTACAGAGAGTTCACTTGAAGCCTCAGCCGCTACTTATTCCTCATCAGCTCCTGCCTACGCAAGCAGAATTCGACCCGCAAATTCTACTCTCGACTTGTCAGTGGCTCGTCCTAGTGCACTTTAGAATTTGCCAAATCTCAATCGAATGGTTTCATACATACGTTTCGACTCGAAATTGACTTGTCAACCACGCCCGATTGACCTATTAAACCGCACAGACTACAACATAAACTCAAGTGTCTCCTACAATTGTCAACATACTCCGGAGTCTTAGACCACGAAGGGTCCATACAATACAACCAACCACGTGGATAATTTTTGAGCACCAAGCGCCACACTCATATGAAGTATGCCGACTTCCCTACTCTCATACTGCGGTGTACGCTCACTCCTACTAAAACAACATTTACTTGACCTAAATACACACAAACTTCCCAATCACCTGCAAAAAGGCGTAAGCTAAGCAAGCCAAAACCCTAAACCACACACATTATGGCGCCGAGAACATCCCCAACTCACTTAGGCAGGCTCCGAGATCCAGGGAAAGTAATGGTGAACTTAGAAACCTCCATCATACCTCCAATTTGCATTATCATAGAAAAACAAATTAAACAATGATTCTCTGTCCTAGGGCCCCCAAGGGCCAAAACCGTCGCTCTGCTACCAGAACTGATAACGGGTCCCTTTATGTCAATTTATTACACATTAGGACTCGTTTTAGGCCAATGAATCTTGTGACCCAGTGGAGAGACACCGTAGGACGAGATAACTGATCAATATGTCAAGCAATATGTCAATAATGTCATCAATATTTACCACCACAATGCACTTCACTTTGGATAAAGACATTTATCAATTTATCGACGCAAACATGACCTTTCAGCCATGAATAACCACACCTTTAATAGAATTATATGAATTTTATTCCCTATTGATTACAATCTACGAGTAAAAGAGTTAATCTCAAAAACAAGAAGCATAATAGAAAAGTCACGATATGGACTCTGTTATAAGATTTCATTAATGCAAGAATCACAAACATCAATACATAACACGGCGTAAACATAGATCGGAATACAGCGAATGTCATATACGTGTCAGTTCAGCATAGCGTAACGTCAGTCAATTGTCTTATTTACGTCAGTCGAAGTGAACTCCTGTCCTAACCACTAATTAGCATCAGCATGTTGGGCTTCATGCAAAAGAATTTAGAACACCGATTTGGAAAACACCTAGCTATGGCCTCTATCAAAATGAGCAGTTGGTACCTAGAAAGGAAAAGCAAACAGACAAATTACAAATTGCATTGTCACAATTACCCTCCAAGGTTAGGTCAGCACACAGGATCAGTCTTCGTCTTCAGGACATCAGTCAAAACGCCATCAGTCTAAACTCGTCTAGAGGACAGGGGACACTTCCCTCATAAGGAGAAGAAGTGTAGAGGGCAGTCTATGGGTGAGGATGGTTTAATAAGTCTCAAAGTCACCAAACAGAGTGACAGAGTTTCTGGATAAAATCAATAGCATTCCCTACCTAGTTCTCTCGACCCTTCTGTGACATGGGTTTTTATCCCTTTTTCGTAATACCTTCCCCCAAAATTCTATTGGACATTTACTATACCTCACTATCTTTAACCTATCAAATTATGCATTAGGTAATTCTAATTGTCACCCCACATTTATTCATATCATTTTGATTGGTCTTCATAATTGAAGTCTTCGGAGGTGGCACATCCGGGGGTTACTTCATATCTTGGCACGTCTTCTCGGGTCAGCAGTTCCATTGTCCATGGTTTAAACGTCCTTGTACATTACATTAATCTACATTTGTTTCAACTTTGTATTCAAAAACTTTAACTAAGGCACCAAATAGACGTTTGAGAACGGTATTATAAAGATACATTCATCTTCCAAATTGAAGAAAAAGTACATTTGCAGGGTCATGGCCCTTTGCGAGTCAGCACACTGAAAAACAGAAAAATGCTTTAATATGAGAGCTAGGCAGCTAAAACCCACAGCTCACTCTAACTTAAGGCCTATAAGATTTTCAATATAAATGCAATATCGTAAGTGTTAATATAAACTTGATTAGCCACAGCATGAACAATTTACTCATTATTGTTATTAGTTCGCGTATACATTGGTGGCCACACACATCATGGTCATAATTCAAATGCACGTTTAAGCAAAATCACTATTATTGTCATTTTGTCTATGCAACATTGTTGAGCATTGATATAAGCATTTCATTTTAATATATGTATTATTTAAACTACGCTCTCTCACTGGCTACTTGTAAACAAAAGTTACATGCAAATTCGACTTTGGAATTAGAAGCACTTCCAAAGTCTTAAATTACCTTATTTTTATATATGTCACCCCTAAGATGTGCCCTATGTGCCCTAGGGTTGGGTGCCATGCAAGAAAGCAGGGACCTTATAAAAGTTGTTTAATAAGCCCTGGTGAGGTAAAATAGCCAAATTTGTTGTTGCCTCACTGTAGTGAATGGCCTCCATAGGCTAAAATGGGCAGACTTTTTTTAAAATAACAAAGTCCCCATTCGTGCCAGATACCTTAAGTTTGGTATCACATTAATTGTTATAATAAGCCCTGCAGCTTGAATTTGTTGGATTTAATATAACTGGTTCGGGCAAAGAGTTTTAAAACTCTACCTGAAAGTTGCCAACTTCAGCTCTGTAGTGCCCTTCTCTGGTTGGCCAGCCTCTGGCAGCCTGGCCAGGCTGCCTTGATTAGGTGTGAAGTGGCCTGGCCTGAACACAAAGGATACAAAGGATGTACCTTGGGGAGAAGACCTGCCTCAGCAGGTGGTGAGACAGCATGGGGAGAGCAGCCAAACTGGTCTTCAAAGGCAGGGAAGTTCATTTGGAGCAGCTCAGAACCCCCCATTTCCTACAACCCCAGACAATATGTTGCCCTCTTGATTAGATTAGGAGAGGGCAGGAGAGGGGTGTGTTTAGGATTTTTAGCCACACCAGTAGGTGGGCTCGGGCAGATCTTGCCTCCAAAAGTCAGTTTCAGCCATGATGGATTTTTCAAAAATGTTGCTCCCTGGGATTGATTTTTGCCACACTTTCCAGGAAGTGGTCATCAAAGGGGGAAGGAGTCTGCATCTGATTGGACAGTCAGGCCCCCTTGCTTTCCACCCGGGAGCAAAGATAAATATGGCAGAGCTGCACTGACACCTCAGATCCCTACAAGGAGCAAGACAAAGAAGAACAAGGACTGCCCTTCTGTTCCCCTGACCTCCACCTGGATACTGCACTCTGAAGGACTACACCAGCTGCACACTTGAGCTTCACCTCTGAAAGGATTTTGCCTGTCTTCATCTGCTTCAAGAAGGGACTCCCTGTTTGCTACAGGTATGAAGGAGCTGTCCAGAGTCCACTGTATCAAGTCCTGCAAGCAGAGCCAGCTGACCAGCATCCAGTGGCCATTTGAGGATTGTGACTAGGTGCATTGTGGGAATTGTAGTACCAAGGAGCAACTCAGAGTTTCTGGAAACTTAGATCAAGTTGTGGACACTTCCAGGACCCAAAAGGACCTCTGGAAGAAGATCCGGAAGTTTGAAGACATTTGGAGCAACTCCATAATTTTAAGAGGTGCATTGTGGGAGTTGAAATCCCAGACCCCAAGAGGCAAACCAAAGTCCCTGAATCCGTTGGCTGGTGCTGTAGTCCAATTTCCTGAATCAAGAAACACTTCTGAAAGTAAGTGTAACAGTGTTACAACATGGGTGACCTGAAATCTGGACTTTTTTCCTGCTCAGTGTGAACTTTTTATTAACCCTTTGAGTGCAAGTTGCTTCTAGGTGTTAGAAAACATGAATTATTTAAAAGGTCATATCTCTGGTTCCCCTGATCAGATTTTCATCGTTTTGGAGTCATTTTAATGATAAACATAGAATCTATTATTATAAGTTGGTGTTGGATTTTTATTGTTTTTTTTGTTTTACATTTTTACTGTTTTGTGATTTTTAAGTGCTTTACACACCTGTCTCCTAAGTTAAGCCTTGTCGTTCGTTGACAAGCTACCAAGGGTTGAGCTGGGTTTATTTTATTGAGGCCTAGCTGGACCTAAGTGGGGGTTAGTGGCCTATTGCTAGGTGTAGGTACTTACCTGCCATTACCAATAGTCCACTTTTCAACAGAGATGTTTGGTTTTCTTGTCTCATAGTCCATGGGTATTCAGCAGCTATCTTTGTAGCCATCTAATGAGGAATCTTTGCAACTTGTTACCTTGGATTTATCACATTTGCTGGTTCCCAAAAGACAGCTACAAAGACTCCATTTCCCCCTTGAATATTTGATCTCTTATAGGGGTGTTAGCCTTACTTCAAATGACTGATACAAGTATTCTTGAAAGACCTATGTAACTATTCAAAATGGTTATTGGATTCATAGTGGATTTAAAACTAAACCTGCAGTGGCGTAAAACAGCAGTTTGAACTTGACATTACACAAATAACTTTTTTTCTTCGTTCAGTATGTCAGTGAGGCATTAGTATAAGGTAACACTAATTCCACTTAAAAACTCTCCTGCATGTTCTGTTTTTAATTTTCTATTATATTCCTCTTGGTTCGCGGTCAGTGGGAAAGTTACTGCTGATATTTGTGTAGTGTCTCTTCTCACATGAGACTATTAAGATAATATTTTTGTTTTCATGCTAAGTCAGGGCAGAATACTGTGATAGAGGCCAGCTTATTCAGTACCAGCTATTCTCTCCTTCCCCATTTCTCTTTTCCTCTTTTGGATGGTAGATTAATTTGGTGTTGAATTTCCATTTTAGATTGGCAAATGGCGAACAATCCTCACATCATGGCTTTCTCAGTAGAAGTATTTAATTCCAAATAAGCCCAGTGACACTACTCTCTCTGGGATACAATTGGGGGTTAAGGTCAAGTGATGACTCTTCCAGAGATGCCCATGAGGCCCTTGAGGTCAAAGTTTATATGATATTACTTGTTAATATTTCGCCATTATCAAATGTGACATATTAAACTATATTCATAAAGGTGAGTTATCTGGGGAAGATCTACTCATAGGTAGATCTACTACTATACCTTGGTTTACATTTCCTCCGTTCCGAGTGAAGATTTACACCTAACTGTATCACCCTTTCAAATGAGGGGAGGAAGACTCGTACAACCAAATTTACAAGTGCAAAGTTAGTATTAGTGGAGCCACAGGGACACATATCTCCCTATAGGATAGTATAACAATATTTAATATGGGTTGTTATTTTTTTAAATAATTTTAATCTAATGTAAAATAAAAATGTAAAACAATATTAACCTAGAACTACGTAAAGAAAAAGATTCAACACACTACCTCTTAAAATATCTTTGTAATAAATTGTAATCATACACAAACGAACAAACACAAACACACACACATATATATGTAACAAAATCCTTATTTGTTTCCAGCTAAGTAATGAACCAGCATGCCAAGTTTTGAGTTCAAAGATGTTCTTTATTCCAGCTGATGACGCATTTCGATGTTACAGCCTTTGTCATAATGCTCATCTTGTGTGAACTCCGACATTTATATATATGTATATATGCATATATTGGACGAGGTTGGCCCTCTATGTAGTGTGCGAAACTAGGCAGACTGTGCAGGGGGTCCAGGCAACCACACGTTGGTTGGTACAAATAAGATGAGGTAATGTTCTAATTTTTGAGGTAGGTTGGTCGAGCAATTAGGCATATCTTGGAGAAGTGCAAAGCATTTCTTGTACTCACAGTATCAATCATGCAACTCACACATTTGAAGGAATAACTCAGGACCAATTTATAGAAATACTACAGATTTTTATATAAATTTTAAGACCACTATTATCGAAATTGATTCAGTACTTTTGAAGCTATGAATTTTTGAAGCTTTAATAAATGCAGTCTTTCTGTGCGTAATTACGCACCATAGGGATCAATAGGAAGACATCTAAAATCACACAGTTGGCTTACCAAGTTCTGGTTTTGCAGGTTGGTCATGGTCATCGGTGGGCGCACTGTGCCAGTTGGAGACGTTTTGGTGGCTTCCGGTTTCTAGCTGGAGCAGCGTTGAAAAAGTCTCTTGGAGCTAGTGCAATGCCACTGAGGGGGACCACTTGGAAAAGGTATGCTCTTGCAAGGTTAAAGGTGGTTCCTTGGGGTCCCCTTGGAGTGTCAAGGCCGTAAGGGGTGAGGGTCCCTTGGGGCACAGCTGGTTCTTCATTGATGGGCACAGGGCAGCTGGGTGAGGGGGAATTGGTGAGCCTGAGGCTGTGCACAAAGGTGTCCTTTAGAGCTGGAGGTATATATCTTTGTCTGTCACTTACAGGACAACAGGGGCACTCTGATGGGAGGTCTGGGGTGTTCCTGAAGTCCTTCGACTAGAGTTCCTCCTGGTCCTTTTTCAGCTCTGGGTGAGCTGGTTTTCTGGGTGTCCGACATCAGCTGACCAGTACCCAAGGGCCAAAACCGTCGCTCTGCTACCAGAACTGATAACGGGTCCCTTTATGTCAATTTATTACACATTAGGACTCGTTTTAGGCCAATGAATCTTGTGACCCAGTGGAGAGACACCGTAGGACGAGATAACTGATCAATATGTCAAGCAATATGTCAATAATGTCATCAATATTTACCACCACAATGCACTTCACTTTGGATAAAGACATTTATCAATTTATCGACGCAAACATGACCTTTCAGCCATGAATAACCACACCTTTAATAGAATTATATGAATTTTATTCCCTATTGATTACAATCTAAGAGTAAAAGAGTTAATCTCAAAAACAAGAAGCATAATAGAAAAGTCACGATATGGACTCTGTTATAAGATTTCATTAATGCAAGAATCACAAACATCAATACATAACACGGCGTAAACATAGATCGGAATACAGCGAATGTCATATACGTGTCAGTTCAGCATAGCGTAACGTCAGTCAATTGTCTTATTTACGTCAGTCGAAGTGAACTCCTGTCCTAACCACTAATTAGCATCAGCATGTTGGGCTTCATGCAAAAGAATTTAGAACACCGATTTGGAAAACACTTAGCTATGGCCTCTATCAAAATGAGCAGTTGGTACCTAGAAAGGAAAAGCAAACAGACAAATTACAAACTGCATTGTCACAATTACCCTCCAAGGTTAGGTCAGCACACAGGATCAGTCTTCGTCTTCAGGACATCAGTCAAAAGGCCATCAGTCTAAACTCGTCTAGAGGACAGGGGACACTTCCCTCATAAGGAGAAGAAGTGTAGAGGGCAGTCTATGGGTGAGGATGGTTTAATAAGTCTCAAAGTCACCAAACAGAGTGACAGAGTTTCTGGATAAAATCAATAGCATTCCCTACCTAGTTCTCTCGACCCTTCTGTGACATGGGTTTTTATCCCTTTTTCGTAATACCTTCCCCCAAAATTCTATTGGACATTTACTATACCTCACTATCTTTAACCTATCAAATTATGCATTAGGTAATTCTAATTGTCACCCCACATTTATTCATAACATTTTGATTGGTCTTCATAATTGAAGTCTTCGGAGGTGGCACATCTGGGGGTTACTTCATATCTTGGCACGTCTTCTCGGGTCAGCAGTTCCATTGTCCATGGTTTAAACGTCCTTGTACATTACATTAATCTACATTTGTTTCAACTTTGTATTCAAAAACTTTAACTAAGGCACCAAATAGACGTTTGAGAACGGTATTATAAAGATACATTCATCTTCCAAATTGAAGAAAAAGTACATTTGCAGGGTCATGGCCCTTTGCGAGTCAGCACACTGAAAAACAGAAAAATGCTTTAATATGAGAGCTAGGCAGCTAAAACCCACAGCTCACTCTAACTTAAGGCCTATAAGATTTTCAATATAAATGCAATATCGTAAGCGTTAATATAAACTTGATTAGCCACAGCATGAACAATTTACTCATTATTGTTATTAGTTCGCGTATACATTGGTGGCCACACACATCATGGTCATAATTCAAATGCACCTTTAAGCAAAATCACTATTATTGTCATTTTGTCTATGCAACATTGTTGAGCATTGATATAAGCATTTCATTTTAATATATGTATTATTTAAACTACGCTCTCTCACTGGCTACTTGTAAACAAAAGTTACATGCAAATTCGACTTTGGAATTAGAAGCACTTCCAAAGTCTTAAATTACCTTATTTTTATATATGTCACCCCTAAGATGTGCCCTATGTGCCCTAGGGTTGGGTGCCATGCAAGAAAGCAGGGACCTTATAAAAGTTGTTTAATAAGCCCTGGTGAGGTAAAATAGCCAAATTCGTTGTTGCCTCACTGTAGTGAATGGCCTCCATAGGCTAAAATGGGCAGACTTTTTTTAAAATAACAAAGTCCCCATTCGTGCCAGATACCTTAAGTTTGGTATCACATTAATTGTTATAATAAGCCCTGCAGCTTGAATTTGTTGGATTTAATATAACTGGTTCGGGCAAAGAGTTTTAAAACTCTACCTGAAAGTTGCCAACTTCAGCTCTGTAGTGCCCTTCTCTGGTTGGCCAGCCTCTGGCAGCCTGGCCAGGCTGCCTTGATTAGGTGTGAAGTGGCCTGGCCTGAACACAAAGGATACAAAGGATGTACCTTGGGGAGAAGACCTGCCTCAGCAGGTGGTGAGACAGCATGGGGAGAGCAGCCAAACTGGTCTTCAAAGGCAGGGAAGTTCATTTGGAGAAGCTCAGAACCCCCCATATCCTACAACCCCAGATAATATGTTGCCCTCTTGATTAGATTAGGAGAGGGCAGGAGAGGGGTGTGTTTAGGATTTTTAGCCACACCAGTAGGTGGGCTCGGGCAGATCTTGCCTCCAAAAGTCAGTTTCAGCCATGATGGATTTTTCAAAAATGTTGCTCCCTGGGATTGATTTTTGCCACACTTTCCAGGAAGTGGTCATCAAAGGGGGAAGGAGTCTGCCTCTGATTGGACAGTCAGGCCCCCTTGCTTTCCACCCGGGAGCAAGGATAAATATGGCAGAGCTGCACTGACACCTCAGATCCCTACAAGGAGCAAGACAAAGAAGAACAAGGACTGCCCTTCTGTTCCCCTGACCTCCACCTGGATACTGCACTCTGAAGGACTACACCAGCTGCACACTTGAGCTTCACCTCTGAAAGGATTTTGCCTGTCTTCATCTGCTTCAAGAAGGGAATCCCTGTTTGCTACAGGTATGAAGGAGCTGTCCAGAGTCCACTGTATCAAGTCCTGCAAGCAGAGCCAGCTGACCAGCATCCAGTGGCCATTTGAGGATTGTGACTAGGTGCATTGTGGGAATTGTAGTACCAAGGAGCAACTCAGAGTTTCTGGAAACTTGGATCAAGTTGTGGACACTTCCAGGACCCAAAAGGACCTCTCGAAGAAGATCCGGAAGTTTGAAGACATTTGGAGCAACTCCATAATTTTAAGAGGTGCATTGTGGGAGTTGAAATCCCAGACCCCAAGAGGCAAACCAAAGTCCCTGAATCCGTTGGCTGGTGCTGTAGTCCAATTTCCTGAATCAAGAAACACTTCTGAAAGTAAGTGTAACAGTGTTACAACATGGGTGACCTGAAATCTGGACTTTTTTCCTGCTCAGTGTGACCTTTTTATTAACCCTTTGAGTGCAAGTTGCTTCTAGGTATTAGAAAACATGAATTATTTAAAAGGTCATATCTCTGGTTCCCCTGATCAGATTTTCATCATTTTGGAGTCATTTTAATGATAAACATAGAATCTATTATTATAAGTTGGTGTTGGATTTTTATTGTTTTTTTTGTTTTACATTTTTACTGTTTTGTGATTTTTAAGTGCTTTACACACCTGTCTCCTAAGTTAAGCCTTGTCGTTCGTTGACAAGCTACCAAGGGTTGAGCTGGGTTTATTTTATTGAGGCCTAGCTGGACCTAAGTGGGGGTTAGTGGCCTATTGCTAGGTGTAGGTACTTACCTGCCATTACCAATAGTCCACTTTTCAACAGAGATGTTTGGTTTTCTTGTCTCATAGTCCATGGGTATTCAGCAGCTATCTTTGTAGCCATCTAATGAGGAAGCTTTGCAACTTGTTACCTTGGATTTATCACATTTGCTGGTTCCCAAAAGACAGCTACAAAGACTCCATTTCCCCCTTGAATATTTGATCTCTTATAGGGGTGTTAGCCTTACTTCAAATGACTGATACAAGTATTCTTGAAAGACCTATGTAACTATTCAAAATGGTTATTGGATTCATAGTGGATTTAAAACTAAACCTGCAGTGGCGTAAAACAGCAGTTTGAACTTGACGTTACACAAATAACTTTTTTTCTTCGTTCAGTATGTCAGTGAGGCATTAGTATAAGGTAACACTAATTCCACTTAAAAACTCTCCTGCATGTTCTGTTTTTAATTTTCCATTATATTCCTCTTGGTTCACGGTCAGTGGGAAAGTTACTGCTGATATTTGTGTAGTGTCTTTTCTCACATGAGACTATTAAGATAATATTTTTGTTTTCATGCGAAGTCAGGGCAGAATACTGTCATAGTGGCCAGCTTATTCAGTACCAGCTATTCTCTCCTTCCCCATTTCTCTTTTCCTCTTTTGGATGGTAGATTAATTTGGTGTTGAATTTCCATTTTAGATTGGCAAATGGCGAACAATCCTCACATCATGGCTTTCTCAGTAGAAGTATTTAATTCCAAATAAGCCCAGTGACACTACTCTCTCTGGGATACAATTGGGGGTTAAGGTCAAGTGATGACTCTTCCAGAGATGCCCATGAGGCCCTTGAGGTCAAAGTTTATATGATATTACTTGTTAATATTTCGCCATTATCAAATGTGACATATTAAACTATATTCATAAAGGTGAGTTATCTGGGGAAGATCTACTCATAGGTAGATCTACTACTATACCTTGGTTTACATTTCCTCCGTTCCGAGTGAAGATTTACACCTAACTGTATCACCCTTTCAAATGAGGGGAGGAAGACTCGTACAACCAAATTTACAAGTGCAAAGTTAGTATTAGTGGAGCCACAGGGACACATATCTCCCTATAGGATAGTATAACAATATTTAATATGGGTTGTTATTTTTTTAAATAATTTTAATCTAATGTAAAATAAAAATGTAAAACAATATTAACCTAGAACTACGTAAAGAAAAAGATTCAACACACTACCTCTTAAAATATCTTTGTAATAAATTGTAATCATACACAAACGAACAAACACAAACACACACACATATATATGTAACAAAATCCTTATTTGTTTCCAGCTAAGTAATGAACCAGCATGCCAAGTTTTGAGTTCAAAGATGTTCTTTATTCCAGCTGATGACGCATTTCGATGTTACAGCCTTTGTCATAATGCTCATCTTGTGTGAACTCCGACATTTATATATATGTATATATGCATATATTGGACGAGGTTGGCCCTCTATGTAGTGTGCGAAACTAGGCAGACTGTGCAGGGGGTCCAGGCAACCACACGTTGGTTGGTACAAATAAGATGAGGTAATGTTCTAATTTTTTAGGTAGGTTGGTCGAGCAATTAGGCACATCTTGGAGAAGTGCAAAGCATTTCTTGTACTCACAGTATCAATCATGCAACTCACACATTTGAAGGAATAACTCAGGACCAATTTATAGAAATACTACAGATTTTTATATAAATTTTAAGACCACTATTATCGAAATTGATTCAGTACTTTTGAAGCTATGAATTTTTGAAGCTTTAATAAATGCAGTCTTTCTGTGCGTAATTACGCACCATAGGGATCAATAGGAAGACATCTATAATCACACAGTTGGCTTACCAAGTTCTGGTTTTGCAGGTTGGTCATGGTCATCGGTGGGCGCACTGTGCCAGTTGGAGACGTTTTGGTGGCTTCCGGTTTCTAGCTGGAGCAGCGTTGAAAAAGTCTCTTGGAGCTAGTGCAATGCCACTGAGGGGGACCACTTGGAAAAGGTATGCTCTTGCAAGGTTAAAGGTGGTTCCTTGGGGTCCCCTTGGAGTGTCAAGGCCGTAAGGGGTGAGGGTCCCTTGGGGCACAGCTGGTTCTTCATTGATGGGCACAGGGCAGCTGGGTGAGGGGGAATTGGTGAGCCTGAGGCTGTACACAAAGGTGTCCTTTAGAGCTGGAGGTATATATCTTTGTCTGTCACTTACAGGACAACAGGGGCACTCTGATGGGAGGTCTGGGGTGTTCCTGAAGTCCTTCAACTAGAGTTCCTCCTGGTCCTTTTTCAGCTCTGGGCGAGCTGGTTTTCTGGGTGTCCGACATCAGCTGACCAGTACCCAAGGGCCAAAACCGTCGCTCTGCTACCAGAACTGATAACGGGTCCCTTTATGTCAATTTATTACACATTAGGACTCGTTTTAGGCCAATGAATCTTGTGACCCAGTGGAGAGACACCGTAGGACGAGATAACTGATCAATATGTCAAGCAATATGTCAATAATGTTATCAATATTTACCACCACAATGCACTTCACTTTGGATAAAGACATTTATCAATTTATCGACGCAAACATGACCTTTCAGCCATGAATAACCACACCTTTAATAGAATTATATGAATTTTATTCCCTATTGATTACAATCTAAGAGTAAAAGAGTTAATCTCAAAAACAAGAAGCATAATAGAAAAGTCACGATATGGACTCTGTTATAAGATTTCATTAATGCAAGAATCACAAACATCAATACATAACACGGCGTAAACATAGATCGGAATACAGCGAATGTCATATACGTGTCAGTTCAGCATAGCGTAACGTCAGTCAATTGTCTTATTTACGTCAGTCGAAGTGAACTCCTGTCCTAACCACTAATTAGCATCAGCATGTTGGGCTTCATGCAAAAGAATTTAGAACACCGATTTGGAAAACACTTAGCTATGGCCTCTATCAAAATGAGCAGTTGGTACCTAGAAAGGAAAAGCAAACAGACAAATTACAAACTGCATTGTCACAATTACCCTCCAAGGTTAGGTCAGCACACAGGATCAGTTCTCGTCTTCAGGACATCAGTCAAAAGGCCATCAGTCTAAACTCGTCTAGAGGACAGGGGACACTTCCCTCATAAGGAGAAGAAGTGTAGAGGGCAGTCTATGGGTGAGGATGGTTTAATAAGTCTCAAAGTCACCAAACAGAGTGACAGAGTTTCTGGATAAAATCAATAGCATTCCCTACCTAGTTCTCTCGACCCTTCTGTGACATGGGTTTTTATCCCTTTTTCGTAATACCTTCCCCCAAAATTCTATTGGACATTTACTATACCTCACTATCTTTAACCTATCAAATTATGCATTAGGTAATTCTAATTGTCACCCCACATTTATTCATAACATTTTGATTGGTCTTCATAATTGAAGTCTTCGGAGGTGGCACATCTGGGGGTTACTTCATATCTTGGCACGTCTTCTCGGGTCAGCAGTTCCATTGTCCATGGTTTAAACGTCCTTGTACATTACATTAATCTACATTTGTTTCAACTTTGTATTCAAAAACTTTAACTAAGGCACCAAATAGACGTTTGAGAACGGTATTATAAAGATACATTCATCTTCCAAATTGAAGAAAAAGTACATTTGCAGGGTCATGGCCCTTTGCGAGTCAGCACACTGAAAAACAGAAAAATGCTTTAATATGAGAGCTAGGCAGCTAAAACCCACAGCTCACTCTAACTTAAGGCCTATAAGATTTTCAATATAAATGCAATATCGTAAGCGTTAATATAAACTTGATTAGCCACAGCATGAACAATTTACTCATTATTGTTATTAGTTCGCGTATACATTGGTGGCCACACACATCATGGTCATAATTCAAATGCACGTTTAAGCAAAATCACTATTATTGTCATTTTGTCTATGCAACATTGTTGAGCATTGATATAAGCATTTCATTTTAATATATGTATTATTTAAACTACGCTCTCTCACTGGCTACTTGTAAACAAAAGTTACATGCAAATTCGACTTTGGAATTAGAAGCACTTCCAAAGTCTTAAATTACCTTATTTTTATATATGTCACCCCTAAGATGTGCCCTATGTGCCCTAGGGTTGGGTGCCATGCAAGAAAGCAGGGACCTTATAAAAGTTGTTTAATAAGCCCTGGTGAGGTAAAATAGCCAAATTCGTTGTTGCCTCACTGTAGTGAATGGCCTCCATAGGCTAAAATGGGCAGACTTTTTTTAAAATAACAAAGTCCCCATTCGTGCCAGATACCTTAAGTTTGGTATCACATTAATTGTTATAATAAGCCCTGCAGCTTGTATTTGTTGGATTTAATATAACTGGTTCGGGCAAAGAGTTTTAAAACTCTACCTGAAAGTTGCCAACTTCAGCTCTGTAGTGCCCTTCTCTGGTTGGCCAGCCTCTGGCAGCCTGGCCAGGCTGCCTTGATTAGGTGTGAAGTGGCCTGGCCTGAACACAAAGGATACAAAGGATGTACCTTGGGGAGAAGACCTGCCTCAGCAGGTGGTGAGACAGCATGGGGAGAGCAGCCAAACTGGTCTTCAAAGGCAGGGAAGTTCATTTGGAGCAGCTCAGAACCCCCCATATCCTACAACCCCAGATAATATGTTGCCCTCTTGATTAGATTAGGAGAGGGCAGGAGAGGGGTGTGTTTAGGATTTTTAGCCACACCAGTAGGTGGGCTCGGGCAGATCTTGCCTCCAAAAGTCAGTTTCAGCCATGATGGATTTTTCAAAAATGTTGCTCCCTGGGATTGATTTTTGCCACACTTTCCAGGAAGTGGTCATCCAAGGGGGAAGGAGTCTGCCGCTGATTGGACAGTCAGGCCCCCTTGCTTTCCACCCGGGAGCAAGGATAAATATGGCAGAGCTGCACTGACACCTCAGATCCCTACAAGGAGCAAGACAAAGAAGAACAAGGACTGCCCTTCTGTTCCCCTGACCTCCACCTGGATACTGCACTCTGAAGGACTACACCAGCTGCACACTTGAGCTTCACCTCTGAAAGGATTTTGCCTGTCTTCATCTGCTTCAAGAAGGGAATCCCTGTTTGCTACAGGTATGAAGGAGCTGTCCAGAGTCCACTGTATCAAGTCCTGCAAGCAGAGCCAGCTGACCAGCATCCAGTGGCCATTTGAGGATTGTGACTAGGTGCATTGTGGGAATTGTAGTACCAAGGAGCAACTCAGAGTTTCTGGAAACTTGGATCAAGTTGTGGACACTTCCAGGACCCAAAAGGACCTCTGGAAGAAGATCCGGAAGTTTGAAGACATTTGGAGCAACTCCATAAATTTAAGAGGTGCATTGTGGGAGTTGAAATCCCAGACCCCAAGAGGCAAACCAAAGTCCCTGAATCCGTTGGCTGGTGCTGTAGTCCAATTTCCTGAATCAAGAAACACTTCTGAAAGTAAGTGTAACAGTGTTACAACATGGGTGACCTGAAATCTGGACTTTTTTCCTGCTCAGTGTGACCTTTTTATTAACCCTTTGAGTGCAAGTTGCTTCTAGGTGTTAGAAAACATGAATTATTTAAAAGGTCATATCTCTGGTTCCCCTGATCAGATTTTCATCATTTTGGAGTCATTTTAATGATAAACATAGAATCTATTATTATAAGTTGGTGTTGGATTTTTATTGTTTTTTTTGTTTTACATTTTTACTGTTTTGTGATTTTTAAGTGCTTTACACACCTGTCTCCTAAGTTAAGCCTTGTCGTTCGTTGACAAGCTACCAAGGGTTGAGCTGGGTTTATTTTATTGAGGCCTAGCTGGACCTAAGTGGGGGTTAGTGGCCTATTGCTAGGTGTAGGTACTTACCTGCCATTACCAATAGTCCACTTTTCAACAGAGATGTTTGGTTTTCTTGTCTCATAGTCCATGGGTATTCAGCAGCTATCTTTGTAGCCATCTAATGAGGAAGCTTTGCAACTTGTTACCTTGGATTTATCACATTTGCTGGTTCCCAAAAGACAGCTACAAAGACTCCATTTCCCCCTTGAATATTTGATCTCTTATAGGGGTGTTAGCCTTACTTCAAATGACTGATACAAGTATTCTTGAAAGACCTATGTAACTATTCAAAATGGTTATTGGATTCATAGTGGATTTAAAACTAAACCTGCAGTGGCGTAAAACAGCAGTTTGAACTTGACGTTACACAAATAACTTTTTTTCTTCGTTCAGTATGTCAGTGAGGCATTAGTATAAGGTAACACTAATTCCACTTAAAAACTCTCCTGCATGTTCTGTTTTTAATTTTCCATTATATTCCTCTTGGTTCACGGTCAGTGGGAAAGTTACTGCTGATATTTGTGTAGTGTCTTTTCTCACATGAGACTATTAAGATAATATTTTTGTTTTCATGCGAAGTCAGGGCAGAATACTGTCATAGGGGCCAGCTTATTCAGTACCAGCTATTCTCTCCTTCCCCATTTCTCTTTTCCTCTTTTGGATGGTAGATTAATTTGGTGTTGAATTTCCTTTTTAGATTGGCAAATGGCGAACAATCCTCACATCATGGCTTTCTCAGTAGAAGTATTTAATTCCAAATAAGCCCAGTGACACTACTCTCTCTGGGATACAATTGGGGGTTAAGGTCAAGTGATGACTCTTCCAGAGATGCCCATGAGGCCCTTGAGGTCAAAGTTTATATGATATTACTTGTTAATATTTCGCCATTATCAAATGTGACATATTAAACTATATTCATAAAGGTGAGTTATCTGGCGAAGATCTACTCATAGGTAGATCTACTACTATACCTTGGTTTACATTTCCTCCGTTCCGAGTGAAGATTTACACCTAACTGTATCACCCTTTCAAATGAGGGGAGGAAGACTCGTACAACCAAATTTACAAGTGCAAAGTTAGTATTAGTGGAGCCACAGGGACACATATCTCCCTATAGGATAGTATAACAATATTTAATATGGGTTGTTATTTTTTTAAATAATTTTAATCTAATGTAAAATAAAAATGTAAAACAATATTAACCTAGAACTACGTAAAGAAAAAGATTCAACACACTACCTCTTAAAATATCTTTGTAATAAATTGTAATCATACACAAACGAACAAACACAAACACACACACATATATATGTAACAAAATCCTTATTTGTTTCCAGCTAAGTAATGAACCAGCATGCCAAGTTTTGAGTTCAAAGATGTTCTTTATTCCAGCTGATGACGCATTTCGATGTTACAGCCTTTGTCATAATGCTCATCTTGTGTGAACTCCGACATTTATATATATGTATATATGCATATATTGGACGAGGTTGGCCCTCTATGTAGTGTGCGAAACTAGGCAGACTGTGCAGGGGGTCCAGGCAACCACACGTTGGTTGGTACAAATAAGATGAGGTAATGTTCTAATTTTTGAGGTAGGTTGGTCGAGCAATTAGGCACATCTTGGAGAAGTGCAAAGCATTTCTTGTACTCACAGTATCAATCATGCAACTCACACATTTGAAGGAATAACTCAGGACCAATTTATAGAAATACTACAGATTTTTATATAAATTTTAAGACCACTATTATCGAAATTGATTCAGTACTTTTGAAGCTATGAATTTTTGAAGCTTTAATAAATGCAGTCTTTCTGTGCGTAATTACGCACCATAGGGATCAATAGGAAGACATCTAAAATCACACAGTTGGCTTACCAAGTTCTGGTTTTGCAGGTTGGTCATGGTCATCGGTGGGCGCACTGTGCCAGTTGGAGACGTTTTGGTGGCTTCCGGTTTCTAGCTGGAGCAGCGTTGAAAAAGTCTCTTGGAGCTAGTGCAATGCCACTGAGGGGGACCACTTGGAAAAGGTATGCTCTTGCAAGGTTAAAGGTGGTTCCTTGGGGTCCCCTTGGAGTGTCAAGGCCGTAAGGGGTGAGGGTCCCTTGGGGCACAGCTGGTTCTTCATTGATGGGCACAGGGCAGCTGGGTGAGGGGGAATTGGTGAGCCTGAGGCTGTGCACAAAGGTGTCCTTTAGAGCTGGAGGTATATATCTTTGTCTGTCACTTACAGGACAACAGGGGCACTCTGATGGGAGGTCTGGGGTGTTCCTGAAGTCCTTCAACTAGAGTTCCTCCTGGTCCTTTTTCAGCTCTGGGCGAGCTGGTTTTCTGGGTGTCCGACATCAGCTGACCAGTACCCAAGGGCCAAAACCGTCGCTCTGCTACCAGAACTGATAACGGGTCCCTTTATGTCAATTTATTACACATTAGGACTCGTTTTAGGCCAATGAATCTTGTGACCCAGTGGAGAGACACCGTAGGACGAGATAACTGATCAATATGTCAAGCAATATGTCAATAATGTCATCAATATTTACCACCACAATGCACTTCACTTTGGATAAAGACATTTATCAATTTATCGACGCAAACATGACCTTTCAGCCATGAATAACCACACCTTTAATAGAATTATATGAATTTTATTCCCTATTGATTACAATCTAAGAGTAAAAGAGTTAATCTCAAAAACAAGAAGCATAATAGAAAAGTCACGATATGGACTCTGTTATAAGATTTCATTAATGCAAGAATCACAAACATCAATACATAACACGGCGTAAACATAGATCGGAATACAGCGAATGTCATATACGTGTCAGTTCAGCATAGCGTAACGTCAGTCAATTGTCTTATTTACGTCAGTCGAAGTGAACTCCTGTCCTAACCACTAATTAGCATCAGCATGTTGGGCTTCATGCAAAAGAATTTAGAACACCGATTTGGAAAACACTTAGCTATGGCCTCTATCAAAATGAGCAGTTGGTACCTAGAAAGGAAAAGCAAACAGACAAATTACAAACTGCATTGTCACAATTACCCTCCAAGGTTAGGTCAGCACACAGGATCAGTCTTCGTCTTCAGGACATCAGTCAAAAGGCCATCAGTCTAAACTCGTCTAGAGGACAGGGGACACTTCCCTCATAAGGAGAAGAAGTGTAGAGGGCAGTCTATGGGTGAGGATGGTTTAATAAGTCTCAAAGTCACCAAACAGAGTGACAGAGTTTCTGGATAAAATCAATAGCATTCCCTACCTACTTCTCTCGACCCTTCTGTGACATGGGTTTTTATCCCTTTTTCGTAATACCTTCCCCCAAAATTCTATTGGACATTTACTATACCTCACTATCTTTAACCTATCAAATTATGCATTAGGTAATTCTAATTGTCACCCCACATTTATTCATAACATTTTGATTGGTCTTCATAATTGAAGTCTTCGGAGGTGGCACATCTGGGGGATACTTCATATCTTGGCACGTCTTCTCGGGTCAGCAGTTCCATTGTCCATGGTTTAAACGTCCTTGTACATTACATTAATCTACATTTGTTTCAACTTTGTATTCAAAAACTTTAACTAAGGCACCAAATAGACGTTTGAGAACGGTATTATAAAGATACATTCATCTTCCAAATTGAAGAAAAGTACATTTGCAGGGTCATGGCCCTTTGCGAGTCAGCACACTGAAAAACAGAAAAATGCTTTAATATGAGAGCTAGGCAGCTAAAACCCACAGCTCACTC
Source organism: Pleurodeles waltl (assembly GCF_031143425.1). Taxonomy (NCBI): domain Eukaryota; kingdom Metazoa; phylum Chordata; class Amphibia; order Caudata; family Salamandridae; genus Pleurodeles; species Pleurodeles waltl. The sequence continues at coordinate 559,497,014 of NC_090444.1, forward strand.
TAACTTAAGGCCTATAAGATTTTCAATATAAATGCAATATCGTAAGCGTTAATATAAACTTGATTAGCCACAGCATGAACAATTTACTCATTATTGTTATTAGTTTGCGTATACATTGGTGGCCACACACATCATGGTCATAATTCAAATGCACGTTTAAGCAAAATCACTATTATTGTCATTTTGTCTATGCAACATTGTTGAGCATTGATATAAGCATTTCATTTTAATATATGTATTATTTAAACTACGCTCTCTCACTGGCTACTTGTAAACAAAAGTTACATGCAAATTCGACTTTGGAATTAGAAGCACTTCCAAAGTCTTAAATTACCTTATTTTTATATATGTCACCCCTAAGATGTGCCCTATGTGCCCTAGGGTTGGGTGCCATGCAAGAAAGCAGGGACCTTATAAAAGTTGTTTAATAAGCCCTGGTGAGGTAAAATAGCCAAATTCGTTGTTGCCTCACTGTAGTGAATGGCCTCCATAGGCTAAAATGGGCAGACTTTTTTTAAAATAACAAAGTCCCCATTCGTGCCAGATACCTTAAGTTTGGTATCACATTAATTGTTATAATAAGCCCTGCAGCTTGTATTTGTTGGATTTAATATAACTGGTTCGGGCAAAGAGTTTTAAAACTCTACCTGAAAGTTGCCAACTTCAGCTCTGTAGTGCCCTTCTCTGGTTGGCCAGCCTCTGGCAGCCTGGCCAGGCTGCCTTGATTAGGTGTGAAGTGGCCTGGCCTGAACACAAAGGATACAAAGGATGTACCTTGGGGAGAAGACCTGCCTCAGCAGGTGGTGAGACAGCATGGGGAGAGCAGCCAAACTGGTCTTCAAAGGCAGGGAAGTTCATTTGGAGCAGCTCAGAACCCCCCATATCCTACAACCCCAGATAATATGTTGCCCTCTTGATTAGATTAGGAGAGGGCAGGAGAGGGGTGTGTTTAGGATTTTTAGCCACACCAGTAGGTGGGCTCGGGCAGATCTTGCCTCCAAAAGTCAGTTTCAGCCATGATGGATTTTTCAAAAATGTTGCTCCCTGGGATTGATTTTTGCCACACTTTCCAGGAAGTGGTCATCAAAGGGGGAAGGAGTCTGCCTCTGATTGGACAGTCAGGCCCCCTTGCTTTCCACCCGGGAGCAAGGATAAATATGGCAGAGCTGCACTGACACCTCAGATCCCTACAAGGAGCAAGACAAAGAAGAACAAGGACTGCCCTTCTGTTCCCCTGACCTCCACCTGGATACTGCACTCTGAAGGACTACACCAGCTGCACACTTGAGCTTCACCTCTGAAAGGATTTTGCCTGTCTTCATCTGCTTCAAGAAGGGAATCCCTGTTTGCTACAGGTATGAAGGAGCTGTCCAGAGTCCACTGTATCAAGTCCTGCAAGCAGAGCCAGCTGACCAGCATCCAGTGGCCATTTGAGGATTGTGACTAGGTGCATTGTGGGAATTGTAGTACCAAGGAGCAACTCAGAGTTTCTGGAAACTTGGATCAAGTTGTGGACACTTCCAGGACCCAAAAGGACCTCTGGAAGAAGATCCGGAAGTTTGAAGACATTTGGAGCAACTCCATAATTTTAAGAGGTGCATTGTGGGAGTTGAAATCCCAGACCCCAAGAGGCAAACCAAAGTCCCTGAATCCGTTGGCTGGTGCTGTAGTCCAATTTCCTGAATCAAGAAACACTTCTGAAAGTAAGTGTAACAGTGTTACAACATGGGTGACCTGAAATCTGGACTTTTTTCCTGCTCAGTGTGACCTTTTTATTAACCCTTTGAGTGCAAGTTGCTTCTAGGTGTTAGAAAACATGAATTATTTAAAAGGTCATATCTCTGGTTCCCCTGATCAGATTTTCATCATTTTGGAGTCATTTTAATGATAAACATAGAATCTATTATTATAAGTTGGTGTTGGATTTTTATTGTTTTTTTTGTTTTACATTTTTACTGTTTTGTGATTTTTAAGTGCTTTACACACCTGTCTCCTAAGTTAAGCCTTGTCGTTCATTGACAAGCTACCAAGGGTTGAGCTGGGTTTATTTTATTGAGGCCTAGCTGGACCTAAGTGGGGGTTAGTGGCCTATTGCTAGGTGTAGGTACTTACCTGCCATTACCAATAGTCCACTTTTCAACAGAGATGTTTGGTTTTCTTGTCTCATAGTCCATGGGTATTCAGCAGCTATCTTTGTAGCCATCTAATGAGGAAGCTTTGCAACTTGTTACCTTGGATTTATCACATTTGCTGGTTCCCAAAAGACAGCTACAAAGACTCCATTTCCCCCTTGAATATTTGATCTCTTATAGGGGTGTTAGCCTTACTTCAAATGACTGATACAAGTATTCTTGAAAGACCTATGTAACTATTCAAAATGGTTATTGGATTCATAGTGGATTTAAAACTAAACCTGCAGTGGCGTAAAACAGCAGTTTGAACTTGACGTTACACAAATAACTTTTTTTCTTCGTTCAGTATGTCAGTGAGGCATTAGTATAAGGTAACACTAATTCCACTTAAAAACTCTCCTGCATGTTCTGTTTTTAATTTTCCATTATATTCCTCTTGGTTCACGGTCAGTGGGAAAGTTACTGCTGATATTTGTGTAGTGTCTTTTCTCACATGAGACTATTAAGATAATATTTTTGTTTTCATGCTAAGTCAGGGCAGAATACTGTCATAGGGGCCAGCTTATTCAGTACCAGCTATTCTCTCCTTCCCCATTTCTCTTTTCCTCTTTTGGATGGTAGATTAATTTGGTGTTGAATTTCCATTTTAGATTGGCAAATGGCGAACAATCCTCACATCATGGCTTTCTCAGTAGAAGTATTTAATTCCAAATAAGCCCAGTGACACTACTCTCTCTGGGATACAATTGGGGGTTAAGGTCAAGTGATGACTCTTCCAGAGATGCCCATGAGGCCCTTGAGGTCAAAGTTTATATGATATTACTTGTTAATATTTCGCCATTATCAAATGTGACATATTAAACTATATTCATAAAGGTGAGTTATCTGGGGAAGATCTACTCATAGGTAGATCTACTACTATACCTTGGTTTACATTTCCTCCGTTCCGAGTGAAGATTTACACCTAACTGTATCACCCTTTCAAATGAGGGGAGGAAGACTCGTACAACCAAATTTACAAGTGCAAAGTTAGTATTAGTGGAGCCACAGGGACACATATCTCCCTATAGGATAGTATAACAATATTTAATATGGGTTGTTATTTTTTTAAATAATTTTAATCTAATGTAAAATAAAAATGTAAAACAATATTAACCTAGAACTACGTAAAGAAAAAGATTCAACACACTACCTCTTAAAATATCTTTGTAATAAATTGTAATCATACACAAACGAACAAACACAAACACACACACATATATATGTAACAAAATCCTTATTTGTTTCCAGCTAAGTAATGAACCAGCATGCCAAGTTTTGAGTTCAAAGATGTTCTTTATTCCAGCTGATGACGCATTACGATGTTACAGCCTTTATCATAATGCTCATCTTGTGTGAACTCCGACATTTATATATATGTATATATGCATATATTGGACGAGGTTGGCCCTCTATGTAGTGTGCGAAACTAGGCAGACTGTGCAGGGGGTCCAGGCAACCACACGTTGGTTGGTACAAATAAGATGAGGTCATGTTCTAATTTTTGAGGTAGGTTGGTCGAGCAATTAGGCACATCTTGGAGAAGTGCAAAGCATTTCTTGTACTCACAGTATCAATCATGCAACTCACACATTTGAAGGAATAACTCAGGACCAATTTATAGAAATACTACAGATTTTTATATAAATTTTAAGACCACTATTATCGAAATTGATTCAGTACTTTTGAAGCTATGAATTTTTGAAGCTTTAATAAATGCAGTCTTTCTGTGCGTAATTACGCACCATAGGGATCAATAGGAAGACATCTAAAATCACACAGTTGGCTTACCAAGTTCTGGTTTTGCAGGTTGGTCATGGTCATCGGTGGGCGCACTGTGCCAGTTGGAGACGTTTTGGTGGCTTCCGGTTTCTAGCTGGAGCAGCGTTGAAAAAGTCTCTTGGAGCTAGTGCAATGCCACTGAGGGGGACCACTTGGAAAAGGTATGCTCTTGCAAGGTTAAAGGTGGTTCCTTGGGGTCCCCTTGGAGTGTCAAGGCCGTAAGGGGTGAGGGTCCCTTGGGGCACAGCTGGTTCTTCATTGATGGGCACAGGGCAGCTGGGTGAGGGGGAATTGGTGAGCCTGAGGCTGTGCACAAAGGTGTCCTTTAGAGCTGGAGGTATATATCTTTGTCTGTCACTTACAGGACAACAGGGGCACTCTGATGGGAGTTCTGGGGTGTTCCTGAAGTCCTTCAACTAGAGTTCCTCCTGGTCCTTTTTCAGCTCTGGGCGAGCTGGTTTTCTGGGTGTCCGACATCAGCTGACCAGTACCCAAGGGCCAAAACCGTCGCTCTGCTACCAGAACTGATAACGGGTCCCTTTATGTCAATTTATTACACATTAGGACTCGTTTTAGGCCAATGAATCTTGTGACCCAGTGGAGAGACACCGTAGGACGAGATAACTGATCAATATGTCAAGCAATATGTCAATAATGTCATCAATATTTACCACCACAATGCACTTCACTTTGGATAAAGACATTTATCAATTTATCGACGCAAACATGACCTTTCAGCCATGAATAACCACACCTTTAATAGAATTATATGAATTTTATTCCCTATTGATTACAATCTACGAGTAAAAGAGTTAATCTCAAAAACAAGAAGCATAATAGAAAAGTCACGATATGGACTCTGTTATAAGATTTCATTAATGCAAGAATCACAAACATCAATACATAACACGGCGTAAACATAGATCGGAATACAGCGAATGTCATATACGTGTCAGTTCAGCATAGCGTAACGTCAGTCAATTGTCTTATTTACGTCAGTCGAAGTGAACTCCTGTCCTAACCACTAATTAGCATCAGCATGTTGGGCTTCATGCAAAAGAATTTAGAACACCGATTTGGAAAACACCTAGCTATGGCCTCTATCAAAATGAGCAGTTGGTACATAGAAAGGAAAAGCAAACAGACAAATTACAAATTGCATTGTCACAATTACCCTCCAAGGTTAGGTCAGCACACAGGATCAGTCTTCGTCTTCAGGACATCAGTCAAAACGCCATCAGTCTAAACTCGTCTAGAGGACAGGGGACACTTCCCTCATAAGGAGAAGAAGTGTAGAGGGCAGTCTATGGGTGAGGATGGTTTAATAAGTCTCAAAGTCACCAAACAGAGTGACAGAGTTTCTGGATAAAATCAATAGCATTCCCTACCTAGTTCTCTCGACCCTTCTGTGACATGGGTTTTTATCCCTTTTTCGTAATACCTTCCCCAAAAATTCTATTGGACATTTACTATACCTCACTATCTTTAACCTATCAAATTATGCATTAGGTAATTCTAATTGTCACCCCACATTTATTCATAACATTTTGATTGGTCTTCATAATTGAAGTCTTCGGAGGTGGCACATCCGGGGGTTACTTCATATCTTGGCACGTCTTCTCGGGTCAGCAGTTCCATTGTCCATGGTTTAAACGTCCTTGTACATTACATTAATCTACATTTGTTTCAACTTTGTATTCAAAAACTTTAACTAAGGCACCAAATAGACGTTTGAGAACGGTATTATAAAGATACATTCATCTTCCAAATTGAAGAAAAAGTACATTTGCAGGGTCATGGCCCTTTGCGAGTCAGCACACTGAAAAACAGAAAAATGCTTTAATATGAGAGCTAGGGAGCTAAAACCCACAGCTCACTCTAACTTAAGGCCTATAAGATTTTCAATATAAATGCAATATCGTAAGCGTTAATATAAACTTGATTAGCCACAGCATGAACAATTTACTCATTATTGTTATTAGTTCGCCTATACATTGGTGGCCACACACATCATGGTCATAATTCAAATGCACGTTTAAGCAAAATCACTATTATTGTCATTTTGTCTATGCAACATTGTTGAGCATTGATATAAGCATTTCATTTTAATATATGTATTATTTAAACTACGCTCTCTCACTGGCTACTTGTAAACAAAAGTTACATGCAAATTCGACTTTGGAATTAGAAGCACTTCCAAAGTCTTAAATTACCTTATTTTTATATATGTCACCCCTAAGATGTGCCCTATGTGCCCTAGGGTTGGGTGCCATGCAAGAAAGCAGGGACCTTATAAAAGTTGTTTAATAAGCCCTGGTGAGGTAAAATAGCCAAATTCGTTGTTGCCTCACTGTAGTGAATGGCCTCCATAGGCTAAAATGGGCAGACTTTTTTTAAAATAACAAAGTCCCCATTCGTGCCAGATACCTTAAGTTTGGTATCACATTAATTGTTATAATAAGCCCTGCAGCTTGTATTTGTTGGATTTAATATAACTGGTTCGGGCAAAGAGTTTTAAAACTCTACCTGAAAGTTGCCAACTTCAGCTCTGTAGTGCCCTTCTCTGGTTGGCCAGCCTCTGGCAGCCTGGCCAGGCTGCCTTGATTAGGTGTGAAGTGGCCTGGCCTGAACACAAAGGATACAAAGGATGTACCTTGGGGAGAAGACCTGCCTCAGCAGGTGGTGAGACAGCATGGGGAGAGCAGCCAAACTGGTCTTCAAAGGCAGGGAAGTTCATTTGGAGCAGCTCAGAACCCCCCATTTCCTACAACCCCAGACAATATGTTGCCCTCTTGATTAGATTAGGAGAGGGCAGGAGAGGGGTGTGTTTAGGATTTTTAGCCACACCAGTAGGTGGGCTCGGGCAGATCTTGCCTCCAAAAGTCAGTTTCAGCCATGATGGATTTTTCAAAAATGTTGCTCCCTGGGATTGATTTTTGCCACACTTTCCAGGAAGTGGTCATCAAAGGGGGAAGGAGTCTGCCTCTGATTGGACAGTCAGGCCCCCTTGCTTTCCACCCGGGAGCAAGGATAAATATGGCAGAGCTGCACTGACACCTCAGATCCCTACAAGGAGCAAGACAAAGAAGAACAAGGACTGCCCTTCTGTTCCCCTGACCTCCACCTGGATACTGCACTCTGAAGGACTACACCAGCTGCACACTTGAGCTTCACCTCTGAAAGGATTTTGCCTGTCTTCATCTGCTTCAAGAAGGGAATCCCTGTTTGCTACAGGTATGAAGGAGCTGTCCAGAGTCCACTGTATCAAGTCCTGCAAGCAGAGCCAGCTGACCAGCATCCAGTGGCCATTTGAGGATTGTGACTAGGTGCATTGTGGGAATTGTAGTACCAAGGAGCAACTCAGAGTTTCTGGAAAGCGTGGATCAAGTTGTGGACACTTCCAGGACCCAAAAGGACCTCTGGAAGAAGATCCGGAAGTTTGAAGACATTTGGAGCAACTCCATAATTTTAAGAGGTGCATTGTGGGAGTTGAAATCCCAGACCCCAAGAGGCAAACCAAAGTCCCTGAATCCGTTGGCTGGTGCTGTAGTCCAATTTCCTGAATCAAGAAACACTTCTGAAAGTAAGTGTAACAGTGTTACAACATGGGTGACCTGAAATCTGGACTTTTTTCCTGCTCAGTGTGACCTTTTTATTAACCCTTGGAGTGCAAGTTGCTTCTAGGTGTTAGAAAACATGAATTATTTAAAAGGTCATATCTCTGGTTCCCCTGATCAGATTTTCATCGTTTTGGAGTCATTTTAATGATAAACTTAGAATCTATTATTATAAGTTGGTGTTGGATTTTTATTGTTTTTTTTGTTTTACATTTTTACTGTTTTGTGATTTTTAAGTGCTTTACACACCTGTCTCCTAAGTTAAGCCTTGTCGTTCGTTGACAAGCTACCAAGGGTTGAGCTGGGTTTATTTTATTGAGGCCTAGCTGGACCTAAGTGGGGGTTAGTGGCCTATTGCTAGGTGTAGGTACTTACCTGCCATTACCAATAGTCCACTTTTCAACAGAGATGTTTGGTTTTCTTGTCTCATAGTCCATGGGTATTCAGCAGCTATCTTTGTAGCCATCTAATGAGGAAGCTTTGCAACTTGTTACCTTGGATTTATCACATTTGCTGGTTCCCAAAAGACAGCTACAAAGACTCCATTTCCCCCTTGAATATTTGATCTCTTATAGGGGTGTTAGCCTTACTTCAAATGACTGATACAAGTATTCTTGAAAGACCTATGTAACTATTCAAAATGGTTATTGGATTCATAGTGGATTTAAAACTAAACCTGCAGTGGCGTAAAACAGCAGTTTGAACTTGACGTTACACAAATAACTTTTTTTCTTCGTTCAGTATGTCAGTGAGGCATTAGTATAAGGTAACACTAATTCCACTTAAAAACTCTCCTGCATGTTCTGTTTTTAATTTTCCATTATATTCCTCTTGGTTCGCGGTCAGTGGGAAAGTTACTGCTGATATTTGTGTAGTGTCTTTTCTCACATGAGACTATTAAGATAATATTTTTGTTTTCATGCTAAGTCAGGGCAGAATACTGTCATAGAGGCCAGCTTATTCAGTACCAGCTATTCTCTCCTTCCCCATATCTCTTTTCCTCTTTTGGATGGTAGATTAATTTGGTGTTGAATTTCCATTTTAGATTGGCAAATGGCGAACCATCCTCACATCATGGCTTTCTCAGTAGAAGTATTTAATTCCAAATAAGCCCAGTGACACTACTCTCTCTGGGATACAATTGGGGGTTAAGGTCAAGTGATGACTCTTCCAGAGATGCCCATGAGGCCCTTGAGGTCAAAGTTTATATGATATTACTTGTTAATATTTCGCCATTATCAAATGTGACATATTAAACTATATTCATAAAGGTGAGTTATCTGGGGAAGATCTACTCATAGGTAGATCTACTACTATACCTTGGTTTACATTTCCTCCGTTCCGAGTGAAGATTTACACCTACCTGTATCACCCTTTCAAATGAGGGGAGGATGACTCGTACAACCAAATTTACAAGTGCAAAGTTAGTATTAGTGGAGCCACAGGGACACATATCTCCCTATAGGATAGTATAACAATATTTAATATGGGTTGTTATTTTTTTAAATAATTTTAATCTAATGTAAAATAAAAATGTAAAACAATATTAACCTAGAACTACGTAAAGAAAAAGATTCAACACACTACCTCTTAAAATATCTTTGTAATAAATTGTAATCATACACAAACGAACAAACACAAACACACACACATATATATGTAACAAAATCCTTATTTGTTTCCAGCTAAGTAATGAACCAGCATGCCAAGTTTTGAGTTCAAAGATGTTCTTTATTCCAGCTGATGACGCATTTCGATGTTACAGCCTTTGTCATAATGCTCATCTTGTGTGAACTCCGACATTTATATATATATGTATATATGCATATATTGGACGAGGTTGGCCCTCTATGTAGTGTGCGAAACTAGGCAGACTGTGCAGGGGGTCCAGGCAACCACACGTTGCTTGGTACAAATAAGATGAGGTAATGTTCTAATTTTTGAGGTAGGTTGGTCGAGCAATTAGGCACATCTTGGAGAAGTGCAAAGCATTTCTTGTACTCACAGTATCAATCATGCAACTCACACATTTAAAGGAATAACTCAGGACCAATTTATAGAAATACTACAGATTTTTATATAAATTTTAAGACCACTATTATCGAAATTGATTCAGTACTTTTGAAGCTATGAATTTTTGAAGCTTTAATAAATGCAGTCTTTCTGTGCGTAATTACGCACCATAGGGATCAATAGGAAGACATCTAAAATCACACAGTTGGTTTACCAAGTTCTGGTTTTGCAGGTTGGTCATGGTCATCGGTGGGCGCACTGTGCCAGTTGGAGACGTTTTGGTGGATTCCGGTTTCTAGCTGGAGCAGCGTTGAAAAAGTCTCTTGGAGCTAGTGCAATGCCACTGAGGGGGACCACTTGGAAAAGGTATGCTCTTGCAAGGTTAAAGGTGGTTCCTTGGGGTCCCCTTGGAGTGTCAAGGCCGTAAGGGGTGAGGGTCCCTTGGGGCACAGCTGGTTCTTCATTGATGGGCACAGGGCAGCTGGGTGAGGGGGAATTGGTGAGCCTGAGGCTGTGCACAAAGGTGTCCTTTAGAGCTGGAGGTATATATCTTTGTCTCTCACTTACAGGACAACAGGGGCACTCTGATGGGAGGTCTGGGGTGTTCCTGAAGTCCTTCAACTAGAGTTCCTCCTGGTCCTTTTTCAGCTCTGGGCGAGCTGGTTTTCTGGGTGTCCGACATCAGCTGACCAGTACCCAGGGTATTAGTATTGTCCGACCACTGGAGGATGCAGTACCACCAAACTTGGCACACTTGCAGGGTTTGTCCTGGTAGTCTTTGGTGTGTAATTGGGATATCGGCTGGTCAGTGAAGTGACCCTCAATGGGTTGCTGGTTCTTGCTTTGTTTCAGAGTGGCACCTCCACTCTGGAGGGTATTCTTGGGCGATTGGTGAAGCCTGGAGGCCCTCTAGGTTTCATGAGGTCAGTCCAGTGTCCAGCTTCTCTGTAGTGGTGATTGTTGGGCCCTGGGTACAGCCGGCAGGGTTTGGAGCAATTCTTTGTGCAGCAGGTCCACAGTTCTTGTGCCTTGGATCTTCTTTTTGCTGGACTTCTATGTGTCCCTCAAATCTGATCTCTTGGTCTAGGGATGCCCACAAAATACTGAATTTAGTGGGCATTTTAGGGGGAACCTGGTAGTGTCCAATGGGACACTTACCCACCCACACCACTATAGTGACCACTTCCTGTGGGAAGGGTGACTTCCCAAAAGCTAGGGGCCTATTCATACTTTTTGGTGCAAAACTGCACTATCGCAGTTTTGCATCAATAAGTTTTTTTCTGGCTTGCACCATTCTTGAGCGTCAGCCGGGCACGATATTTATGGAATAGTTCAAGCTGGAGCAAAGGGCAGACTAGCGTAAAAAAAAATATGTTTGCATGTGTGGCGGTGGCAGCATGAGAGAAGGGGGTTTTGCACAAAAAAATGACGTTAGGCAGGTTAGAGTAAAACTAAATTACTCTAAACAGCCTAGCATCATTTTCTGATGCAAAACCACCCATACCACATGACTCCTGTCTTAGAAAAGAGAGGAGTCATGCCCACCACACCAAAGGCCAGCACAGGGGACTAGGGTCTCCTAGGCATGGCCATTACACCCAGTGCCATGTGGGGGACCATTTCAGGGCCTCTAATGGCACATAAAAAACAAATACTTTCCTTTTTTACCAATACTTACCTGGGATGGTGTCCCTCATCTTCCACTGTCCCTCTGGTGTGGTTGGGGGTGTCCCTGTGGCCTAGGAAGGGCACCTGTGGGCTTATTCCATGGTGTTCCACTATGGAAATAGGCCCACAGGTCTCCTAACGCCTTCCCTGACCCACGTGTTAAATAATGGTGCAAAGCCAGCTTTGCACCATTATTTAACTCCTCCTCCCCCGATGCGTGATTTTAGCACGGGGGATAAATATGGCACTAAGGCCATAGTGTAATTTTGTGCACGGGAACGCCTACCTTGCATTATCCCTCCTTTGTTCCCGCCAAAAGTGGGGATTTGCAAAAGGAGGTCATCTTCTGCTAGCAGCAGGCCTGGGGGTCTGGTTTCAAGGGCAGCAAGCCCGTTGAAGCTCACTGCCAGGGCAATGCAAATTCCTGAGATAGAGTGTGTTAGCACTTCCATCCAGGAAGGGCCTTGTTTTACAAACCAGAGAGACAGGGCTCTCCCCCAAGTATTGGCTGTCTGGAGGTGGCATGCTGGATAGAATCAGACAGCAACCATGCCAGGATAGTTAGCTTTTGCAGGGATCATCTCTTTTGGTGACTCCTGGGTACATTTAGGGATAAATCCATTGTACCAGTTTTTGGGGATTTATCATTCTGAGTTGTTTGATACCAAACAATCCAGGGTTCAGAGTGGCCATCATGTGTTTTACGTTTGCATCAGGACACTCAGTATGCAATGGTAGTGATAGGTGCATCTGGATGCATGGCCCTAGACAGTGGCACAATCAGTGCTGCTGCCCTTAGGGGCCTACCCTTAGTGCCCCATGCCCATGGGACATAGGTGCCCCCTTAGTAGGGACTTATAGTGGTAGCTAAGGGTGTATCCAATTGTGCCAATGAATAACAACAGTTTTAGGGAAAGAGCTCTGGACCAGAAAACCTACTTAGCAGGGGCCCTGGGCACTACATCTTCTAGAGTACATCAAACATCAGGCAAAAAGTGTGGGCTAACCATGTAAAAAAAGACCTTTTCTCCCACACACACATATCCAGAATGCCTCATAAATGGCAGAATGGATCGGCCGTACATATTTTAGAAACTATGGAAGGACTCAATGTCCATGAGCAAGACTCATAAGAGCTGAAACACGTTGGTGGTTGCTGTTAAAAAAATAAAGGAAATAAAATTTGAGTTCTGGATTGTGGTGAATTTATCTTGATTACTGGATATTTCCGGGTTTAGCCTCCTATATCACCAGCACCGGAAAGGGAGTGCGCCACTTTAATCATTTGATATTTGACTGCGTTAAGAACAAAAAATTATTGAAGAGAAAACTGTGCATGGGGAGATGGGACCGTAGGCCACGAGCTATAGTTACTTCAGCTAAACATAACTATAACTGCTGAATTTCTATGGTTTTGTGTGAGCAAATTCAGAACTGAACTATAATATTCCAGTAACCTTTGTTTGTTTAAGTGAATATATATATATATAAGATCAAGGTGTTTCCCTAACAGATTATACTAGCTTTATTGCATGCCAGGTAAATTAAGGAAGACTTAGGGGGTCATTACAACATTGGCGGTAAAAGCCGCTTACCGCCATGCAGAAGACCGCCAATACACCGCTGCGGCCGCAGAAGTCCACCACAGCTATTATGACACACATCTCGGAATCCGCCGAAATTCAGACACCCACACAAGTCCGCCACACCAAAGGTCAGTGATAAACTGGCGAAAACAAATCCTCCACCGTCACGCCAACAGAAACACGCCCATACTATCACAACCCACGAATATACGCGGCGGTCTTTCAACCGCGGTATTCCATTGGCGGTACACACTGCCGCGCTCAAAGTACACATACATCTCCAAAACACCGCCACATTGGACAATTCGAAATACACACACCTGATACACATACAAACACCACTCCCACACACCCAACACAATATAAAACACACACCCACGTCACCCACAAACCCCTACGACCAAAATTATTGACTTAGGCCAGAGAGACTGCACAGCATAGACAACCCTACCACACAGAGGCACACAACACCATCACCCACACAACATCCACGCACAAAACACCACACACCACTACACATCACCACATACACCACCCCACACATCACCTACACCACCCCATGGCACGGCAAAGACACCCCAGGTTCTCCGAGGAGGAGCTCAGGGTCATGGTGGAGGAAATCGTACGGGTAGAGCCACAGCTATTTGGATCACAGGTGCAGCACACCTCCATAGCTAGGAAGATGGAGCTATGGTGAAGAATAGTGACAGGGTCAATGCAGTGGGACAGCACCCAAGAAATCGGGAGGACATCAGGAAGAGGTGGAACGACCTACGGGGGAAGGTGCGTTCCGTGGTCTCAAGACACAACATTGCGGTACAACAGACTGGCGGCGGACCCCCACCTCCTCCCCCACAACTAACAACATGGGAGGAACAGGTCTTGACCATTATGCATCCTGAGGGCCTCGGAGGAGTCGGTGGAGGAATGGACTCTGGTAAGTCAAATCTTAACTGTCATATCCCCCACCCTACCTGCATGCTATCACAGACCCACCCCCTCACCCCCTCCCCTATCACTCCAACTCCTCACTAATGTACTAATAACACAAACCGCACATCCCAACACCAAGCCCTGCATGACACAACAAAGCATGGACACCCCTCACTAAAGCATGCCCACTGCACATACCCATAACACCCCCCCAACCATCATCACACAAGCCCCCACACAGGAATGCTAGCACTGGGGTACACGGTCACCCACCCATTGCACACCCTGACACACACAGATGCAATAATCATGCTTTTACACCCCTGCAAGACCACTACCCAACGTCACCAGACAGGAGGGTCCAGACATCTCTACCCCACCCACAGAAGAGGCCCACAGTGATGACAGCAGCTCTGGCCAACTGGATCCAGATGACCAGCCCGGACCATCGTGGGCCTCGGGACAGTCAGTTCCCCTCGCACAGGCACAGCCCACCACAGACCTTCCACCCTCTGGTAACATCAGCACAGCACCCACCCAGCGGGCCCATACCTCCGTACCCAGGACACATCAATCAGCTGTGTGTCCACCACTACAGGGAACCCAGGATAACCCACCACCCCAACAACAACAGGAACCTGGGGGCAGTTGTAGTGGGCACACGGTCCAGGGGACGGAGGCCCAGGAACACAGGGGAACTGGGAGGGCTGCTGTGCGACAGGGGGCAGACAGGCCAAGGGAACCCACTCTCCACGAGGCCCTCTCCGCCATCATGGGAGCATACCACCTCTATACACTCCACGAAGAAGGAGGACACCAATGAACCGGAACTACAAATATTCCGTGTTTTTATCCACGGTGAATCTGCCCCGGAAACGGTGGCGGATTAGTAGGTTGTGATACTGTGGGCGTTACTTTGTCTCCCGCCTGTCTGTTGGCGGTGACCACTGCGCTGTTTGTCTGTACCGCCGTGGCGGTCGGAGTGGCTGTCTTTTTTGGCGGTTTCCACCACGGTCATAATTCCCTTTTTTTTTCGCCGGCCTGTTTGCGGTCTTACCTCTGCTTTAACACCGTCTGCCAGGGTTGTAATGACCCCCTTAATTACTTATCAGTCATTAAAATGCAAATCGACAACTGGTTACGGTTTGATGTGCCTGACATAGAGTACTAAACTTGTGTAGCAATTCAAAAACAATTGCATATCCTTGGTTTGCTACTGAAGTTTTTGGGAATTAATATTTCCAGGAGATCCACTCAAATAGTAATTAAGTTGGGAAGATGCTAGTGTTCCACAAGCTGTATTCCGGATTTCACTAGAGAATTACTGTACAACTGTGTCACTTATTTCTGTTTTAAGTCTTTTAAGTCTGGTATTAGCCAAGACATTTTGGGCCTCATTATGACTTTGGCGGCCTTTTCGAAGACTGCTGCAGTGGTGGCCGCCAAACTACCGCCATGTTGGTGGTCATCCGACCTCCATATTAAGAGTCATGCAGACTGCCATAAAACAGCCACAAATCTGACACCACCAGGACACAGGAGTGCAGGAAAGAGGCAGTTCTACCACTAGCACTGCCACTCCAACACAAATCCACCCACCAGATTACGAGCCACAAACCAGCACAGTGGTTCTTCCATGGTGGAAAACCATTGGTGGTGCAAACTGGCACGGTCTAAACCCACTACTGTCAAAACACAACACCACATTGGACAGTTTGAATACCCCATATCTCACACACATCCACATCCACACACCAGACATACCTACTCAGTGCTCTATATCACACTCGGACACAACCCGCAATCCCTTGCAACTAAAATAACATATAAGCAGAGAGCATGCAATCACAGACAGAGAGCACCCTAACATCATAGGCACACACACACACACACACACACACACACCACACACATCACACACTACACACCAGCACAACTAACACACAACACACATTATGAGCATACACAAATCACCACAAGCGCCCATTACTCACAACGCACTACCCACACTATCAATCACCCAACACCGCACCCTTACACACACACAACACCCCACCCTCCTGCCAACACAACCACTACCATGTCCCCACAAAAGCACCCACAGTTTACAGACGATGAGTTGAGGGTCATGGTAGATGAAATCATCAGTGTAAAGCCACAAATGTTTGGAGCACAGGACCAGCAAACGTCAATTGCCAGGAAAAGGGAGCTGTGGCAAAGAATAGTCGACAGGATCAACTCAGTAGGCAACCACCCACGCACAATGGAGGACATCAGGAAGAGTTGGAACGACTGTCGGGGGAAGAAACTTTCCATGCCATCATGACACTAGATAGCTGTGAAGATGACTGATGGTGGGACCCCATCCTCTTCCCCACAGTTCACATCTTTGGAGGAGAAGGTCTTTGACATTCTGCATCCCAAGGGCCTGACTGGAATACTTGGGGGACTGGACTCTGGTAAATACCCACAACTTCCATGTCACACAATTGCCGTGTCCTTCCCCACTACCCAAGTACTCCCCAATTCACTGCATGTCTCACTACACTTCCCACCTATTCACCTATTGCCCCTCTCCTGCAGGCCACACCTCCACCCAGCCCAACTGGCTACAAAAAACTTGGCAAAGGTACGGATAGACTTGGCTAATACTGTCACTACGACTCCCACACTGCACTAGCCTATCTACGTCAAAACCTTGAATGCGCACATCTCATCACTTACATGTATGACTATTGTACGAGCTACACCAACTAAACACGGGTGCATGTCTGTGACTAATCCAAATGGCCACTCATCCTGATCTCAAACCCTGAAATGGACTCACCATGGTATGGAAAGTAAAATGACAGACTCCATGCACATGCACAACATGCACAGATAGGACATTTAAACTTGCATACTCACATACTGTCCTCCTTCTGGGACACTATGGTGCAATGTCCATCCATTTTGTGTCACAACTAGCAAGCCTGACCATTCACCGGGTAACAGTGCTGAACAGCCATGTGAACTATCAGACAGTACCTGAACCCATCTGCAGTGCTATATCTACCAAACCTGAATTACAGCAGCCAACATGGAGTATGTAACACATGTCACAGAATACCATGGAGAGGATACCAAAGACTGCCAGCCCTCCTCAGGATGAAGGCCCCAGTGAGGACACGGCTGGATGTCTGGACACTGGTGAGCTACCTGGATCATCTGGGACACCTGGTCTGTCTACGACTCCCTGCCTCACCCTGCCCACATCTATCCCCCCAATCCTGTAGCTACAACTTCACAGCCAACCCTTTGTGCCCAAACCTCTGTCCCAAGGACTGTAAAAACTACTGTTTGCCTCACAGTACAGGGACCTGAGTCGACCCCTCACACCCCACACAATGGAAGGTCCTGCTAACACTGGGAATGGGCACACCATGCCAGGGGCACATGTACCTGGGGGCAGGGGGCATGAGAGGGAAGCTGTGGGCCAGAGGATGGGGTCCCCAAGGGACCCCACTGACCAGGAAACCATCTCCCAAGTCCTGGAAGCATAAGCATACCAACAATCCCAGGACATGATGGGTCACATTATCACCATGTTGGGTGAAAACAAAAGGCTGCAGAAGGCATACCACCAGGAGGTCATGCAGCAGTGTAAGGCACACAATGCCACCATAATCTCCATTGCAGGGGTGCTGAAGGACATCAACACCACCCTGTGCGCTTCCTCGACCCACCATTAGGCCCCTTCCACTAGCAACCTAACATCTAGGCCATCTACAACAGTGGCAGCTAGTGGAATGGAGGCACTGCCAGGGGATCCACAGGACTCAGACTTCCCTCCTTCTGTAGCTGACCTCCCCCCCCACAAACATGGACATCCACACAAACATCCAGCTAGAGCAGATATCAAGACCAAACCTACTGCCAGGTAGTGAACCTCACCTGATTTGCCTCCACTGTGTGTTGCTGAGACACCCTGTTGCCTGTTCAGAGACATTACTCCATTTTCCAATGGCAGTGGACCTGTGCAACCAACTGCTGTAACAGCTACTCTGATGAATCCATCTACCATGACCTCACTCATCACCTTTTGGACAATTTGAGCACCTTAAATGTGCCTTTTACTCTCATGATGTGCACAATAAACACCACTGAACTGTCAACATCAGGGCAGTGCGCGCTCTACGGGCAACTGGAATGCAAAAATCCAGCACTCCCAAGATAACATAATTCATGCATTATGCTGATGTGCTGTTGTTTAACCTTTTGCATTGCAGAGTTTAATCCTGAAGACTTATATTCAAGGTGCTTATAAATACTGTTTATTTACAATGTATTGCTGCAGGCTTTCAGAGTGTGTCAGGGTGTGGTGCCTTTCCAGGGCATTCTAGAAGCTTTCTCTGCAGCATGACTGGGTGTGGTTGTGGGCTGGGCCAAGACTCTATGTAAGGGAGCCAGCCCAGCTCCACATGCTCACTATTCAGAGATCCCGGTGCAGAGCAGCAGCAACTTCCTGAGCTCTTTTTCCGGAGGCCTACTTTGATCTTCCATGCCTTGCCCTTCACTTTGTTGATGATTCTTGATCAGGGCGGTAAGACAGAGGTCGGGCTAGGCCCCCGATCCTGTTCTCAAAGGCTTTCAAGTTCTTGGGCCTAATTTTCATGATAAATGATTTTACCTTGTGCGTGTGAATGTGCGCTTGGCGTTTTCTGGCATTTACAAGGTAGCATTCGAATCGGCAAGTCGTTCAATTCATTACTAGTGCTTAACTCATGATATTAATTGTACGCTACCATTTCATGGCATTTACAAGGTAGCATTCGAATCGGCAAGACGCACGATTAATTTCTTGTGCTAAATCCATGTTATTCATTGTGCGCTACCATTTCATGGCATTTACAAGGTAGCATTCGAATCGGCAGGTCACGCGATTTATTTCTTGTGCTTAACTTGTGATATTCATTGTGTGCTACCATTTCTTGGCATTCACATGGTGGCATTCGAATCAGCAACACACGTGATTCATTTCTTGCGCTTAACTCGTGATATTCATTGTGCGCTATTGTTTCTTGGCATTCACATGGTGGCATTCGAATCGGCAAGATGCGTGATTAATTTCTTGTGCTTAACTCGTGATATCAATTGTGCGCTACCATTTCTTGGCATTCACATGGTGGCATTTGAATCGGCACGACGCGTGATTCATTTCTTGTGCTGAACTTGTGATATTTAGTGTGTACTACCATTTCATGGCATTTACATGGTGGTTTTCGAATCGGCAAGACGTGCAATTCATTTCTTGTGCTTAACTCATGATATTCATTGTACGCTACAATTTCATGGCATTTACAAGGTAGCATTCGAATCGGCAAGACGTGCAATTCATTTCTTGTGCTTAATTCATGTTATTCATTGTGCGCTAACATTTTGTGGCATTTACATGGTGGCATTCGAATCGGCAAGACGCGTGATTCATTTCTTGTGCTTAACTCATGATATTCATTGTGTGCAACCATTTCATGGCATTTACATATTCTTGTGGAAATGAGCAATGTGCGCAATTCATGTTTCTGCATTTTAAAAACTAAGGGGGTGATTCCAAGCTTGGCGGGCGGCGGGAGCCGCCCGCCAAGCAGGAACCGCCAGAAGACCGTACTGCGGTCAGAAGACCGTACCGCGGTCAAAAGACCGCAGTGGTCATTCTGGGTTTCCCACTGGGCTGGCAGGCGACCTCCAAAAGGCCGCCCGCCAGGCCAGCGGGAAACACCCTTCCACGAGGAAGCCGGCTCCGAATGGAGCCGGCGGAGTGGAAGGGGTGCGACGGGTGCAATAGCACCCGTCGCGAATTTCAGTGTCTGCTAAGCAGACAATGAAATTCTAAGTGGGGCCCTCTTACGTCGGCCCCTGCAGGGGCCCCCAGGGGCCCCACAACACCCCATACCGCCATCCTGTTCCTGGCGGCCGAAACCGCCAGGAACAGGATGGGGCCCTCTTACGTGGGCCCCTGCAGTGCCCATGCCATTGGCATGGGCGCTGCAGGGGCCCCCAGGGGCCCCACGACACCCCATACCGCCATCCTGTTCCTGGCGGCCGAAACCGCCAGGAACAGGATGGCGGTATGGGGGTCGGAATCCCCTGGGCAGCGGAAAGCCGGCGGTACACCGCCAACTTTCCGTTTCTGGCCGCGGCTGTACCGCCACGGTCAGAATGCCCAAAGGAGCACCGCCAGCCTGTTGGCGGTGCTCCCGCGGACCACAGCCCTGGCGGTTTTTACCGCCAGGGTCAGAATGACCGCCTAAGTGTTAGAATTCTAGATGTTACATTATATGTGCATAATAAGCCCCTTAATACAACTCCTACGTGTTCCAGAAAACGTTCAGATTATTTCCTTGTCCTCATGCAAAAAGACTGTGTTTGATTCTGAAGACATAATTCTAGAGGGTGCTTATGTTTCTAGTCAATGTGTAACAATTCATTAAGAGGTTTTATTGAGAAGTTGTATTAATAATTCTTAATTTTTTCCCAGGTAACCAGACGTCTTGAGGCCTAGTTAATTGGTCCATGCTTAAGTTATCCATGGTTACAATATGACAATGCTTAGAATCATAGTCTAGTAAAGACTAATATGATATAATTTTGATATTGTGTGTTTTAACCTTTTGCTTCCTACAGGTCTCCTTCCCAGCTGTTCCCTACCTAATCCCTTTTTCCCCACTTGGACTCTCTTAGACTTTGTGACATTCTATTCAGAGTATTGGATCTGTCTTGTGGTGGACATGTTGGGAATGTGCGCAGACCCGAGGATCTGGTGACTCTGACATGAACACAGCTATTGCATGTGTTGTCAATAAAACATCACACATTGTGATGCTTGCCAACTGTGTCCTGGTAACCCCCCCATAAAACAGACAGTGGAATGGACATCAGAGGGAGGCACCCTCAGCAAGAGACACATTGTAACAGATATATCCCAGGACAGATGTCAGAGAGGATGAAATCCAGGCCCATGCAAGAGTATAGTCAGTATTCCAACCTTCAAAAAGAGCATGACAGAGAATACCATCAGGATGGAAGGCATTGTGCCACTTATAGCACATATGCAGGTCTTAGATGTTGTACACACTGAGCAGGGACCCCCAGTTATTACCTATACAACACCAGTTACATTAAAGTCACACAAATCACCTTATCAGCCATCTGTCATATATAACCCTCATTTCTGCAATCATTTACCAGTGCTTAATGACTATGAGTGCCTCAAAGCATAAGTAGCAGAGGCACAAGTTTAAATACCACAGTCAGTGGGTGGAATGACATGAGAACAAGAGAATGCAGGGCACGTATCTCATTACTGGTCTGTCCATTTGAGAAGTGAATGTAGGAATCTGCAGTGAGAACATATGTTAGAGTTGAACCATTTATACTGTGCACCTTACATTCTATCAGCCTGCTTCCACAACACACACATAGGGATAGCACCACAATACACCCCCACTGGTGAATCACATCAGGAGGACTAATGTCACCAATTAACGTGAACATACAGGACTTGAAAAATCCCAGTGAAAACACCTGTATGTCACTGGAAGTACTGATTGATGAGTTCAGACCTAGAGTCAGCTGCATCTTCTTCCTCTGGCTTCTCATCACTTGCCATTTCAGAATTTCCAGCAACTGGTCCAGCTGCCTCACCGTCATCAGTTAGCAATGGTTTCTGACGTCTCAGGGCTCGATTGTGGAGCATGTAGCAGGCAACAATGATTTTGTGTACCTTTTGGGGCGAGTAGAGGAGGGCACCTCCAGAGAGGTCCAGGCACATGAATCTGTCCTTTAGTAGGCCAAATATTCACTTAATTACACGCCTCGCCCTCCCATGGGCTTCATTGAAATGGATTTACCCTCCAGTGACAGGGTACCACACTGGTGACAACAGCCAAGGAAGGTTTGGATAGTCAGAGTCACCTGCGTGCACAAATGTAGGACCAGTGAAATAACAGGTGATGACAGGTGTCATAACAGTGAAACACATTAATATGCATTCATACCAAGGAACCAGGCCCTCTCCGTCAAGCCATCATGTGTGGGACATTACTGTTCCTCAAAATGTTGTAGTCATGCACAGATCCAGGAAACTTGGCAGTGACTTGTGATATGTACTTGCCTTCCAGACACACCACTTGAACATTTATGGAGTGTGTGAGAAAACAGGGCTGATTGCAGAGGCCCCATAACTTTTTGCCCCCAGTTTCCTCTTTTTGCTGGTGTTTTCCTGACTTTGATGGTGCCCTGGGTACTGCTAACCAGTCCCAGGGCCTGTGCTCTGTATAAAATGGATATGCAAATGAGGCTAATTATAATTGGCTAAGTTAACCTACCTATAAGTCCCTAGTATATGGTAGGGCATGTAGGTTTAGGGACCACAGCATAGGTGGTGCACACCTAGGTGCACTGCTGAGGTGCCCAGTGTCATTTTAAAAGCAAGTCTGCCTTGCTGGCTGCTTTTAAATTAAAGTTATATGCAAATTCGACTTTGGAATTAAAGGTACTTCCAAAGTCTTAAACTACCTTATTTTTACATATAAGTCACCCCTAAGGTGTGCCCTATGTGCCCCTAGGGCTGGGTGCCATGTAACTATAAGCAGGGACTTTATAAAAATAGATTTATAAGCCCTGGTGAGGTAAAAACAGCGAAATTCGTTTTTCCCTCATTGAAGTAAATGGCCTTCATAGGCATAGTTGGCAGACTTTATTTTAAATTTTAAAGTCTCCTTAAATGTTACATACCAAGAATTTGGTATCAAATTAATTGTTGTAATAAATCCCACAACTTCCAGTTGTTGGATTTAATATAACTTGTTCAAGTAAAAAGTTTAGACTTTACCTAAAAAGTTGCCAATTTCAGCTCTGCATTGTTTTTGCTGCTGTGCTCTGATTGGCCAGCCTGCAGCAGCTTCTGCCAGGCTGCCTTGATGAGGTGTGAAGTGGCCAGGCTTCACACAAAGGGATGTGCTTGGGGGAGAGAATCTCCCCTCAGCAGATGGTGAGGCAGGAAGGGGGAGGGCTGCCAAACTGGTCTTCAAAGGCAGAGAAGGACATCTGGAGCACCCAGCAACACCCCCACATCCTGCAACCCCAGACAATTAGGTGCCCCCTTGATTAGATTGGGAGAGGGCAGGAGATGGGTGTATTTATGATTTTTAGCCACACCAGTGGGTGGGCTCAGCCAGATGTAACCTCCAAAAATCAGATTCATCCATGTTGGATTTTTAGAGACTGTTGCCTTCTGGGATGGATTTTTGCCACACTTCCCAGGAAGTGGTCATCACAGGGGGACGACCCTGTCCCTGATTGGAGAACCAGGGCCCCCCTGCTTTTCACCCAGGAGCAAGGATCAAACTGGCAGACCTGCACCCACACCTCAGATCCCCTCCAGAATTCAACAAGAAAGGAACTAAAGAAGAAGTAGGACTGCCCTGCTGGACCCCTTGCCTGCACCTGGACCCTGCACTCAGAAGGACTGCACCAGCTGCACACTTGGGCTTCACCACAAGAAGGACTTTGCCTGGCTTCAACTGGTTCAAGGAGGGACTCCCTGTTTGCTACAAGTGAAAAATTGCTAACCAGAGTCCCCTGCACCAACTCCTGAAGAAAGCGACCAGCTGACCACTGTCCAGTGGCCAAAAAGGAGTTTGCGCCAGGTGCATTCTGGGAGTTGAAGTCCGCACCCCCCAAGGACCATCACAGAACTTCTGGACCCTTGGGGTGAGCTGTGGACCCCAAAAGAACCTTAAAAGAACATCTGGGTGAAGCCCCAGAAGTTTGGAAAAGATTTGAGAATTTTTGGAAAAAAGCTCCAGAGAGGGACCGACCTGCCGCGGAAATTCTAGCCGGCTTGCCTCAACCGTGACCCGGCCTGACTTCGTGGTTCGTCCCGGTAAAGAAAAACATCCAAAAAAGAGACTAAGTCCGAACGTAAAAAGTTGACCGGGACCTCCCAGCCATCGTATCCGAGAAGGGCTCCATGGACGTCGGATCAAGATCCAGGTTTACCCCGGTCGAAGGATTTTCATCTCGAAAAAACGACTAAGTCCGAAGGTAAAAGTCTCCACCGAGGAAACCCACAAGGGCTCCAGGAGGTCGGATTCAACTGGCAGGTTCGTCCCGGTGAAGAAAAACTTCAAAATAAAGACTAAGTCAGAAGGTAACTTTTTAACCGAGGCCTCCCGCGACCTGTAGCCGAGCAGGGCTCCATCGCGGTCGGCCTGAAAGTTTGACTTTGCCCTGGTCGAGGTGCAACCAGATGACTCGATTGGCGCTTTTTGTTTCTAAGCGCTAGAAAAGTAATAATTCTTTAAAAATTCATATCTCCGGTTCCCCTGAACCGATTTTAATCGTTTTTGTGTCATTTTAAAGATAAAAATATAAACTATTTTTATAAATTGGTTTTGGATTTTTAAACTGTTTCCTGTGTTTTATTTAATTACTGTTTTGTGATATTTGAATGCTTTACACTTTGTCTCCTAAGTTAAGCCTTGACGCTCGTTGCCAAGCTACCAAGGGTTGAGCTGGGATTAATTTACTGAGACCTAACTGTACCTATGTGGAGGTTAGTGGCTTGTTGCTAGGTGTAGGTACCTACCTGCCCTACCAATAACCCATTT
Organism: Pleurodeles waltl; assembly: GCF_031143425.1. Taxonomy (NCBI): domain Eukaryota; kingdom Metazoa; phylum Chordata; class Amphibia; order Caudata; family Salamandridae; genus Pleurodeles; species Pleurodeles waltl. Next base: position 559,521,436 of record NC_090444.1, read on the forward strand.
TCCAACATAATTGGAAGCAGCGACGGGATCCTGTACTTGTGTTCAATATCACGTTACAGTTTTAGGTAAAACAAATTAAAAATCCTTTAAATTGTCCTAGTGCAAAAATTGTTTTTAATTTTTAATTTGGATTAATTTCAATTATTGAATTTTTGTAATTTTTCTAAATTCTTGTTTCCAATTTTTGCAAAAAGTTTTTGTTGACACAAAACTAGGGAACCATGGAGCTTGATCTGGCTAGCCTACCCACACTGACAGTAGTCCAGCTTAGGGGGTTGTGTATTGAAAGAGGGTTGCCTGCAACCACTGATCTCAGGAAGCAAATCCTGATCACATCCCTGACAGCATGGGCTGAGGCCCAAGAGGTAGAGTCAGAAGAAGCTCCAGAGGAGGGAGAAAGAAGGGAGGATGCAAGCTCTAACCACTCAGGGGAGGGAAGGCATCTGAGCCCAAGTGAGGATGAGGAAGAACGGTCCTCAGTAAATACAGTCACTAGGGGCAGATCCAAAGCTAGTGGTGGGAAGGGGGTCCTTTCAGGAGGAGAGAACCCATCCATCAGAGAAAGAGAGCTGGAGGCCCAGCTAGCATACATAGCTTTGGAAGCAGAGAAGCTGGCCCTAGAAAAGAAAAAGTGGGCATACAAAGAGAAAAGAGATGGAGGCAGCGATAAAGAAGCTGAGGTGTCCATGGGTGGGGGAGTTTGCCCCAGATTACCCAAGGGGGTAGTTCCTGCTTATGTAGAGGGGGATGACATAGATAAGTGGCTGGGGGCCTTTGAGAGGGCACTCCAAATGAGAAGGGTTAGGCCTCAATACTGGGGTTCCCTTTTGTGGGAGTTGGTCCCCAACTCAGGGAGGGATAGGCTTCTGACCTTAAGGGGGGAGGAGGCAGATTCATACCCTAGTATGAAGAGGTGCTTAGCCAAGAAGTTTGGTCTGACCCCAGAGCAATATAGAATGAAGTTCAGGGACACCCAGAAGGTCAGTACCCAGTCTTGGGTTGACTTTGTGAACATTTCACTAAAGGCACTAGAGGGCTGGATTATTGGTAACAAAGTAGATACTTATGAGGGGTTATACAATCTGATCATGAGAGAGCACATCTTGACCAATTGTACCCAATAAAGGTTACGCCAGCATCTAGTGGACTCTAAGCAGACCAACCCTAGAGAGCTAGGGGAGGCAGCTGATGAGTGGTTGAGAACCAGGGTGGTTGTCAAGTCCCAGGGGGGAGACTCCAAGAAGGGGGGGACAGGTCCCCAAAAACCTAAGGAGGGAGGTGGTAAGCCCACCACAGAGACTCCCTCTGTACCCCAGAACCCTAAGAAGGAGGAGAGTAAATCCCACTCTGACCAGCAGAGACAGTTAGACCCAGGGTTTAAAAAGCTCTTGGAAAGTAGGGCTTGCTTTGACTGTCAGCAGACAGGTCACTTCAGAGGAGATGCAGCCTGTCCAAAGAAGGTGGTTAGCACTGGGCTGTCCAGTGTAGCCATGGAGGAGGATTCCTCAGATGATGAAGTCCTCTTAACATTGAGCTGGGAGACAGGACCAGATGGTAAGCTGGTGATACCTGAGGGTGAGAGTAGGCACTTCCACCACATTCAAGTGAATGGGATCCCTACCACTGGCCTGAGAGACACCTGTGCCAGTCACACTATAGTGAGTGACCGGTTAGTGACCCCAGACATGTATGTCCCAGGAAAGACAAAGAAAGTCAGGATAGCCACAGGGGAGGTCACCTCCAAACCTGTAGCCATAGTGCCCCTAGAGAGGGAGGGTATCCTTGACTGGATTAGGGTGGTAGTCAGTGCTGACCTTCCCCTAGATTGTATCCTGGGCAATGACCTCCCAGAGGTGAGTCTGGTCACAGATGGGGTGGTCGCCCAGGGCGCCACCCCAACCCAAAGTCCTGGGGAGTCAGTCCCTACAGTTAGGAGACAGGGGTCCCCAAGAAAAGGAAAGAAGAAAAGGAAGGGTAGGCCACTCTTAAAGAGAGTTCCAGGGAGCCAAGGGCCTTCTGCCCCAGTAAGGGGGGAGCCCAGAGTAGGCACTGGTGAGGCCTCACCTGACCCCAAGGAAGTCCTGAGTAGTCAGGCAGCTGTCCAGATGCAAGGTGTTGCCCCTGCACTGACAGAAGGGAGAGTGGAAGGAGGGTGTCTGCCACAGGAGGTGGTAGCCCCCCACTCTAGACAGCAAGAGGGGTGCCAGGACCCCAAAGAAGCCCCTAAAGCAGCTCAGCCACCTGTCAGTGGAGAGCTTAGGGTGTGGTTCTGGGTACTGACAGCTGTCAGTAGCCTCTGCTGGGTGCTAGCCTTCCTGGCAGCACTGTACTTGGCCTGGGAGGCAGACCCCAGGGCCAATAGCAAAGTAGGCCCCCTGACCCTATTGGTCATGGTGGGGTTGCTCAAGTGTTGGGTGACCTCTTTGGGTAAGCTAGGTGTTGCCCTAGCAAAGTTTGGAGTAGGGGAGGTGGGCACCTCACTACCCAAGTTGGCAGAGAGAGAGGAGGAAGACCCCCCTAGAGGGAAGTTTCAGTTTGAGTTGGGTCCTTTTACTGTTGGGATGGCTTCACTACCCAGAGGGAGTGACCATGACAGGAGGATATAAGGCAGAGTAGGCCCTGCAAAGGGACAGCCAGTTTTCTTCACTGTCTTCCTCGCCTAACAAGCCAGGAAGACTCTCCCAGGGTTGGGCTGAGTCTCCTGGGCGTGTGGGCTGGGGGGGCGGTTGTGTGAGAAAACAGGGCTGATTGCAGAGGCCCCATAACTTTTTGCCCCCATTTTCCTCTTTTTGCTGGTGTTTTCCTGACTTTGATGGTGCCCTGGGTACTGCTAACCAGTCCCAGGGCCTGTGCTCTGTGTAAAATGGATATGCAAATTAGGCTAATTATAATTGGCTAAGTTAACCTACCTATAAGTCCCTAGTATATGGTAGGGCATGTAGGTTTAGGGACCACAGCATAGGTGGTGCACACCTAGGTGCACTGCTGAGGTGCCCAGTGTCATTTTAAAAGCAAGCCTGCCTTGCTGGCTGCTTTTAAATTAAAGTTATATGCAAATTCGACTTTGGAATTAAAGGTACTTCCAAAGTCTTAAACTACCTTATTTTTACATATAAGTCACCCCTAAGGTGTGCCCTACGTGCCCCTAGGGCTGGGTGCCATGTAACTATAAGCAGGGACTTTATAAAAATAGATTTATAAGCCCTGGTGAGGTAAAAACAGCCAAATTCGTTTTTCCCTCATTGAAGTAAATGGCTTTCATATGCTAGAATGGGCAGACTTTATTTTAAATTTTAAAGTCTCCTTAAATGTTACATACCAAGAATTTGGTATCAAATTAATTGTTGTAATAAATCCCACAACTTCCAGTTGTTGGATTTAATATAACTTGTTCAGGTAAAAAGTTTAGACTTTACCTAAAAAGTTGCCAATTTCAGCTCTGCATAGTTTTTGCTGCTGTGCTCTGATTGGCCAGCCTGTAGCAGCTTCTGCCAGGCTGCCTTGATGAGGTGTGAAGTGGCCAGGCTTCACACAAAGGAATGTGCTTGGGGGAGAGAATCTCCCCTCAGCAGATGGTGAGGCAGGAAGGGGGAGGGCTGCCAAACTGGTCTTCAAAGGCAGAGAAGGACATCTGGAGCACCCAGCAACACCCCCACATCCTGCAACCCCAGACAATTAGGTGCCCCCTTGATTAGATTAGGAGAGGGCAGGAGAGGGGTGTATTTATGATTTTTAGCCACACCAGTGGGTGGGCTCAGCCAGATGTAACCTCCAAAAATCAGATTCATCCATGTTGGATTTTTAGAGACTGTTGCCTTCTGGGATGGATTTTTGCCACACTTCCCAGGAAGTGGTCATCACAGGGGGACGACCCTGTCCCTGATTGGAGAACCAGGGCCCCCCTGCTTTTCACCCAGGAGCAAGGATAAAACTGGCAGACCTGCACCCACACCTCAGATCCCCTCCAGAATTCAACAAGAAAGGAACTAAAGAAGAAGAAGGACTGCCCTGCTGGACCCCTGGCCTGCACCTGGACCCTGCACTCAGAAGGACTGCACCAGCTGCACAATTGGGCTTCACCACAAGAAGGACTTTGCCTGGCTTCAACTGGTTCAAGGAGGGACTCCCTGTTTGCTACAGGTGAAAAATTGCTAAACCAGAGTCCCCTGCACCAACTCCTGAAGAAAGCGACCAGCTGACCACTGTCCAGTGGCCAAAAAGGAGTTTGCGCCAGGTGCATTCTGGGAGTTGAAGTCCGCACCCCCCAAGGACCATCACAGAACTTCTGGACCCTTGGGGTGAGCTGTGGACCCCAAAAGAACCTTAAAAGAACATCTGGGTGAAGCCCCAGAAGTTTGGAAAAGATTTGAGAATTTTTGGAACAAAGCTCCAGAGAGGGACCGACCCGCCGCGGAAATTCTAGCCGGCTTGCCTCAACCGCGACCCGGCCTGACTTCGTGGTTCGTCCCGGTAAAGAAAAACATCCAAAAAAGAGACTAAGTCCGAACGTAAAAAGTTGACCGGGACCTCCCAGCCATCGTATCCGAGAAGGGCTCCATGGACGTCGGATCAAGATCCAGGTTTACCCTGGTCGAAGGATTTTCATCTCGAAAAAACGACTAAGTCCGAAGGTAAAAGGCTCCACCGAGGAAACCCACATCGCGTATCCGGACAAGGGCTCCAGGAGGTCGGATTCAACTGGCAGGTTCGTCCCGGTGAAGAAAAACTTCAAAATAAAGACTAAGTCAGAAGGTAACTTTTTAGCCGAGGCCTCCCGCGACCTGTAGCCGAGCAGGGCTCCATCGCGGTCGTCCTGAAAGTTTGACTTTGCCCCGGTCGAGGTACAACCAGATGACCCGATTGGTGCTTTTTGTTTCTAAGCGCTAGAAAAGTAATAATTCTTTAAAAATTCATATCTCCGGTTCCCCTGAACCGATTTTAATCGTTTTTGTGTCATTTTAAAGATAAAAATATAAACTATTTTTATAAATTGGTTTTAGATTTTTAAACTGTTTCCTGTGTTTTATTTAATTACTGTTTTGTGATATTTGAATGCTTTACACTTTGTCTCCTAAGTTAAGCCTTGACGCTCGTTGCCAAGCTACCAAGGGTTGAGCTGGGATTAATTTACTGAGACCTAACTGTACCTATGTGGAGGTTAGTGGCTTGTTGCTAGGTGTAGGTACCTACCTGCCCTACCAATAACCCATTTTCCAACAGAGTGATAGTCCTTACTGTTCCAATACACCTGTTTATAGGCACTGGGAGGGACCAGAGCTACATGAGGAATGTGTCCCATATCATAAAAGTCTGTCTTCACATAGACCAAGTCTACACATTGGGGGAACCTGGTGTAGCTGTCCAGGTGCCTTAACAAAGCACACAGTACATCCTTCAATATCAGACTGAACATTGGTGAGACATCCCTTCTGTTAAGGCCACTGTATTCTGAAAGAAGTCTTTGGCAAGAAAGTGTTGCACTGACAAGACGTGTACTATGGGAGGGATGCAATAGGGATTGCGCATGGCTGGCAACCGATCTGGCTCCAACTGCATACATACATCCATGATGGTCTGATGAGTCAGATGATATGTCTGGATTACATGCCTGTCCTCCATGGTTGCAAGGTCAACTAGTGGAAGATACACTGGTGGTTGTCTCAATCTCCTCGTGGCAGGATATCTAGGTTCAGAGGAGAGAATGTCCAATGAATAAAGCAGTAGGAATATGTAAGCAGCACATTACATTAGCACACACCTAACACTGTACGGGATGCGTTGTACAGATGACATATACAATAATGACCATGCTTATGCGCATTGGTTACCCTCATCGCTGCACATTGACTTACATGTAAGTCATATAGGACATATGTCACATGTGTCATTGAACATGTGCGGCTGACTGAGCTGTCCTGCACGGATCAAACAATATGTATTGGAATCTGCCAATATATAGCAGTTGCCTCCGAGTGTCATAACATGGCTATTCACAATTATACAGCCTCATCACTTCATTGTGGCAAGGATGTCACAAATTGAAGCACTACCGTGATAGCACAACACAGGGTTAATCCGCCATTTCACTGAGCCTGTGTATGGCACACTTATTTAGGCACATCCATCTATTATATGTAGTGACCTAAGTCCACCACATGCCAATGAACGCCGGTGGTGACGGTCCTGTACATGGGGGCCATGACCTTCATTTTCTGCAGCCTTGCCCACTTGACTCCTGACACTGTTGCTAGCAAGACCTCCATGACGTGAGCTGCTGTGTACTGCCCCTGGGAGCCATCATGCCACGTCCTGCAAGTGATAGGGCCCCTGCCTTCCCACCGGAAGACCTGGAAAAGCTGGTGGAGGAAGTCCTACCCCTGTATGGACAGCTACATTTGACACCGGAGGAGCAGGTGAGTCTTTTGCCACAGTCATGTGAGATAGGGGTTGCGGGTGATGTTCATTCAGGTAAGTGTACTAGTGAGGGAGTATATGCATACTAAAGGCATAAAGTGAAGGCGTGTGAGCAGAGAGGATGGAGATATGTGGGCACTTTCTGTGACAGATATGTAATGCCCACTCCTGTTGGTTTGGTGCATGTGTACATGACTTTCTCCTTTTGTTCGTGTCATCCATGCAGATGAACGCCCATCAGAAAAAAAGGATCTCTCGTGCCATCGTCAAGCAAATGCGGACCCTGGGGGTCCACAGCCGGCAGAGCACCCATTGTCGCAAGTGGTGGGAGGACCCTAGATGCTAGGCCTGGAAGACTCTAGAGGCTCAGCTGGGGATGTCCTCCCAATGAGGGAAGGGTGCCTGATAGACCCTGAGCCTCCTACTGGCCCGCATTTAGGCAGTGGCCTACCCTGAGGTGGACAGGCATTTAAGGACAGCACAGCAGCCATAAGTGGGTGAGTACTGATTGTATCCTGATAAATGCGTCTGGTTGTAAGGTGTTTGCTACCTCACTATATCTTCTCTGACACTGTAGTAAGTGCAGCATGTATGTAGACTAGTGGACATGTGTAGTTCCCACTGTGCCTGAATACTGAAGGTAGATGTGATTCCTGGATTGCAATCAGTAGATTTAAATCTCCTGTGTCATAACATCTCCATGTCTGCATGTGGAGATGGTTAAATGACTATGCCATATGTGTGACTCCATCCTGCCTATTCTACGGATCTGAGCTTGTGTATCACCCTACCCATTGAGTATGACCTGGACCATCCATCTGCAAATGTGAGATTGTGGGTCTAAGGTGTCTGTCCATTCCAATCTGTAATGACCACCTGTATTTGCAACTGGCTGACTCTCATATTTGGTACAGGGTCTATAGACATCTAGTACTGGTACAGTTATAGACTCCATGTGAGGCAACAATTTCAATAACACCACAGATATGGCCTGTGTAGGGCTGTACTTATGGCTAGATGGTTGTATCCCAATTGTCTGTTCATCTTCAGTCAATGGGGTGTGTGAAGGTAACAACAGTAGGGCAATATGATATGGGTGCCTGATTTGGTTAAATTGGACTCATTATGCATTTCCATGTGTGCCAATGCCCTACCAATGACAGTGCATGTTAGCTTAGTTGCTGCCTACTTTATGTATCAATGGTGACTTGGGTGCACTTGTGATGAAGTGGCACAATGACTGCTACTTTGGCCTAGCTGATGTGTGTAATTTGGACAGAATAAAGTTTTGAATGACTTATAAGACGGTGATGTAAAACTTTAGTTGGATCATCATTCCTGAAGCAGCCCTGTGTAGTAGTGGGATCTGTTGCCAGTGCAATGGCAGTTGTGTAGGCCCATGTGTGCAGTGTGCGTACATGTCATTTCTGTCTGACATGTGTGTTGTCAGCACTTAGATACAGATAATCAAATGTCAGGAATGGTGTGAGTGACAGTGGTATGATCAAGTTGTGAAGTCGAACTACTGTAACTGCATGTCAGATGGATTTGTTTGTTGCATATGATGTAATATGTGACTTCCAGAAGTTCATTAATTGTGACACTCTACTCTGACTCTGTCACATGTGTGATGTAGGCCATTGTAGATGCACTAAGATGCATGAATATTTGAGGTGTATGTGTGTTTGGCGCAGATCTTCATCTGTGATTGGGTCAGACTAATCACATGGCTGTGCACCAAACTTGTATTCTGCACTTCAGTTGTCACCTGCATGGGAGTCCAACTTGTAGTGGATACATCATTTATTCTATCAATATTGGCCTTTCTGTACAGAGTGTTAGGTCAGCCATGTTATGTGACAGGCATGTGCTGTTTGGTCTGTGAGTGGAGTAGTCTTCACTATCAAGGGACATTACAAATGGACATGGACTAATCAGGTGTAGTTACAGTGCAGGCCTGATGTGTCTTGCTCAGTCACCTGATCTTCCAATAGGTGATAGGAGTATGGAGAGGTAATCAGGATTCAGGCAGTGATTTGTACTTTAGCCAGGGCATGATGTACGTGTATGCAGACATGGCTTTGCTGGTGATCATGTGGATAACTCCAGTTGTGCTAACTTACTTTGATTTTGATGTGGGTGTGTTGGTTGCCATACAGGGGTGTCATGTTGTGACACAATGTAGGATATGGGTATTGCCACCAGAGATAGCCTAACTAGGAGATGTTTACATACAGATGTGCATGTTTACATGTATGTATGTGAGGAATATGTTAACCCTCTCTCTACCTCTCTCTCTCTCCCTCTCTCTTTCTCTCTCTCTCCCCCTCCCTCTCTCTCTCTATTTGTGTGCATCAGCAATGATAGGTGAAGGAGACGGTGTACAGGTGAGTGGGGAAGCTGCAGACCACAACAGCGAGGGACCCAGAGGCACGGAGGGCTAGGGGGAGACAAGATCTTCAATATCATTTTAGGAATCCTCCTCAAGTGGGCACTCCCTGGCAGTGGCAGACCCTTCTGGGACCACCCCAGCACCATCTAAGTCGACCGCCCCCTTACTACCACCACCCTCCCTATAGCTCCCCACCCAGTTGTCCGTGCCTGCCCACCAAAGAGGGTGGGTATCTCCTTCGCTGCAGACACCTCTGCCCCAGTGAGCCCTGCTGCCCTCAGTGAGGAGGCTATTAACCTCAATCTCTGTGGGTGAATGCTATTGAGGGACTGCAACTCAAGTCCAACAGAGTAATGCTTTCCTGGAGAGCATTCACAGTGCACTGGCTGGCCTACAGAGGTCCTTTCAGGCTCTGACCTCCACACTGATGGCAGCCAGTCACCATTTGTCTTCTATCCCTCGTCCACCTATCTCTTCCTAATCCCAGACCCCTCATCCCCATCCCAGCCAAAGCACACAGACAGATAAGCATGCACCCACGTCAACATCCAAGGCTACAGCTGACAGACACAAGTACCACAAGACCCAGCACTGGCATGCACAAAAACACACCCACCTTCAGACACACCAACATCCACTACCTGCACAGACTCCCCTATCACCCCAACCTTCACAGACACCAGACCGGACACACCTGCTGTCACCACACCTACATTCACCAATACAGCCATCACTCCAATCCTACCCACATTCAGCACAATAGCAGACCTGAAGACATCCACTCCAGTCATCACATCCACAGACACCACAGCCACTGACACACCCACATGCAGTACATTGTCCATACCTGCAGACACCACTCCATCAGTCACCCGTCCACCATAGCATCTCTTAGCACTTCCTTCCCCTTCTCCTAACACATAAACACCCACACTCACCCACCTACCAGACACCCAGCACCCACAAGCATACCTCGCACAAACATGCACCCAAGACATCTATCATGACACCTCCTACAACCACTCCCTATACCTCCACTCCCAAACCCTTTTGCCATGACCATCTTCATGTGTCTTAAAAGGTGTTCTTCTCTGAGTTTTCCCTTTTCCCCTCTCCATGATAACCCCAAACGGTCTGTGCCCTTCCCAAAATCCAGCCCTTCCAACTCCAAGTCCTCTCCTGCCCCCTGCTAGTACCCACACCCCCCCTGCCAAGAAGACCCCTCTCGAGTGTTACCAGCCCTCCCCAAACCTTGACCTAAGACCCCCTCCCAAGGCCAAGCCCAAGCCCAAAGACCCCCTGTAGGAGGCTGGCCTGGCTTGTAGTGGGTACCAAGGGGTACTTACACTCTGTACCAGGTCCAGTTGTCCCTTATTAGTGTAGAAGAGGTGTTTCTAGCAGCTTAGGATGATAGAAGGTAGCTATAGCAGAGCAGTTTAGGCTGAACTAGGAGACATGCAAAGCTCCTACTATACCACTGGTGTCAAATGCACAATACCATAAGAAAACACAATACACAGATATACTAAAAATTAAGGTACTTTATTTTTATGACAATATGCCAAAAGTATCTCAGTGAGTACCCTCAGTATGGGGATGCCAAATATACACAAGATATATGTACACAATACCAAAAATATGCAGTAATAGCAAAAGGAAGTAATGCAAGCAATGTAAAGTTACAGTAGATTGCAATAGGAGCACATAGGTACAGGGGCAACACAAACCATATACTCTAGAAGTGGAATGCGAACCACGAATGGACCCCAAACCTATGTGAGCTTGTAGAGGGTCGCTGGTACTGTAAGAAAACAGTGAGGGTTAGAAAAATAGCCCACCCCAAGACCCTGAAAAGTAGGTGTAAAGTGCACCTATATTCCCCACAGAGCACAGAAGTCGTGATTGGGGAATTCTGCAAGGAAGACCAACACCATCAATGCAACCAAAGTGGATTTCCGGACGAGAGTACCTGTGGAACAAGGGGACCAAGTCCAAGAGTCGCGACAAAGTCGAGAGTGGGCAGATGCCCAGGAAATGCCAGCTGAGGGTGCAAAGAAGCTGCCACCGGATGGTAGAAGCAAGAACGAAGAGGTCTAGAAACTTCCCCTTTGGAGGATGGATGTCCCACGTCATGTAGAAGCTTGCAGAGGTGTTCCCACGCAGAAAGACCGCAAACAAGCCTTGCTAGCTGCAAGGGTCGCGGTTAGGGTATTTGGATGCTGCTGTGGCCCAGGTGGGACCAGGATGTCGCCAATTGCATGAGGAGACAGAGGGGGCACCCAGCAAGACAGGGAGCCCTCACAGAAGCAGGCAGCACCCACAGAAGTGCCGGAACAGGCACTACAAAGAGGAGTGAACCGGAGCTCACCCGAAGTCACAAAAGGAGATCCCACAACGCCGGAGGACAACACAGGAGGTTGTGCACTGCAGGTTGGAGTGTCGGGACCCAGGCTTGGCTGTGCACAAAGGAAATCCTGGAAGAGTGCACAGGAGCCGGAGCAGCTGCAAATCACGCGGTACCCAGCAATGCAGTCTAGCGTGGGAAGGCAAGGACTTACCTCCACCAAACTTGGACTGAAGAGTCACTGGACGGTGGGAGTCACTTGGACAGAGTTGCTGAGTTCCAGGGACCATGCTCGTCGTGCAGAGAGGGGACCCAGAGGACCGGTGATGCAGTTCTTTTGGTGCCTGCGGTTGCAGGGGGAGGATTCCGTCGTCCCACGGGAGATTTCTTCAGAGCTTCTAGTGCAGAGAGGAGGCAGACGACCCCCACAAAATGCACCACCAGAAAAACAGTCGAGAAGGCGGCAGGATCAGCGATACAAGGTTGCAGTAATCGTCTTTGCTACTTTGTTGCGGTTTTGCAGGCGTCCTGAGCAGTCAGCGGTCGATTCCTTGGCAGAAGGTGAAGAGAGAGATGCAGAGGAACTCTAATGAGCTCTTGCATTCGTTATCTAAAGAATTCCCCAAAGCAGAGACCCTAAATAGCCAGAAAAGGAGGTTTGGCTACCTAGGAAGGAGGATAGGCTAGCAACACAGGTAAGAGCCTATCAGGAGGAGTCTCTGACGTCACCTGCTGGCACTGGCCACTCAGAGCAGTCCAGTGTGCCAGCAGCACCTCTGTTTTCAAGATGGCAGAGGTCTGGAGCACAGTGGAGGAGCTCTGGGCACCTCCCCTGGGAGGTGCAGGTCAGGGGAGTGGTCACTCCCCTTTCCTTTGTCTAGTTTCATGCCAGAGCAGGGCTGGGGGGATCCCTGAACCGGTGTAGACTGGCTTATGCAAAGATGGGCACCATCTGTGCCCATCAAAGCATTTCCAGAGGCTGGGGGAGGCTACTCCTCCCCAGCCTTGACACCTTTTTCCAAAGGGAGAGGGTGTTACACCCTCTCTCTGAGGAAGTCCTTTGTTCTGCCTTCCTGGGCCAAGCCTGGCTGGACCCCAGGAGGGCAGAAACCTGTCTGAGGGGTTGGCAGCAGCAGCAGCTGCAGTGAAACCCCGGGAAAGGTAGTTTGGCAGTACCCGGGTCTGTGCTAGAGACTCAGGAGATCATGGAATTGTCTCCCCAATGCCAGAATGGCATTGGGGTGACAATTCCATGATCTTAGACATGTTACATGACCATGTTCGGAGTTACTGAAAGAAGAGTGGCCAGGGCACACCAATAGCATGAATCCTGATCCTGATAATGTTCAAGAATAAATAGAAAGTTCGTTCTTGGAAGATGATGTGTAGATATTTATTATAAGTGCAGGTAGAAAGTAGAAATCTCAATCAAAAGACTGCGTTGTACAAAATGACCATGTGTCCAGAGCAGCCAGATGGTGATAAATGGTCAGAGTTACAATAGGATGTTCGAATGTAACAATAAGTCCATACAGCAAAACAGCCAACACGTGTTTCGTCTTCAAGACTTTGTCAAGGCTTCAGATGTATATAAAACATTATGGCCCTCATTACGACTCTGGCGGGCGGCGGAGGCCGCCCGCCAGAATTCCCCCCTCCGAAATACCGCGCCGCGGTCAAAAGACCGCGGCGGGTATTACAAGTTTTCCCCTGGGCTGGCGGGCGGTTGCTGAAAAACCGCCCGCCAGCCCAGGGGAAAACGACCTTCCCACGAGGATGCCGGATCGTAATCGAGACGGCGGAGTGGGAAGGTGCGACGGGTGCAGTGGCACCCTTCGCGTATTTCAGTGTCTGCAAGGCAGACACTGAAATACTTTGCGGAGGCCGCCCGCCACAATTCCCCCCTCCGAAATACCGCGCCGCGGTCAAAAGATCGCGGCGGGTATTACAAGTTTTCCCCTGGGCTGGCGGGCGGTTGCTGAAAAACCGCCCGCCAGCCCAGGGGAAAACGACCTTCCCACGAGGATGCCGGATCGTAATCGAGACGGCGGAGTGGGAAGGTGCGACGGGTGCAGTGGCACCCTTCGCGTATTTCAGTGTCAGCAAGGCAGACACTGAAATACTTTGCGGGGCCCTCTTACGGGGGCCCCTGCCGTGCCCATGCCATTGGCATGGGCACGGCAGGGGCCCCCAGGGGCCCCGCGACCCCCCCTACCGCCATCCTGTTCATGGCGGCTTTCCCGCCATGAACAGGATGGCGGTAGGGGGGGTCGGAATCCTCATGGCTGCGGAGCGCGCTCCGCAGCCATGAAGGATTCACACGAGCTGCGGAAAGTCGGCGGGAGACCGCTGACTTTCCGCTTCTGACCGCGGCTGAACCGCCGCGGTCAGAATGCTCGTTGGAGCACCGCCAGCCTGTTGGCGGTGCTCCCGTGGTCGGTGGCCCTGGCGGCCACTGGCCGCCAGGGTCAGAATGACCCTCTATATGTAAACACGAAAGGTACATAGATCAAGCTGCTGGTAGTCATGAGTCCTTGGGAGAAATCAAATAGTATAGGCAAATGATGGCCATGATAAGCCTCAAGTATTTGTGGAGCGAATAAACCCGTGCCTTGCGCGTCGGGGTTTTGGTAGAGGGTTCGGAGTTACCATTGTGACGCTGTACATAGGTAGTGACCTATGTACAGTGCACGCGTGCAATGGTGTCCCCGTACTCACAAAGTCCGGGGAATTTGCCCTGAACAATGTGGGGGCACCTTGGCTAGTGCCCACACACTAAGTAACTTAGCACCCAACCTTTACTAGGTAAAGGTTAGACATATAGGTGACTTATAAGTTACTTAAGTGCAGTGGTAAATGGCTGTGAAATAACGTGGACGTTATTTCACTCAGGCTGCAGTGGCAGGCCTGTGTAAGAATTGTCAGAGCTCCCTATGGGTGGCAAAAGAAATGCTGCAGCCCATAGGATCTCCTGGAACCCCAATACCCTGGGTACCTCAGTACCATATACTAGGGAATTATAAGGGTGTTCCAGTATGCCAATGTGAATTGGGGAAATTGGTCACTAGCCTGTTAGTGACAATTTGGAAAGTAAAGAGAGAGCATAACCACTGAGGTTCTGGTTAGCAGAGCCTCAGTGAGACAGGTAGTCATCACACAGGGAACACATACAGGGCACACTTATGAGCACTGGGGCCCTGGCTGGCAGGGTCCCAGTGACACATACACTAAAACACCATATATACAGTGAAATATGGGGGTAACATGCCAGGCAAGATGGTACTTTCCTACACCCGCTCCCAAACAAAGCCCAAACCCACCTCCATTACCCCAATCCCTAAGGTGCCTGCCTGCCCCCTTGATGCGTCTACCGTGTGGAGGTAATTTAGCAGTCAGGTGTCATGTTAGGGCACACAGATTTGCCATATCTGCATTGTGAACATTGTTATTTGGACTGGCATATGGCCTTTATATTGTATATAGTAATTTATTTATTTGCATTTTTTTTCAATATATCTGGGCCAACCAGTTGTTGGTACCATGGTCACATATTTGTACTGACTTTCTTTCCACATGGCTGTTTTGGTCTTGCTTGCTTCAGTTTGTGTGTGTGTGACCTTTCTGTGTCTGTTGGTTGTGCTGGCAGTTGTGCCTGGCAGCATATGGAGGTGTGTCCCTAGCATTTGTCTCTCTGTAATGGCTGTGTATTGTGTGTTGGACTTGTTTGTGTATGGTAAATGCATGTATGTTGCTAATGTGTGTATTGTTTGTGTTCACATGTGTTATCAGTAGTGTTGTGTGCCCTGGTGTGGTTTTACTGTGTGCATGTGTGTGTGGTAATTGGTATATCAGAACCATTGTGTGGTGTGTTGCATAGTATGGTGTATGCTTCAATGTATGGCTCTGGGATTGTGTGTATTGGTTGTCGGGTGTTGTTCCGTGTTGTTGTATGTATGTAGTGTCAGGTGGAGCTGTGTATTGTTGTGGCTTGGCGATGCATTTGAGATGGTGCGGTTGTGTTGTGGTTGTGTGCTTTTGTGGTGTTGTGTATTATTGTGCTCGACTGTGCTGGTGCTGTGTGTCTGCAGGTTGGTGTGTGTTTTGTAAGTGTGTGTTGGTTGTGGTGTGTGTTGTATGTGTGCGCATGTGTGTATGTGGCTATGTATGAATGTGCATATCAGTGTTAGGTAACATGTGTGTGTGTCACCCTCGCCACCCGTCCCGGATATGTATGTTGCATGTGTGTGGGTACTTTGCATTTTCCCTACAGTGTCAGCTAGGTGTGTGTGTAATCACGGTTGTTGTCGTCATCGCTGGTTCTGGAGTGATTGGGCGAGCAGGAGCAGTGGGAGGACGTACAGTTCAGGTTCCATGGTAGCTCCAGACAGGTATGTGTTCCAGAAGGTGGGTGTCTCCTTTTATAGAGTCAGTTTCCACCTGGGTTTCCATGGTGGTGCAACCGCAGTGGAAACCTTGGCAGTGTGCAGTCTCCTAATGTGTCCGGTGGGAACATGGTGTCTGCCGGCCTAAAGGTGGCTACCACCATCTGTGGCGAACTGACCGCACTGGATGATGCTGGCCGTTGTTTGTCTGTATCCTGTAGTGAATACCACCATGGTCTAAGTTTGGAGGTCTTCTCCACAGACCTGTAGGCGGTATGACTGCCGCAGCCAACATGGAGGTCCTATGACCGCCAGATTCGTAATGACTCCCATTGATTTTACAAATATATGTGTATAATATACTTACTTAAAGAGGCTTTCAGACAGTTGTTTTCATGCATTGTTCTGTTATTATGTCATTCACACTTTGCTTAAGCCCACAACAGCAAACAGCATGGGGCAAATTGTCAGCCCACTTCAGCAACTGGCTGAATTGGCTTTGAGTGACTGCATTTTATTATTTTAAAATGAGCAAATTTGCATGCAATGGAGTTCTCTTCAGTGATAGTGGTTTTGTTTGTAATTATTTATTAAATTATTGTGGCCTTTGTGTTTAGAACTTGCTGTAATAGTAGGATACATTCTACTAGCTCTTCACATCATAGGACACATTCCAGCTTTGTCAATTCCTGACAAATTCTAATGATGTTGTAAATACCTTTTGAAATCTCGTTTTTTATTGGATTGCTGCTATTTCAAAGTATACTAGATTGAGCCCATTTGAATCTTTTCTATCAAACTATCTATCCATCTTGCTGTCTGTGTCATCTATCTATCTATCTATCTATCTATCTATCTATCTATCTATCTATCTATCTATCTATCTATCTATCTATCTATCTATCTATCTATCTATCTGTCTATCTATCTCTCTGTCTGTCTATCTATCTCTCTATCTGTCTATCTATCTATCTATCTATCTATCTATCTATCTATCTATCTATCTATCTATCTATCTATCTCCTTTTCTCTCTGACCGCCCATCTGTCCGTCCATCTGTTCATCTATCTATCTATCTATCTATCTATCTATCTATCTATCTATCTATCTATCTATCTATCTATCTATCTATCTATCTATCTATCTATCTATCTATCTCCTTTTCTCTCTGACCGGCCATCTGTCCGTCCATCTGTTCATCTATCTATCTATCTATCTATCTATCTATCTATCTATCTATCTATCTATCTATCTATCTATCTATCTATCTATCTATCTATCTATCTATCTATCTATCTCCTTTTCTCTCTGACCGCCCATCTGTCCGTCCATCTGTTCATCTATCTATCTATCTATCTATCTATCTATCTATCTATCTATCTATCTATCTATCTATCTATCTATCTCCTTTTCTCTCTGACCGCCCATCTGTCCGTCCATCTGTTCATCTATCTATCTATCTATTTATCTATCTATCTATCTATCTATCTATCTATCTATCTATCTATCTATCTATCTATCTATCTATCTATCTATCTATCTATCTATCTTTCTATATTTGCAACTCTACTTAACTGTCTATCTCAAGCAGCAGCCACAATCTATTACAGGGTGAAGGCACAATCAAACCCTAAATTAACCTGTGCTTACCCGTCGGGTAGCTTGGTGCAGAGCAATCAGGTTTTACTCAGAGTCAACGTGTAACGTTTTTGTGCAACACTTCGAGCAGTATTAATGTGAAGACACAATAGAAGAGGAATTCCACACCAAGTTAGAAAGTAGAGAATCTTTTAATAATTAAATCAAGCCCAAAATGACAAAAATCCAAATAGAACAACCAGGAATGTGCAAGTTTAAAGATTTCAGTGAAAATAGCACCAAAAAGCAAAAAAAACACAAAGCCCCAACTGTTTATCTCAGGTTGTGCTGGACTAGGGTAAAGGCGCTCCTGGCTCCAGACTAACTACAGGAGGTACGCAGCCCTTCATATGAAGGTAGGACACAGTTATTAAGGTGTAAGTAGGGCAATGCTCAGCTCCGCCCTCCCCCACCTGCTAGTAATGACACAGTCAGGAACAACGAAGCTCTCTATTTTGTGTGGCTGTCTCAGAGGACTACACAAACACCAAATGCCAACTACACCTAGTTATGTGACCCAGAGACAGGCAGCAGGCACTAAGTGACAAAGGCAGAAAAAATATTGTTATCATGTTTTAACAGTGAGCACATACACTTTAGAACTAGTTAGCAGTGGTAAAGTTTACAGAGACGCAAGGCCAACAAAAACAAGGTCAAAAAAATATGGAGGAGTAAGGAAAAATGTTTGGATGGAGACCAACCTAAGGCTGACAAGTGTAAAATGTTCCATTACTCAATTACTTTTTACGTTTTGTAGACTGAAGGGGGGCCAGCAACTTCCTTAACAATAATGTACTGCAAAAACCATGATAGAACAACACAAGAATTGCTAAAGACAAAAGTCCAATAACCAAGCATTGTTGTTATTTTGCAACAAAAATTAATTGCAACAGAAAATATTGTGTAGCTTTGCTGTATTGCTGCACTGTATTTAATATTTCTTGTTTAACAAACATTTAAAGTTGAGCCATCAGGTTATCTAAACAAAAAAAGTAAATGATTTAAAAATATTTAAGAGCTAAAACACTACGTGGGTCATGTTGCCATTGAAAGGTCAGACACAAAAATTGAATCATCAATATGAGAATGTTGGTTATCAATGTGTATGGCAGTTAGGTCACAAGCATTCAACATAAGATTGTGCAGTTCTGTAAGCAGAATGCACCTAATAGACAGAAGGTAAGCTTGCAATTGAAGCATAGATCATGGTGAGGATTTCATGATGTGTCTTCTTAAGAAATAATAAACATCAGGCCACCATGCTCATTGCTAAAATGCATTCCATCAGTGTAGGAGGCTGGCCTGGTTTGTAGTAGGTACCAACGGTACTTACACCATATAGCAGATCCAATTATCCCTTATTAGTGAAATGTAGTCAGTGTCTAGAAGCCCGGCTGTCTAGTGGTAGCTGTAGCTGAGCAGCTTATCTAGGAGACATGCAAAGCTCATGCAATTCCACTGAAGTCACACAGTACTCGCACACATGAAAGAAAGTACTCAGGGCCATATTTATACTTTTTGACGCAAAACTGCGCCAAAGCAGTTTTGCGTCAAAAATATTCCCGCCGGCTAACGCCATTTCTTTGAGCCGTGCGGGCGTCAAATTTATACTTTGACACACGGCGGCGCAAACCACAGGTGTGAGTAATTTTTTTTTTACTCAAACAAATGCTTCACTTCGTAAAGGAAAACAACGTTAACGCAGCGCAAATGACTGTGAGCCGGTTTACGACGTTGCAAACCGGATACATGCCGTTTTTTGACGCAATTGCATCAAAAAGCGGCACAAACACTGCAAAATGTGCTAAGGAGAGCCAAAATGGATCCCAGATGCTTGCACAGACCACAGGAAGATGACAACAGACCAGGAACCAGCCAGGAGGACCCACACAAGGCCCAGGACAGGGAGAAGAAGAAAAGGAAGTGTCGCTTCAGTGCAGAGGAGCAGGAAATTCTGGTGAAAGAGGTGACGGAACACCAGCACCAACTGTTTGTCACCTCAAAGTTGCCAATCAGTATGAGAGAAGCAATATGGCAACAAATTGTTGACAAGATTAACAGTGTGGCAGAAGTACGGAGAAGAGTCATCGAGTGCAAGAAATGCAAGAAATGCTGGCATGACTGCAAGCGCAGGACCAAGGAAAAGGTGGCCAGAAACAGGAAGGCAGCACTGCAGACTGGAGGTGGGAGTCCAGCACCGCAGGAGGACCTGGACCACATGGAGGAGATGGTTGCAGCCATCATCCCTAAAGGAGATCGTCACAGGGATTCAAGGACAGGACTTTGCAGACTACCAGGAGACAACACACATGCACGGTAAGTTGCATGGGGAATTAAAATGCACAAATGTTAACTGTAAGCAGGGGGGTGGACATACCTACTACAAAATGCATGCAAGTCATGATATTCAGGGAGTGGTATGGGTAAAGGGGCACGGTACAGAGGAAACCTGGGGCACAATACTACACTACACCAACAACCTTTGCATGGGGGTATGCTGCCATGCCAAGGATGTTGCAAAGGTAAAGCCAGGCCAGGAGGGTAGGGTATAGCGTTAAACTGGCAGCCGTCACACGTCAGCCAGTATTCTCCCTACATTAACTAGGGCCCAATTAACAACCTCTGGCCATATCTGCAAGTGGAATTTAACATTGACAACAGTTGCTACTAACACCTCTGCTGTGTGTGCAGGTCAAGTAGCTAATGGCAGTAACGTCCCCATGGATCAAACACACCCAAATTAGAGGGTTCAGGATGACAACGTTATCAATCCCCTGAAATCAATACAAATGTCCCAATCTTGTCAAATGTGATTGTCCACATCAGCCATTGTCATAAACATTAGGAGGTACAGAGCACTAATGTAATAACCATGCTGCATATGTCAGGATCCACCCTATGCCTGGGTCACAATAGCTTCAATGACACCATGCAACATCCCAAATGTCATACTGCTCATACAACAACATTGAGGGGGAGGACACATGTAACTGGTTACAGAAATACACCCGCACAGTCAGAGGAGGAAATGGAACACTGCTAGGACAATCAGTGCAATCGAATGTACCACACATTCCCCAACATCAGCAGTACACATTACCAATGCTGACATCCGTGTCGTGCCATAACCATGCTATACATAGTATATGCTAGATTTCAACAACTTCTAGGTGGATGTGAACGATCAGAGACTGGGTCAGTTCCAGATTGTTAAGTGTGGTACTAGTGCCATCAGAACACCCACAGCCAGTGAAAGGCCTCACCATGAAAATGGAAGTAGACGGAGGGTTGAGTAGGACAAGAAGGTGGCAATTCACAATTTGGCCTGAACCAACACCATTGAGGATGTGCTGCTGACAGTTCCACAAACTGACCATAACACATGTGACATGCAGGTGGGGTATAGGCCTGGGAGAATGCTAATATTAAAGACAGGAACAATGAACAGGAACCAAGATCACAATGTGAAAATAATCGGAAGGCAGGCATGTCACATTACAAATCCCACAACACAGACACACTAATTGTACCATATCTCATTGCAGAGGACGATGGCTCTCCTGCAGATATGCCTGTCCAGGACTACCCTGATGACATGGATGATGAGCTGACAAACATCAGCCAGCAGACCCTCCAAGATATCCTTGGAACCCTCCAGAGCCCACCTTCAGTCACTAGGAGGAGCACAGAACTAGCTGCCATCACAGAGGACAATTGTATGACCTGCCAGCTCCAACACAGCAGAGGACTCTGACGACCCTGGCACCAGCTTTGAGCGAACTGTAGTTGGAGTACAGTGGGAGCTGGCCAAGGAGGTGTGGGTGGGGATGCAAAATATGGCAGCCAGCCTAGAGGGGGTGGGTGCGTGCATGATGTCAACTGAAGAACAGGCAGCAGCTATGCAAGGGTGAACAACAATCTTGTAGGAACTTGAAAAAAGGTTGAAGGAAATCAGCACAACTGTAATAGAGTTGACCCAACACCTACAATAACAATCCTGTCAACTCATGCACGAATGCAATATTGAACCCCTCAGGGCCGACCTGGCTGCCTACCACTGTGATGTGGCTGCTATTCTTAAGAACCAACAGCTCATCCTTGCTGCAGTACTGCCCTTAAGAGCCCCACAGTTGGCAGCTACCGGGATGTCTGACTCCACGTCTTCAAACACTCAGGTGTGTGTTGCCCGTTCACAACCACCACCACCAAGGGCAGAGGAGACCACACACACATCAGAAGATGAAAATGTGGAACAGATCACCTTCACCCATAAGTTTACCCGGTAGCACTAGTTCCTGCCACATGGGCACCTATTAGCAAGGTCCTCTGCTTTGCAACAACTGTACTCAAGCACTGTTCTTCAACCCACTGTTTATCTTGTCACCCTGCCCTGCAATTGTCTCTCACTACCTCATTGGCAAATCCTGTCCCTCTGCACTGTCTGACATTTCACCCCAGCGTGTCCAATGACATGTCCTTTTGCACTTGTGTGGGATCATGATGGAAGATGTCACACTAATGGACTCACAATCATGGACAATGTACATATAGCACTACAACACTTTTAAATATATAGCACTCACACAACAACTTTGTCTCTGTGTAATGTGACACATCAACTGTGATGGCATTCAGTGATGTTTACCTCAGGTCAATGATTATTGATTGTTAATACACCTGACCTGAACGAATCTTGGCTGATAACTATGCACAGTGGTCTGGATTGTACCATCATCTGCCCTCCCTAAGGGTCATTTCATAGGAAAATATAAACTATACACCATAATGCTATGATGGACAGAATCACGCTTCCTCAAGGGATGTCTAAACCAGAAAATAGTGCCTTCAATTATTTCTGAAAGTCTAAACCTACATATGTGACATTTGCCCCAATTTATAGCTAACACACACCATACAGCATGAATGGATGTGTATGAGTTTCCATAGAAATAAGTCACTGGGCTTAACATTGTAACAAATGATAGGTGTGAGTAATGTATACCATGCTACATGAGAGCATACTACCACTCACCTTATAAGGATTCGCTTGGACATCATGCTGCAGGCAGACTTAACACAGTGTCCTCAATACCAAATCTGTTAGCAAAGTATGTGACATTGAAAACATACATCACAAAATAACCGCACTTTTGGATCCATAGTAACCGTGAGTGGTGGGTGCAATGGATGGCAGAGTCTTAGCTAACTAGCTTTGGTGTAGCTGCCAATGTAACACCTCAGTAGGGAAATGGTTGCATCATGGAACACAAAAGCTAAGACAAAAGAGACACTGTTTACTCATGCCAAGGCCCTGATCTACAAGCACTTGACCACATACTGTAAAGGGTAACCTAGATATTTATTAAACAGTAAAAACAGAAGCTAAAACATGGGGAAACACCTTATCTAACCTAAACTACTCTAACTATACATTACCCACAACTGTCCCTAACTAACCTAAGCTAAACTTACTTATCACATTTAACGAAATGATCTAAACATCAACCCCACAGCCCCCTTATAAGACGGGACACATGGAGGACGACATATACTAACCTAAACACGTACTATCTTATACTAAACAAATATATATTTTTTTGTGTCTTTTTTTACTTTTTTTTAAACACCAAATCCCCATCGTCCCCCACCCGACCACCCACACACATAATAAAAAACTGTTGCAAAAAGGATGATACCCCCACCCCCACCCACTACTACTAACTAAACTAACAGACTATACTAACCTAACACTAAGCGCCCTAAACCCACTAAATTAAAGAACCAGGAAAGAGGAGGGTGGGGAGGGAATCATGGCTGAGTATAAGCCTACAAGTTGGCCCCCTGCAAGGTATTTTTGATAGAACGCACCCTCCAATTCACTTGTGCCACCTCCTGGTGCAGCCTGGTCATTTTACGAAACACACGGTCCAAGTTCTGTTGCATCTGGTTAAAAGCTGCATGGTCTATGACTGCAGCAGGGTGGTCTGTGTGCCAGTGGAGGAAGTATGGCCCATGTCGGTGCCATGCCGGTAGGAGGAGGTGCAGGTGGTGCTGTGACAGGTCCTGGAGCTGTGGATAATGATGGTCCAGCAAAGGTCCCTGCTAATGTCAGTGCCACCTGGGTGGTAGTGGTGGTGCTGGTAGTGTTGGCTGTGGTTGACACGGTAGGGCCCCCTTGGGCAAATGCCCTCCACATTCCGGAGGCTCTTTCATGGAGATCACGCCTTGCCATGTTGCGGGACCCAGATTCCACATCCAAAATGTGGCGGTAACGCATTGCCCTGCGCTGAAACTCTCGAATCTTGATGGGAGTCATATTGGCAGCTGTTAAGACAAATAGAAAGCCAAACATTAGGCACTTCATTGCGTGAAAGGGCTCAAAAAGTAAGTCAGACAATACATCTAATGTACCTGAAACAGCCCATATCATCATACAGATCACTGATTGTCCCTGAGGCAGTACATGCCAAGCCAGCCTACACATGTCCTATCATCATACAGCACATCAAAACCCTAAATGATGGGTAACAACTGGAATGACTTTGGCATCATCGTTCAGCCATTTGTCAGGTAAAAATCATGCTGCAAATCCTCCACCACTGACAGACCAACAAATTACTATGTTCTTGATGACAATCTAGGGCCACAA